>NC_081407.1:343589913-343908663 GCF_030272615.1 Cryptomeria japonica
AAAGAAGAAGAAGAGATGCCTCGAGTAGATGTGTGTTTATTTTATTTTTTGATTAGTAGATATAATTTGTTATTATCAGTGACAATTATATGCTAACTTGTATCAATGTCATGTTTCTAAACATATGTAGGTTGTTTATGAAAATATTCAAAACATACCTCCTCTACTGAAGACATACATCAAGAGTCCTGCAAAGCTGAAGAGAAAATGTGGAGATGAGGTAAACATGAATAGTTCAATTATAGTTCATTTTTATGTTAACTTTTCGAATGTGAATTATATAATATAACTAATATTAATTGTGGTTTGTTTTTCTTGTGCAGGATCCTTCAGAGCTGAGCAGTGCAACGAAGAGGATCGATTTTGATGATCCATCAGTAGCTTAGGATGTTATAGATAGTTTTGGGATGCTTACATGTCTAGTTGGCATGTATATTTTGTATATGGACATACATTCACATATTTAGACATACATTTGTAATCATTTGAAATTTTTATATATACAGAAGTTGATATTCGATCATATAAATTGTTGCTCATTTGTGTGTGGTGTTATCATGGAAATATTTAATCTTCATTCCAATAATTAACAATGGTTAATGATGGCTATTTAATGAACAATATAATTCATTTCATTTCATTTCATCGTAAGTGTTGTTTTTATAATGAACAATATAATTCATTTAATGAATAATACAATACAATTCATTTTGTATGCGGGAAAAGCGGGTCAATAGAACTCAATATGTGGAATACGGAGTCTAAGGAGCCTTGCTCACACACCCACAGGACTTCTTGGTGCAAGCTATGGAGTCATGAAGTATGGCTTAGCTTCCCAAGGTTGGTTCCATGGTTCTCTATCTCACAAGGTCCCTCAAACCAATGTCTTTGCTCTCAAATCATTGAGCAAAGTGGTTTAGGGATGACAAATGCAAGAAAAAGGGATGCTTTGGTTGATTTTAAGATGAAATGCATCCTAAGCTATGCATGATCCTATAAATGCAATAAACTAGTTTATAAGATGACAAGATTAGTAACAAGACTATCTTAGCATGCTATATTAGTCTATGATTAAGCTAAATGATAAGGAAAATACACTAAACATGCATATTTAGATTAATTCCTATTGAAAAAGAGAGGCTAAATGATGAGCAAAAAATGATATATTAGAGTTTGGATGGATTTTAGTATAAGTGTGATGCTAAAGACTTGGATGATGAAAATGGAGGATGGAGAGCTCTATTTATAGCAAAAATAGGGCAATGGATGACCATGATTGAAAGATTTAATCAAGGGTTGAGTTTGAAAGTTGGGAATCCATGTTTGCAATTGACACCAATGATATGGTGACAATTGTCAACATAAGACTGGTTGAGAGAAGGGGTTCGAGACATTAAATGCCTGAGAAGACCTTATGGTTATCTTAGGGGGTAAGGGTCAAGGTTAAGTTAGGGTTACCCATTGGATTAAGCTTTTATCAAAGGATAAACTCTTGTGAAAATAATTAAGGGATAACCAGGGTCAAAGCAATAAATGCTTGATGAGACTCTTGGGTTACATGGAGGTTGAGTTTAGAGAAAGTCTCTAATCATGCTAAAGGGTTGAGTTAACCATTAATGGTTTGGAAGAAAAAGTTGTTGGAGACTTGAAGCCTTTAATGGTTATCAAAGACTTTAAGGGTTTGAGAAGTGACTTCCCCTTGCTTAGGGATGTGACAAAGTTTAGAAGATGGGTTAGGTTAATTTAGAAGTGATTAGAAGAATCTAGAAAGGGTTAGGAATAGGGTTTAGGAGGCAAGTGGGAGATGTAGGAAAATGCAAGTGGATGGAGAGATAATAGGATTTAATTGAAATAAAGTTAATTTAATTCAATTTGGTTGTAATTTGGGGAAATTAAATAAATTAGATTTATTTAATTTAGGATAAACTATTTAATTAAATTTGAATTTAATTAAAAGGTGGATAGGGGATTTAATTGAATAAAATGATTTATTCATTAAATGGTAAAAGAGGTATAGTGAATTTAATTTAAATAAATGGAGTAATTTACCTTAACTAAATAGAGGAATGTGAGTAATTCAATTAAATTGGATTTAATTAAATAGAGAAATGAACATAAGATATTCATTTAGGAATATGGTCATTTTTATACGTCTACATTTTGCCCCTCTTTGAAGTGATGTGTGTGCACATGTTAATTCAAAGAAGATGATGTGTCATCGTGATTTATGATCAAATAAATTTTTTATGTCATTTTGAGATATGCCATGCCCCAGTTTTGATAATTGATGTTGATAATGCCCCCTTGGGAGATGAATAAAAAAGTTGGAAAATTTGATTTGATGTGATAATTGTAGTTTGCTTTGCAAAATTTTGGCTATATGGAATGCTTGAATTGATTCATCTCCCAATAATTGATGTGTGCGAGGGTACGGGGAAGACCACAAGCAAATTACATGCTCAATCCCCTAACCCTAATTTTATTTTACCTTATAAAATGGGAAAAGTACAATGTTTTATCTCATTTGTGCTTGTTGACTTTAGAGAAAGAGACTTTTGGAGAGAAGACAAAATGCCTATTCCATATTCTACACATCAATTCAAGTGCATTCAGAGGTATCAGAGGCCTTCCGTGTATGGACCACTGGTAAGTCAACATTTTTGACCCATTTTGATTTTTGATTTTGTCATTTTTAGTCAATTTTTGCAATTTGTCCTATGGATTTCACGTTGTAGCGCGTCGGGTTGAAAGTTTAGCGCATATGAAAAAATTTTGTAGCGCACCGGGTGTTTGAATTTAGGTGGCATCCGAAAGAATTAGGGTAGCGCATGGGTAGACTAGGTTAGTGCATTGAATTAAGTTAGCGCACCGGGGGTGTAGGATAGCGCAGAGGGTAAGACGGGTAGCACGTAGGAAAAACCTAGTGCATAGGGTTTGTAGAAGTTCACATGGGTAGGGGTAAGTAGCGTGTAGGTCTGACCTAGCGCATAGGGTTAGATAGGTAGTGCAGTCAGAAGATAGGTTAGCACATGGGATAGGTTTAGCGCTTAAGGTAGATTAGATGGCGTATGTGGCTAAAAGGATAGCGCATAGAGTTTTCTTAGCGCATAGGGTAGGTCAGGTAGCGCGTCGACAAAATAGTGTAGCGCATGAGAAGCAGTTTAGCACATGGATGGGGTAGGTTAGCGCATGGAGAAAATTTTGATTTTTGTGAATGAAATTTTTTTTCCAGGCTGATGTCAGTTTTGTTGAGATAAGTGAATTTTTGCCATTTGTTGTGTCTGCTATCTTTGATGTGTCTAATATGAGTTCTGATACAACTTGATTTGTTTTGCAATATTGCAAGTTGATAGTGATTTTGATTTGATTTTGGATATTCTGTGGAACTTGATTTAAATGTGTTCAAAGTTTTGTAAGTTTTGGATATGAATGATTGATATGAGTTTGTGGAGCCTGAGTTGTGTTACAAGCTGACATGGAACTTGAGTTGTTTTACAAGTTGATATGGAACTTGAGTTGTGTTACAAGTTGATGTTATTTGTGAAACTTTAGTTGTGTTACAAGTTGATATGATTTGATGAAACTTGAGTTGTGTTACAAGTTTTTGAGATGATTTTGATTTTGATATCCATGTGTTGATGAGGGAACTGACATTGGACTTGCATTGTTTTGGACATGAGCATCTTGGTGTAGTGTAGTCGCGTGAGCGATTTTCGAGATTGTGGGCATTGATACCACGATTGATATAGGGTGATAGAGATATTATTAACAAGTGTGGTTTGACCTCCTTACTAGAGATGCCTCAGTTTATTGTAAACCAAGGTTTGTTGACAACGTTGGTAGAGAGGTGGCATAGCGACACGAACACCTTTCATTTAGCCACAAGTGAGATGACAGTGACACCTGAGGATTGCTACAAGATTTTGCGGATTCCTATAGTAGGTGCACTGCTACCATATGAGCAGACAGAGGAGGGTGGGACTAAGGCACTGCACTAGATATTTTAGGATGATACCATCTACGGGTATGAGATCCCATGGTAGGAGTTTTTGGATCTAGATTACACTCCTCTACCGTCAGTTCTAGCAGGTTTCATTGGTGGTTTTCTATGTCCCAACCGTAGGTTGAAGGGACTGTCTATTGGATGGGGGTTAGTGTTAGAGGACATAGTGATGCAGGGTCATCGTTTTGCATGGGGATCAGCAATGTTGGCCCATTTATACAGGGAGCTACATGAGGTGGTGTACCTTGGATATGGCAGTCTATCAGCTAGTGTGACACTCCTCCAGGTATGGGCATGGGAGCACATTCCTGCAGCTAGGCCATTGGTAGATAGAGATAAGCCTGTGGTTTGTCCTTACGCATATGGGTACAGAGGTTTAGTTGTCCAATGTAAGCTGGGCAAACTAGAGCATTGGAGGAGGGCATTAGATGACATCGATACAGTCGTCTGGCAACCATATACAGGTTGCGAGGTTTGGGTTGAGGATGGGATGGAGATGCCACATGTCTTCAGCTCGAGGTATCTGATAGGGCGGATGCCCTTTGTTATAGAGAGATGTTTGCATGGTCGGGTGCTGCGATAGTATGGGTGGCAGTAGGGTATTCCATAGGGAGCATGCCTATATGCTTGTCGGAGATAGGATATCCCAGATTGGGGTCCTACGATTGATAGCACGACAACCGTTGATGAGTTCTTTTAGTTAGCTGGTCAGATTTGGAATTATGCCCCTGAGATCGTGGATGTAGGGATGACTCATGAGTTTGCAGGACTCTTCGCAGCATGGGCAGTAGCTAGGATATCTGATCCAGCGGAGATGCATCCTGTATTCGATGATGATGAGGAGATAGATGAGGGAGGGGATGGAGGAGGAGGAGATGGAGGTGATGATAGAGGAGGTGGGAGAGGTTGGCATGCCGGTAGAGGGAGATTGGAGTTTGGAGATAGAGGTGTTAGGAGGATACGAGTAGAGAGAGCTATCCTGCGAGCTGCCGTGGATAGAGGGAGAGGGGGTTTAGCTATTAGAGATGGAGAGGAGGAATGGGTGGAGGAGGTGATAGCAGCTTTGGGAGGATATGAGGATGTACAGAGACCAACTCAGAGGAGGAGGTCAGATGTACTACCTCCTCTAGCACTGAGGACAGGGAGGGGGATAGGGAGTACCCCGTCACATGTACCTTTGCAAATGCGGATCCTGGCCCATGTGGAGGATGCATAGATCAGATCGCTACAGTTGTCAATGCAGCATTTGCAGGAACAGATATTGGCACAGCAACATCAAATTACACAGCTGACCATAGAGCATGATATTGCCTTGGAGAGGTTGGGTCGAGCCGAGGCGGTGGAGAGAGCAGATGCAGGTGGTCCGATGAGGGACACCTTGAGGGAGTTGGCCCTGAGGGCCAAGGAGGCAGAGTACTACCGAAGACACTACGAGGATGTTGTGCCCAGGGAGCGCTGAGTGCAGAGTTTCACGCAGTTGAGATCTACTTGATCTCGAGAGATTGGTTAGCGGTCAGAGAGCAGAGGTGTGATGGGGCCTTCGAGACAGGATCCTTCTAAAGATCTAGGGGCTAGGACATCTGCGGCGAGACTGTCTCCTTCAGGAGATAGTCATACTTGAGAGACATTGTCTCCATTGTATTTTTTTATCATTGTTGTTGTTGTACTAGGCATAGACATGACAGATATTGTATATTGATCATTTGTTGATATATATATATATATATATATATATGACACCATTTTCTTTGATCATGTGATGTGTTATGGATAATGCTTTCTATATGTTTGTGCTTATTTTATGATGATGTAATGCTTAGATAGACGTATGTGATGAACATGGTTTATGATATTTGATTTATGAGATGTATGATATGATATGCTGTGAGATGTGTCTTGAAAATGAGAGGTATGATATGATATGCAACTAAATGTAAAATGATATGCAACTAATTGTTTTTGGAGCATCCTCATTCTGCACTTGTTATCCGATATAACCACATGTTTATTTGCTTTTGATATATGTATCATCATTGAGCATGGATTGATTTTTGAATATGTTGAAAATTTATACAAGCATAATGGTATAATTAAACCATGATGACCTGAGAAAAATTTACATGATGTTTTGATTTTGCAAGATAGCACAAGCGTCAAGGTATAATTGAACTAGGATGACCAGAGTGTAGATTGCGTATAAACAGACAAGATTAAACCATTTGTATGCATAAAGTAGAATCATGTCTTTAGTGATATTCATTGTATCACGTCGTGAGACAAGTATTTACACAATACGAATGATCACCTCACAGACAGAAGATTAAGAAAAATATTGGAGTTTCTCGATGTTCTCTAGCTTGGAAGCATTGTTGAGAAAATTTTAGAGAATCCAATAATTCAAAAAGCTAAATGCAAAAATAGTCAAGACTTTTATGCAAAATGCAACATTTGATACTTCAGAAAATCATCCATTGTATTTCTCTTGTGAATCTGTTATCGATTGATGTTTTGATTTGGGGTTTTGTGTAAGTTTTTGCTTTGTTGGACATGATGTTTTGAGTTTGCAACTAGTTTTGACAGCTTGAACATGCTGCAAGTGTTGACGAATATTGCCCCTAGCTAAGTGTACCTCTTGATGTGGATATGTACAGTGATTACCAAGCCATGGTGAAGTGTGGTGAAAGGATATATGGATAAATCAAGATAGTGACTATGCTAAGTATGTCCTAAATGGATGTTTGCTAAAGTGTTGGGTGATGGCCGATAGTGCTTTACTGTGGAGATAAGGATATGGATATAGATAAAGGAGTTGTACTTTCACAATAGCGCCTGTTACTAGGTTTTCACCAGTTGCTTTTATTGTACCTTTTTATTTGCTTTTCCTTGATTTTTTTTTTTTTGATTGTTTTTTACTTTTTCTGTGCATTAGACTACTCAAGTGTATTATTTCTTTAGATGAATGTTGTTAGTTGGTTCGTCGAGCACCTCTCCTTCTGAAGTTGTTAGTTGATAAGTACTTGATCCATAGACTGATATGATGACATAGGGATCTAACCAGTTAGGTTCAAATTTCCCTTTCTTTTCTCGATATTGTTGATTTCTAGGATTTTCCTTGAGTACTAGATCACCAACTTTGAAATTTCGAGGAATGACCTTGTGATTGTAGCTTCTGCACATGCATCGTTGATATGCTTTGAGATGAGTGTAAGCATGCTGACGTATTTCATCTAATAGTTCCAGTTCTTGTAGTCGGTTGACTCAATACTCTTCATCTGAGATTAAGCCTTTTAGAGAGACTCTGAGAGATGGAATTTCTACCTCTAGGGGTAAAATAATTGCGGATCCATAGACCAATGAGAAAGGTGTTGCTCCTATAGGTGTGCAGATGCTAGTTCTATATGCCCAAAGTGCTGGATTGAGTTGTACATGCCAATCTTTGTCGGCATCATTCACTATTTTCTTTAGGATTTTCAGTATTGTCTTGTTGGATGCTTCTGCCTGACCATTCCCTTGGGGGTAGTATGGTGTAGAGAACCAATGTTGTATTTTGAATTGTTCACATAGATCTCGGACATCTTGGTTTTTGAAAGGTCGTCCATTATCGGTGATGACAGAGTGTGGAATACCATATCTACAGATCAGATAGTTTAGGATAAAAGAGGCAACTTGTTTTCTAGTTACTGTGGTCATGGGGACTGCTTCTATCCACTTGGTAAAGTATTTTGTTGCAGTTATAATGAACTTGTGTCCATGTGAAGATGAAGGATGAATTTTGCCGACTAAGTCAAGTCCCCACTGACAAAAGGGCCAGGATATTGTAAATGGATGCAGTTCCTGTGCAGGTGCATGTATTAGATTGCCATGGATCTGGCATTTAGGACACTTCTTGGCGAAGTGGTAAGAATCTTTTTCCATTGTAGGCCAGTAGTATCCCATCCTTAGAATTTTTTTAGAAAGAGTAGTCCCACTTGAATGTGTGCCACAAATACCTTCGTGAAGCTCATGTAAAGTGGAATCAGATTCATTATGATCAAGGCAATGAAGAAGAGTACCATCTAGACCTCGACGGTACAAAGTACTAGCAGTAAGGGTATAACGGGCGGCTTGTCGGATAAAATTATGTTTTTGGTTTTGGGATAAGTCCAGGGGTAGGATATTGTTCTTAAGATAATCATATATCGGTCCATACAAAAGGGAGTCTGAACCAGTCAATGCATAGATAACATGGGATTCAGAATGGTCATAGGCTAGGGAGAACAGTTGCTCTTGTTGGCATTTTTTCTGTTTATGTTGTGATTGTCATTGATGGACACACACTTGTATTGAGATCCCCTTTATATGTATGAGCTCATGCTCAACTGGTATGTTGTATACTAGTCTCTAGACTAGTGATTTTGTAGAATGTGTTTCCCAGTCTGAAGTGGCATGTCGACCCCAAGCAGTATGAGGGAGCAAAGCGGCACAACACATTCTTACCAGTCTTCATTTTTGTCAAATCGGCAACCGGTATTTTGTATGAACTGGTAATACTCTGTGATGAGTAACCAACCGGCATTTTGTGATGAGTTACCAATCCACCGATTGTTTGACAGTGCCAACACATTGACGGTGCTTTTTGTGTCGTGTTACTGAGTATGTCTAGATTCATTGAACCTAGGAAATTGTAATGTAATCCTATTGGACCAACATGAAATCAGATTCCTTTAAAAGGACATCATGTCTAGGGTTTTAAGTTGTTGCTGAAAGGGTTAATGTTGAGCTAGGGTTTGAGGTGGAAGTTGAGTTGTTGTGAGAACGACCTTATCTGAGAAGATCAAGTTGTAACTATGAGAGAGAGAGAAGACTGAAGTAATGCTAGAATGCATTAGCTGTGAGCAATACTGGATCTAACCAAGCAGTTTGTGCTATTAGATAGATCAAACACTTGTTGATTACTCACATCTTTGACAAGTCTGTAGCCCTTAACCGGGTAGGCCTCAAAGTCTTTGTAAAATCCTCTAACAAGGTGGTTCACACATGTGAATCTAAAATCCTCTAACAAGGTAGTCTTTAATCAGACTTATCTCCTAACAGAGATTGAGATTCCTAATAGGATCTATTCTGGTGAAGAACATTGTAAGACCTTAACCGGTCTGGTTTCTATTTTGCAGATAGTGACTTGTGAGTTCCATCTCATCGTGGTTTTTCCCAGTTGGGTTTCCACGTCAAATATCTTGTGTTATGGTTGTATTGCTTTTGTGGGTGAATGCTTTATTCGCATTTTGGTTTGCATGTGTGGTAACCAATTTGACTGTCAGACTAATTTACCGGTTTATCTTTAGACTGTGTAAGTGTTTTAGTGCAGTAGCTTTTGGCATACTAATTCACCCCCGCCTCTTAGTATTCATCAATTGGTATTAGAGCCTACCTTTCTATAAGTTTAACCACTTGGAAAGAGATATGGGGGAATACAACTTGAGGGAACTTACTCAATGACTCACTAAGTCTGAGCAAGCCTATGATGATCTTATGGTCAAATACAAGGCATCTCAAGCAAAAAGGAGAGAACATGTAGAGAGGCTGATGGAACTATCTGAAAGTAGTTCTGAAGATGAAGCTAACATGGAAGCCATGATTGTTGAAGTGAATAAGCTAAATGATTCAAACTCCAATCTGAGAAAAGAGTTAGAAGGATTGACTATTTGGTTTAGTCAAAAGCTTGAGAACCAGAGAAAAGCTGAAGATCTGGTAAAGGACAGAGATCATGAGATCTCCAAGTTGAAACATGAGATTAGTGCACTAACTGCTCGCCTTCATGAGAGCAGAATGGAAAAAGAAGACATGCAAGGAGAACTGAACATTGCCATCTCAGAAAATGCAAGTCAAATGGAGACAAACACTGCTATTTCCAAAGAACTCTTTGAGTCAAAGGAAATACTTGCCAAGTTTGGCAAAAGTACTGTCAAGCTAGAGCAAAAGCTTGAGTCATCTAGACCGGCAAAGAATACCAATGGTCTTGGTTTTTCTGGACATGAGGAAGGAGAATCCTGAGGAACAAATGCTGAAGCATCAAAGAAGCAACCGACACTCAAAGGAAAAGGTAAGCAAAAATTCAAACCTGTTTGCTTTAACTTTCTTAAAGAAGGACACACTGCCAATGTATGTAGGAGCAAAGCCTACAATAATTTTCCTTATTTTATCAACAATGTACCTAGATCCAATAAGTTCAATGGTCATTGTTATGCATGCAACAAGTTTGGGCATAGAGAATTTGAATGCAGGTCTGTAATGGATAACACTAGAAGATATCCTCAGAGGACCCAAGGAACTGGTCCTGAACCTTTTATGAACGAGAACCACAACCAGTTTAATGTCTTCAATCATCAGTCAAGAAGCGGTGGCCATCAAGCGACAACTGGATGGAGAGAAAGTTGTATGATCTGTCATGGTCATGGTCACACTGTTGCAACATGCAGAAGGAAGAATGGAAACATGTACAATGGACCTTGGAGAGAAACTGGACTTGTTTGCTATCACTGCAACAAACCGGGTCACATTGCAAGATTTTGCAGAAGTAGAAAAAGTATATCTGATGATATATGGGTCACTCAGGAAGGAGAAATAGATGTTGAAAAAGTTCAAGGAGACATGAAGAAAACATGGAAGAAGAAACCAATATTGTCAGAAGAAGAACCGGTTTCTGCACCTAGTGTGGAAATATCGGAACTGGCAAACTAAGCCTCAAAGGCTTAGGGGGAGCAAACAACGAAATGCTTTTGAACCCCTGGTTGACACCAGTAAAAGTCCTTAACCGGTATGCAATACCTGTTGCTTGGCAGAAGACTGAAAATGGTAAAAAGGCAAATCAGGGTTTACGCCCTAATAGAGGAGCATTAATGATGGTAGGTGAGAGACATGTATAAATGCATTCTTCAAATCATTTCTCACTATCTGTTTTCGAGTGAAGAAAAGTTTTCAAGTGCAGAGTGAAGAAAAGGTGATTTGAGCTTAGATTTCAAGAAATTGGATAACCTTGAAAGAGATTCAAATCTAGTAAGCAAGCGGTAGTGGAGAACTCAAAGCGGTGATTTGGCATCCGACGGAGAGTGAAGTGAAGCAAAATCAGGAAGCCCGAAATTCGCGTTTGAAAGGTATTTTTCATGTTCTTGAAATACTCTTCAATGGCTTCCGCATCTCATACCAGTTCAAGTACATCCATTGAGTCAGAAAGTTTCATTCAAAGAAAGTCCAAGTATAATGCTTTATCACAAGTTCCAGCTAGAGTCATAGTCGAAGAAGGAATTTTCAATTATATTGATTGCAAAATAGAAGACCTAGGGTCTTTAGCCATTCATACTCAATTAGGTCTATTTTGCAGAAAGGACAAAAGGATCAAACCGGAATTTAGTGTCATAGAGAAGAAGAAATTCCACAACGCAGTATATTTCCTAGAAGACTTCACAGAGGATCACATCAGGATCATCTTGAGCAGAGTCCATGGTGACAAGATGTACCTAGAGAGGAGGCATGATATCATGCCTCAGACAATTCATGCAGTCACCAGTTTCTGCAACACAGGGGAAGTGCCAGCCCTGAGAAAAGTGAGCAAAATGGAAATGACCAAGCTCACCATTTCAACAAGTGATTCACGGGGTATGATAGTCAATCCTATCAAGGATGATCTGGTGAAATACGCCTGCATGGTGATAGGCTACAGAACATTCTCAGCTAGGAGGATTAATTCTGTATCTGTTGCAGTGGTAAATGCCACTTACCGAATGATAAAAGAGGATGCATCTTTTGACTTATGCACCAGCATGCAGAGGCAACTCTTGCTAAATCTTAAGGCAATCAAGCAGGACAACTCACCGAGGTTTAAGTTTGGACAACTACTAGTAGGGTTGTTCTTTTATTTCCAAGGCTACTTTTTGGCTGTAGGAGATGTCCAGTGGTCACCTGACCAACCGGTAACCAAGCAGATAAAGGAAAGCGTGCAAGCCATTGGAACTGGCTACGCTGAGGTACTGAACAAATATTTTGATGAGTTTAGAAGAAAGATGAGTCAGAGGGTAAGAATCTCAGGTGACATAGTGAAGAAATACGAAGATGACATCTGTTTCACTATTCAGGTGGACAAATGTCTAATGGAGGCTGTTGAGCCTAGAATGGAGGAAGTGGAGCCTATGGGCTATGAGGTCATGTTTGACATGCTGGAAGGGTATGCTTCAACCCTTATTGCCTCACCTCTAGATCCAAAGGCTAAGAGGTCCGGAACCTACTTGGAGAGGATTGCACCGGTTGAAGAACCATTAGTGAAGAAGGGAAAAGAACCGACAGCTAAGAAAGCTAAGGCAGTGCCTGCAGCATCGACACCGGCTACCACTGCAACTCCAAGAGTGACCAAGCGGTCACCGGCAAAGAAGAAACTGGAGGTAACACCGGAAAAAGTCTTCGAAAGAAAGAGGAAGACTAAGGCAAATGAACCAAACTCTGAAGAAACTGAGTCTGATGAATAGCCAAAGAAGGCTAGATAGACAAAGAAGATGAAGAAGAATGAACCAGCAGCATCCGCACCGGTAAATATAGATATCTCCTTTTACAAACCTTTGACACATTGTCAAAGAACAGTAAAAAATATTAGGAGAAAGTTACTTCATGATTTAATAGATTATTATGATGAATTCAATAGTGAGGAAAAAGATGAAGTACTATAGGAAATCATTCTTTATTTATGTAAAAATGACCGGTCACCATCAGAGATTAAATCTCAGACACCGGATTCATTATTTAAAGCATTAGATAATAAATGGCGCATTGCCATTGAAAAGGAATAGGAGATTAGGGAGAAAGTTTTTGCACAGTACTTCCCCAAAATCTCAAATTCAGAATTGTTTGATGCCTTGGATCAAAATAAAGGTCTCTTCTTCATAAGGAGAAGAAGACTCTGGTTGTTGGAGGGGAGAGTTGATGATGTTGAAAAAGATACACATCAGCATATGGCCCATGCTATTAACTCTCACAAAGCACGAATGGCCAACCTTCAAGCAGAAAAGGAACCGGTTATTTCCAAACCAGATGAGGTCTTTGATGAGGAAGGAAACCTGGTGGGAGAACCAATTGACACCATCGATGTTGATGCCCTGGATGTAGAAGATGTCACTCAGGACATACCTTCTGAGGGAACAAAACAGGGACAATAGGCCAATCAGGGTGGAGAACAAGCTGAGGACACACAGCAAGCGGAAAAGGAACAGGAAGAGAAAAAGAAGAAGGATGAAGATGAGAAATAGAAGAAAGAGGAAGAGGAGAAACGGAAATATGAAGAAAAGAAGAAGCAAGAAGATGACAGGAAAAAGAAAGAAGAAGAGGATAAGGAAGAAAAGAGAAAGAAGGAAGAAGAGGAGAAGAAAAAGAAGGAAGAGGAAGAGAAGAAAAAGAAGGAAACAAAAGAGAAGAAGAAGAAGGAAGAGGAAGAACAGAAAAAGAAGGAAGTGGAAGAGAAAAAGAAGAAGGAAGAGGAAGCACAGAAGAAGAAGGAAGAAGAAGCAAAGAAGAAGGTAGAAGTAGAGCAGAAGCAGAAAGAAGAAAAAGACAAGAAGAAGATGGAAGAGGAAGAGAAGAAAAACAAAGAAGAAAAAGAGAAGGAAGAGAAGGAGAGGAAAAAGAAGGAAGAAGCAGACAAGA
Organism: Cryptomeria japonica; assembly: GCF_030272615.1. Classification (NCBI taxonomy): domain Eukaryota; kingdom Viridiplantae; phylum Streptophyta; class Pinopsida; order Cupressales; family Cupressaceae; genus Cryptomeria; species Cryptomeria japonica. The sequence continues at coordinate 343,603,580 of NC_081407.1, forward strand.
CAATCGAAGCGATGAAGAGCACACAGATGGAAACTCCTAAGGCAACTGATAGCCAAGCCAAACCGGCTGCTATCTCGAGCCCCATTGATCTCCAATATGCAAGTGAGTTTAAGCTTATACAGAGCATCAAGGTTGCCCAAGAGAACCTTGAAGGCATTCGCAGGAAAAGAGAACAAGATATTATTTAGGCGGCTGTAGACATGCTTACCGGTTTAACCCCCAGTACTAATCTTCCTGACACTGAATCATCACTAGCACAACTCAAACTTCTGTGTACTGTAGTGGATGATCAAGTGCAGAGTCTAGAAGAAGCAGCAAAGGTCAATGTAAAGAAAGAGCACCAAAAGGCTCTTAATGTTGCTCTAGTGAAGAAGTTGAATGAGCTTAGGACTGAATTGCTAAAGGATCAAAAGGATATAAGGAATGCCTTGGATGAGGGAAACTTGCTACTCAGCAAAATCTATCAACCTCATCTGTTCTGTGATGATGTGCTAGCCAAGAAGCAATAGCTTCAAATGGACTTATAGTCCTACTTGGGCATATTCAAGACTCCTTATGAGTCCTACGCAGCATATGGGCAAACCGTTCACCAGTTCCAGATCCAGTCAACCAAGATGGAGCAAGAGATCAGCACACGGTCTAGGGATTTGCAGGAGCTTCAACTGGTATTACTCCCACGACTGCAAATTCTTCAGAAGTGTTATCTGAACCTGGATGTCCTGACAGTCACACAAGAACTGAGCACAATAGATGCCATGGAGGAACAGGTATCCCAGATGCAGACAGAGAAGGAAGTGGCAACCTCCCTACTTGAGTCCTGGTCCCTATCCATGAAACAATTTTTGCAGGACTATAAAGCGGTTTTTGACAAATATTATTCATTATTGTCATAAACTCTTTTATATATATATGGAAACAGGTTTTTTAGTGGTACTTTGTCATTGTTGGCAAAGGGGGAGAAGTATATCTGGTTTTTGTTTTTAAAATTTTGAAATTTTGATATATTAGGGGAGAAGTATATCAGGGGGAGAAGTATCTGTTTTGAAATTTTGATATATGATGTGATAAATGTTATATGCTCTGATGATTATGCTCTGAATGCAAAATTGCTATACACTCTGTTGATTAAGGGATAGTGTATATGCTTAGGGGTAGCCATTTTGTTACTGGCAAGTTTTTGTTGTAAAACACTTAGATGTCAAAATTTTATTTTCCTAAGTGTTGCCATCAATACCAAAGGGGGAGATTGTTGGCATTTTTGCTGTTTATGTTGTGATTGTCATTGATGGACACACACTTGTATTCGGATCCCTTTTATATGTATGAGCTCATGCTCAATCGGTATTTGTTTCAACCGGTATGTTGTATACTAGTCTCTAGACTAGTGATTTTGCAGAATGTGTTTCCCGGTCTGAAGCGGCATGTTGACCCCAAGCGGTATGAGGGAGCAAAGCGGCACAACACATTCTTACCAGTCTTCATTTTTGTCAAACTGACAACCGGTATTTTGTATGAACCGGTAATACTCTGTGATGAGTAACCAACCGACATTTTGTGATGAGTTACCAATCCACCGATTGTTTGACGGTGCCGACACATTGACGGTGCTTTTTGTGTCGTGTTACTGAGTATGTCTAGATTCATTGAACCTAGGAAATTGTAATGTAATCCTATTGGACCGACATGAAATCAGATTCCTTTAAAAGGACATCATGTCTAGGGTTTTAAGTTGTTGCTGAAAGGGTTAATGTTGAGCTAGGGTTTGAGGTGGAAGTTGAGTTGTTGTGAGAACGATCTTATCTGAGAAGATCAAGTTGTAACTGTGAGAGAGAGAGAAGACTAAAGTAATGCTAGAATGCATTAGCTGTGAGCAATATTAGATCTAACCAAGCAGTTTGTGCTATTAGATAGATCAAACACTTGTTGATTACTCATATCTTTGACAAGTCTTTAGCCCTTAACTGGGTAGGCCTCAAAGCCTTTGTAAAATCCTCTAACAAGGTGATTCACACATGTGAATCTAAAATCCTCTAACAAGGTAGTCTTTAATCGGACTTATCTCCTAACAAAGATTGAGATTCCTAACAAGATCTATTCTGGTGAAGAACATTGTAAGACCTTAACTGGTCTGACCTTAACCGGTCTGGTTTCTATTCTGCAGATAGTGACTTGTGAGTTCCATCTCACCGTGGTTTTTCCCAGTTGGGTTTCCACATCAAATATCTTGTTTTATGGTTGTATTGCTTTTGTGGGTGAATGCTTTATTCGCATTTTGGTTTGCATGTGTGGTAACCAGTTTGACTGTTAGATTGCTTTACTAGTTTATCTTTAGACTGTGTAAGTGTTTTAGTGCAGTAGCTTTTGGCATACTAATTCACCCCCCCCTCTTAGTATTCATCAGCTCTACAAGAAACTCATAACAACTCTGTTGCTCTGGAATTTTTAGTAATGAAGCGATAGTAGCCATTGCATCGACTGCTTTGTTGTTCAACCTTGGTATTTGCTTGAAGGTGATGTGTACAAAATATTGTTTGAAGTCATCCACCATTCGCTTGTAGGGTAGCAGCTTGTCATCTTTTGTCTGATAGTCATTGTTGATTTGATTGACGACTAGTTGTGAGTCTCCATAGACCTTCAACTCTATGATTTTCCATTCTACGACCATTTTGATGCCTATAACCAATGCCTCATATTCAACCTCATTATTTGTGCATGGGAACATAAGCTGATATGATCTTGGTATAGTGTGTGATGCCCTCCTAAATGGCACACAATGTTAGTCTAAGATCAAACAACACAAAAACACACAAGATGTTAGAGTTAATCAACCAAAAACCAAACACGAATGAAGGCATTCCAAGAGAGATACTAAAACACATACTAGTGAATCTAACTAAAGAAGTAAGACAATGGGATATCTCCAACTATCCCCTAACATGATATTAGTTCTTTCTCCCTTGTTCCTCTCCTCTCCAAGTTCCAAAATAGTGTAGCTCTCAGCAGCTTTTTGCACTATGGATGCTTATGGAGGATTGAGATTGTAGAATAGCTCTAAACATGAAATAAAAAGCTATTTTAATGCTAAAATGATGTGTTTTAACCAAAAAAAGACAATATTTAGTTATGCTATGCTAAATGCTCTCTAAAATGGCTATAGTCTAAATGCATACAAGTTTTCAAGATCTGGATTATGAAGGAATGGGCTCTATTTATAGAAAAAATGGAGCAATGGATGGCCAGGATTGAAAGGTTTAATCAAGGGTCAAGCTTGAAAGTTGGGGATCCATGTGCACAATTTGCACCAATGAAATGGTGACAAGTGTCAACATAGGATTGGGTTGAGAGAAGAGGTTGGAGGCATTAAAGGCCTGAGAAGACCTCATGGTTATCTAAAGGCTAAGGGTCAAGTCTAAGTTAGGATTACCCACTCGATTAGGAGTTAATCCAAGGATAAACCTTTGTGCAAATGATTAAGAGATAATCATGGTCAAAGCATTAATGACCTGATGAGACCCTTGGGTTGGGTAGAGGTTGAGTCAAAACAAATGTTTTAACCATGTGGGAGGGTTTGAGTTAACCATTAATGGTTATTGGAGACTTTGGGGATTAAGTGGTTGAAAGTTGGAAGCCTTCAATGGTTTTCAAAGACTTTGGGGTTTTTGGTGGTTGAAGGTTGAAAACCTTCAATGGTTATCCAAGACTTTGGGTCATTTGAGAAGTGACTCCATTTTGCTTATGAATGTGACAATATTTAGGGGATGGATTAGGCTAATTAGGAAGGGGTTTAGAAGAATCTAGAAGGGGATTAGATTTTGCAAGTGGATTTGGTGGGTGAGGGAAAATAGGATTTTATTAAAATAAAAATTCATTTATTTCAAAATGTGTGCAAGTTGCATTTGTAGGAAAATGCAAGTGGGGTGGGGGATAATGATTTAAATAAATGTTTTATTTAATTTATTTAAAAGAGGAATAGGGGGATTTAATTAAATAAATAGATTTTATTTATTTAATTGATTTGTATTGGATTTAATGAATTAATTAAAATAAATTGAATAATTTATTTAATTAATAGAAGAATGTTTGGGGATGAATTAATTAAATATTAATTTAATTAACTGGTGGCTAGTGGATTTTTAATCAAATAAATACGAAATATTCATTTAATTAAAATGGATAGATTTATGTGACTACAGTGTGTCCTTCAGGAGTAATGAAGAGCATGCTAGCACTTGAACCATGTTGTGTGTAGGATCCGTCAAAGTATAGGGTCCATTGTTTGGTAGAAATATCAAGAACGTCTCTGTCTAGGAATTCAATCTCCATAGTTTGTTTTCCTGGTAGTGGTGCTTCAGCTAGTTGATCTGCAATTTCTTTTCCTTTCATAGCTCTTCGTTCTGTGTATTGGATATCAAATTCACTAAGAATCATCATCTATTTAGCCAATCAGCCTGTAAGAGCTGACTTGCTGAGTAGATATTTGAGAGGATCAATCTTTGCCACTAGTTTAATTGTGTGTGCTAGCATATAATGTCAGAAATTTTGAGAAGCGAAGACTATTGTTAGACAAGCCTTCTCAATGAATGTATAGTTGAGTTCATAGCCATTTAATGTCCTACTGATGTAATAAATGGCTCGTTCCTTTCCTTGTTGATCTTCTTGTGCTAATAGTGCCCCTAGTGATACATCTATTGTTGAAATGTAAAGAATAAGTGGCTTCCCTGCTATTGGTGGTACTAGAACTGGTGGGTTCATTAGATACTGTTTGATTTGATAGAAAGATTTTGCACACTTGGCTTCCCGTTTGAAAGGTACATTCTTATGTAGCAAGTGATTGAATGGTAGACTTTTATCAACTAGTTGAGCGATGAATCGCCTGATTGATTGAAGTCGTCCTTGTAGAGAGCGAAGCTGACTGATATTCTTTGGTGGTGGCATCTCCATAATGGCTTGTACCTTTCTTGGATCCACTTCAATACCTTTAGCTGAGACTATGTAGCCTAGTAACTTGTTTGATGTAACCCTGAAGACACACTTCTTAGGGTTGAGTCTGACTAGGAATTTTTTCAATTGATCAAAGATCTTTTCTAAGATGCGTAGATGTTCTGCTCTGGTGAAGGATTTAGCTAGTAAATCATCCACATAGTCTTCCATTAAGGTATGCATATATCATGAAAGATTGTTGTCATTGCTTGTTGATAAGTAGCTCCTGCATTCTTTAAGCCAAAAGGCATAACATTCCAACAGTACATTCCCCAAGGATAGGTAAATGTTGTTCTATCTTGATCTTTGGGGGCTATTTTTATTTGATTATAGCCCAAAAAACCATCCATTAGTGAGAGAATTACATGGCCTGATGTGAGGTCTACAATTATGTCAATACTGGGCAAAGGAAAGTCATCCTTTGGATAGGCTTTGTTGACATCTCTAAAATTAGTACAAATTCTGATACTGCCATCTGGTTTTGATACTGGTACTATGTTGGAAATCCATTCTACATAGTCAATGGGTCAAATGAATCCGACATCTAATAGTTTCTTCAGTTCAACTTGACCATGAGTGCCACCTGTGGATTCATCTTTCATAGTTTTTGCTTGACTGGCTTAACTCCTGGAGAGATGGACAAGTGATGCATGATTAAGTGTGGATCAATTACGGGCATATCTACATATGACCAAGTGAAGTTGATTTGCTTTTCTATAAAAAAAGTGATAAATGCTGATCTTTCTTCCTCTGTCAGAGATTCTGCCAGGTGTATGTTTTTGGCTGCTTCTGTAGTACCAATGTTGATTGATTGAGTGGGCTCAATCAATATGGGTGATCACTCATGAAAATGTTCAGGAAGAGTGTCAAGTCTCCCATCTTTAGGTGCCTTAAAAAGGTTTTCACCTTCAGATGCATCCTTTATTTTTACTTTTTTGTGATCCATAGCTGCCATTAACTGGTTTTCAGCCATAAATCCTTTATGTGGTTCATTTTTGCAACTGAGAGACATAGCACTCCCTTGGTTGTAGACATCATTATCGTGTTCATTGGTAGAGCCCGTTTCTGGGTTAACGTTACATAGGTAATGGATAATAGATTCATCATCTGGAAAAATTGGTATATCATGTATTTCGAGTTCATCCCAGTCAATGAGGTTGGGAAAGATAAGTGGTAAGGAATCATTTGGTGGATCAAGTTCTACTACTGTAAGTGTCAAGATAGAGGTTTCATCATGATTGATTCGGGTGCTAAAGAAGTTTAGGATTCCATCGAGGTCATCGATGGTATCATCCTCCGTATAGACTTGTTCATAATATTTCTGCTCGATTTCCTTAGCGTCATAGATATTTTGTGGTCCAAATTCAGGCAGTCTAATTTCCGTGTTATGCTCTTCTTGAGAAAGGGATATGGAACTAGTATTGTCAGCAGTATCTCCAATAGCATTTGAGCAGCTACCCCATTCATATTCATTGGAATCAGTCTCAGAGTTATTATCCCAAATCTGTTCAGTGCTATAAACAGGTATGTTGTATGGTGAAAATAGATCTTTGATAATTGATACTAGTTTGATAGTTTTCACTGATTTTGTGTCGGATCCTACTTCTACCTTTTGTATTTGCTCATATATTGTTCCTCCTTGGGGAGGAATAATGATATCAGGAGGTAGTTCGGCTTGTTTAGATATGGGTGCTTGAATATGAGCTACTGCTGCAGATATGGCCTTCTTGTGATTGAGGAGTTTCTCCTTATGTTGCTTCTGTTCTTTACGTTCACGGTCCTTGCGGATTGTTTCAGCTGACTCAAATAATGCTTCCTGCCAGGATTCTTCTTTGTACTTCTTCTTTGCTTTCCATTGAGGTTTTGGAGTTATGCGTGGTATCTTTCTTAGTAGGAAAGTGAGTTTATAGCCCAATCTAATCTTGTCTCTACTGAGCTGTGAAGGAAGGTCTATTGGTTCAGTGACTCCTTCTTTGCATTTTCCAATAGGTCCTTTACCATTATATCCCATTTGTTGCACGATTAAGTAACCCTTTCCATATAGGTGCATTGGTAGAACTATGTCCAGAGCAGCTGCTCTGTTATCTTCTTCTTCATCTTTGTACAACCAACTAAGGATGTCCTTTTCCTCTAATTCATGTGCTAGAGTGCCGAGTTGGATGAATGTGCCATCAAACTTTGTCATGGGCTGATTTGTTTGATGTGTGGATGTTGTAGGTAATCCATGAGATCTGGGTGATGTTGGTAAGTTAGCCAAACACATGGGTTCCAAAGAGTATTCCCCCATGCCTTGTTCTCTGATTTGCATTTTCTTCTTGAAATCTCCAAGTAATGATTCAGATTTTGCCTCCTGTAGATCTGATGTTGAGGATTTCTGTTTTTCCCTATTATGGGGAACTAAACCATCCTGGGCTGCCCCCATTGCGTTGCAATGTTGAAATGGATTTTGATCAACTGATATAGAAATTTCTTGTCCGTTGTAAGGAAATTTTACACACTGGTGATATGTAGAAGGCACTACTTGCATTTCATGTATCCAGGGTCGACCTAATAAAATATTGTACGTGAGGTCTATGTCTAAGACCTAACACATAGTATCCTTTTATACTGGGCCAACTTGATTAGACGATCTTTCCTCATCATCATATGCCTTTATAGTTATTTTTTTGCGTGGATCAATAGACTCCTCAAAGAAGCCTAATGCACAGATAAGTTTTAAGGTACATATATTAAGTCCAACTTCTCCATCTATCAAGACTCGTTTTACTTGGTGTTTATAGACTATGACTTCAATATGAAGAGGAGTGTTATGAGGATGACTTAAGGAAGTATTATCATGCTCTGAGAAGGTGAGATTATGAGGCCCTGTCATATGAGCGACCATAGCTTGGAATTTGTTAGCATCCAGATCTTGAGGCACATTGGTTTCTAACAGCGCTTGTTCTAATATGTCCTTGTGTTTTGGTGATAGTTTCAACAATTCTAGTATAGATATTTGAGCAAGAGTTTTGCACAGTTGGCTGACCAAATCATATTGGACTTTTGGTATAGTGTTCGTTGTTGTTGTGTGGCCCTTCAAGACATATTTCTAAGCTTTGGTTGTTACATTGACAGATTCATGATTATGCTGGTCTCAAATTGTGATAACATTTACATGATTATCTTCACTTGATATGTGATTGATGGTGTTATGTAGATGTGATTTATACGAGCTCCACGTGTATCATTTGAGGTTGATGCTCCATCTTTGTTGTAGTTTGGAAGAGGATTTTTAAAGGCTCCATGGTCACCATTTGTTTTGAGATCATCCACCATTAAATCACCTCTATCAATCATGTCCTGAACAATGTTTTTCAATCACATGCAATCGTTCGTTTGATGATCTTTGTTGTGATGAAAATCACAAAAGTGTGAGTCATTCCACCAAGGTGGTTTGATTTGGGGTTCATAGTTGCTGATCGCGGGCAAAGAGATAATCTTGTTTGCCAGGAGTTCTCTGAATGCTGACTCCAGTGATTGTCCCAGTGGTGTGAAGACACGTTTTTGGAAATTGTTGGTGTCATCTCGTGAACTATTATTAGGTCCTCGATTTGTGGTTTTGTTTTGAGTATCATCAGTGTTGTTTGTGTTGGGTTGACCTTGATTGGTATTTGGTGCGTAAGTGTTAGCGTCGAGGTTAGCACCTTTAGGATTTTTTGTAGCTTGAGGATTTCCTGATAATGCGAGAACTAGCTGTTTAGATTTTGGATCATGTGATTCATTGCCTCCTTCATTTCCATTGTTTTTGTTTCGAGTCCAGAATCTAGATTTGTCTAAGTTGTTATTTTTATTATTGTAGTTTGATGAACTTGTTCCTTCTTTGAAGAATTTGAGCATTCCTTTCTTGACACATGCTTCTTCTACTTGAATGTTGTTTTCAATCAGTTTAGCGAAAGATGGTATGCATTGGAGTTTGAGCCTGTAACTCATCTCACCATTCAAGTTGTTGATGAAAATTTCCATTTTCTCTTTTTCAGGAATATCTCGAGGATATCGTGAAACCATACATCACCAACGTTGAAGGAATACCATGAATATTTCATTGTTTTTCTATTTGGTGTTGCAGACGTCTAGCATGGTGATAGCATGTTGAATGTTATAAGAATATTGGGTTATGAACTTGTTGACAAGTTCATCAAATGATCTGATAGGAGGTGTGATTTTGGATAACCATTCCATTGTTTGTCCTCCTAAACTTTGTGGGAATAACCTCATCAGATAGGTGTCATCGTGAGCAAATTCAAGACTCATAGTACAAAATTCTCTATCATGATCATGGGGATCGCTTTTTCCATCGTATTTGTCAAATTTAGGAACATCTGAGTTTGGAGGAAAAGGGATCATGTGTAATATTATGTCAAAGGGATAAGGACAAATTTCATTTAATGAATACCGTACTATGGTACCTTGTTGCATATCTTGCATTTGTCTTTGTAACATTTGTATTTGTTGAGTAAGGGCAACCAAAGGCACATTGTTTTGCCGAGGGAAGAGTTCTTCCCTTGCATTAATCCTGGGTTGAAATGGTGTATGGAATGGTATGTTTTTCTCGGGGATGTGTTGCTCAGGGATGTTTTGTCCTAGTGTATATTGTTCTGGTATGTTTTGTTCAGGAATATCTTGTTTAGGGTCGCGTGCTTCCCCTTCTCCTTGTCGTTCTTGATATTCATAATGTTGAGATCTTGTTCTAAACATGTCTGTGTCAAAGTCTTCAGGGAGTTTAACCCCTTTGCTTGTGAGCATGAGCAAGTATTTTTCCTCGTCATTTTCCATGAGTCTTTCCACAAGTTTTTGGAATGAAACACTTTCTTGGCATTCTTGAAGAAGTTCTTCAAAAATTTCAGTATCCTCTAGATGTGGACCTTCAAAAGGATTTGATAACCTCCGATTCATGCTAGATTCTGCTCGTGCCTTGCTTTGTTTGTTTTGTTGAGAGCAAGTAATAGGAATTTTAGTAGAAACTTTCTATGACAAAGGGGACAAAATCCTCTTCAATATGTTGTTCCGGGGTTGGTAGTTCAAATCGGGGTGTGTTGTAAGTGATGCACTCGTCAGGAAAAAATGTCGGATTGATCTTTCCTCCATAGTTTATGATTTGACTAAATGTGGATTTTTGACAATATGCCCTAGTTTTCAAAGGCTCTTTGTCAAATTCGTTGGATTTTTTCTGGATATAAAGTTTGACGTGATGAAGGAATGTTCGATGAGATTTGAACAGTTGACGATTGATGTATAAAAATTTATTTCTTTTGACAAATTTGGAAAAACTTGGTTTGTGTTTCTTCAACATTGTGTTATGATAAATATTCTTTCTTCTCAGAATATGGGGATTAGTCATGCATAAGTGATTCAATGGTTTCCTTTGATTTGTTTTGGATTTATTTGATCTTGTTTTGGAAACTCAAGTTTACTTTATCAAAGTGAAGGGTTAGATGCCCCCTCACGACAAAGCGTGTCAAATGATATGGATAAAGTCTCCCGATATGGAAACTTGATTTGACAACCTGAGATTTTGAACAAGAGTTTTAAGATATAATCTGTGAGATAATAAAGGACTTATTCGTCACTTGCGATGATGTTTCCCGATTTTGATAGGATAGATATGTTTTATCGTGCGATCAGTGTTGGATTCTGGACAACTTTTGTTTTGACCCAAAATTTGCTTAAGAAATAGTTTTTTAACGCTTTGTTTTTTATACTCTGGTTTGATGAAGATGAAGCTGATGAAAGGATGCTCTCAAAAATGTTTTTCTAAATTTTCAAAAATTTCCACTGTTTTGCCCACTGTTTTTTTGGGTTTGATCACGCACTAAAACAGAGACCAAATGCGCTACAGAAACTTCCTCATGCGCTAAGGAAAAGACCACACATGCTAAGCTACCCCCAGCTATGCGCTAACTATTTTAGATTGCTTATCTTGTTTCCTGTTTTGTTTAAAAGACCATGTGCTAATATGGGCCTTCCACGCGCTAACTGAAAAACCTGATGCTTCAAAATGCTAGGCTATTTTTTGAACGCACTAACTGTCTCTGACTGCTTCTAGACTTCGATGAAGTGCTACTATGAATGCTTTACATGCTAAAGATAGGCTTTGATGCGCTAAAGGATGGTTTTGAAGTGCTAAGAAGTTTCTCTTACGTGCTAAACTGCCCTGTTGTGACTGTTTTCTGTGATTTTGGTGTTTTGCCTTAGGTTTTCAATGTCGATGGATGATTTTCTGAAGTAATAAATGCAAACACAGCACAAAATACATAACCATTTTTGCCTAATCTAAACAGTAAGTGTATATTCTGTGAGCATGCGTTCAAATCCCCAATGTTTTAACATGTTTGGTTAAAATGAATACACTTCAAAAAGACTCTTTATTCAAAGGTCATAAGTAATACCATAGCACACTAGTCATGATACTCCATTAGCTCAAACAGTCGTGTCACCCCCTAGAGGGCGCCCATTTTTTTGCCTTTTGCCCGAAATTAACTCAAAGTGAATTGCTTCATAATTGAGTAGTTACCTTGGGAGATATATGGTGAGTGATCTTGGGGGCGGATTCTATCCCACCCTTGCACTATGATATTACAAATGTCTGGTTACTGACTCGGCTCAAGGTTTCTATTTCTAAGGTTCATAATCAGGCTTCCTGTTCGGCCGTCAGTGATAAACTCCCTCAGGAGGCTTCCCAACCTTTAGAACAAAGGCTTTATGTATCTCGAGGATACTGGGGGAAGGCTAATCGATGTGCACAACCGTTGAAAATGACTTTCATCACTTTCCACTTTTGATTATAGTGGGTTGGAACACTTGGCATCAAAGTCATTTCCCACTTAGGTCGTTCCCCTCACACCGGCCATAAATGGCTTTAAGAGTTGTTTTCAACCCCTCGAGAAGGCAGGCCTACTAAAGGATTTAAAATATTTGAAATGACTGAAAGCGTAAGAGTAGTCTGGTTTTTTTGATCACCCAGTTAAGGGGAGAGCATATACCTTCTACTTTCGAGACAAAGCAATCAAGTTATTCTTTTTATCCTGTCAATTCAATGATTTTCTAAGATCTATATGGAGATGTTGCTCCACAAAAACATGGTGTTTATTTTATTTCCTCAAATCAATGATTATTTAATCTAGGAAAAGAACCTGGTCAACAAAGCAAAATTTTGATTTGGTCAACAAAAGAAAATCGGCAAAAAGGGAATACCTTCACTCTTTGATTGTAACTGACTTTTGTGACTTGGTGTGATTCTTTACTTTGCCCAAAATTTAAAGGTGGATCCTTTTATGCACCAAAGGATGGTGAAATTATTTTTAGGCCTTTTGAAAAAATGAAAATTTGTATTGTTCTTTTTAGAGCCCAAATTGATAAATTTTCTCCTAGAAAAGCAAGAATTTTTTTTATTGTTGTTCGTTTTACTTGCCCAAAATGAAAGTGAGTTCAGTTTTACTTAAACAAGGAAAAAAAGAAATTTGAATTTTGCCTAACTTAAAAAGTTAGTAAAAATTTAAACTACTTTAATTCTAGCCTAAATAGAGTTGAAACCTACAATCAAAATGTTAGTAACCTACAAAAAAAACCAGTCAGTGAGTTAGCAAAAAGATGAATTCCGTGGACTTCTACAAGTCTGAATTTTGATTTTTGTTACAAATTATCTCTCTATTTTTTGTCTGTGATGCACTACAGAATAGACTGTATGCGCTACAAGATGGCTGTGATGCGCTACTCTGTTTCCCTAATGCGTTGTTCTGTATTTCTAATGCGCTACTCTATTTTTCTCCCACACTGAGACCTACAAAAAAATGCTAGTGAGGACTATGCGCTAAACTAAGGATGTCACGTGCTAGATGATGAACCCCACGCACTGAACAGAAAATGGGATGCGCTATATTGTTAATCGGATGCACTAGGAAATGTTTCCCACGCGCTGATTCTTGTTTCCTGTGGACCTGCAAAAGTGGTTAAATTCAAAAATTGATTTGATATATGGGGTCGGGTCCCATCCTATGTGCCAGAAATGTATGTGGGAAAAGTGGGTTGATAGAACTCAATATCTGGAAAATGGAGTCTAAGGAGCCTTTCTCACACACCCACAAGACTTCTTGGTGCAAGCTATGGAGTCATGAAGTATGGCTCAGCTTCCCAAGGTTGGTTCCATGGTTCTCTATCTCACAAGGTCCCTCAAACCAATGTCTTTTCTCTTAGATCACTGAGCTGATAACTCAATGATGAACCACTAGTACCAAACCAGTACTGAGAGGGGGGGGTGAATTAGTACTAGCACAAAATCAATCCAAAATCGGTTTGACAACAAATACTCCAAATGACTGACAAACAGGGATACCGGTAAAACAGAGTGCAACCGCTAACATTCAATACATCTCAATCAGTCATGAACCGATCACTCAATAAGCTTTCCTCTTAGCTCAATACTACAGTATCATTATATTTTCATGCATGAACAAGTAAACTTAACCATTAGATCTTCACAACAGTGAGTTCAATATGTTTTATAAACAGGCATAAAACATAGAACCTTCATGTGCTTAACAGGTAAAACAAAGCATCACAAGACAAAAGCATTTCGCATGACACACATATTTTTTCATGTGGAAACCCAACTGGGAAAAACCACGGTGGGGATGAATACCCACAAGCTACTTTTTGAACTCTTTAGAAGTCCTCTTTGTTAGGATCCTTGTCCACTTAAGGACATTACAATAGGTTTTGGTAGGAACCGATCTTGTTAGGGATCACCCAGTTAAGGGTTAAACTCGATAGGGTCACCTTGTTAGAAGATTTCAAGAACTCAATAGCTGAAAGAATCTCCTAAGCTCTCTAGCTTATCAGAACACATTAGACTCGAGTTACCCGGTTAAGGGATTTGAATCAAGCCAGTTAAGACTACCCGATTTAAGGGATTTTGAATCAAGCCAGTTAAGGCTACCCTGTTAGGGGATTTTACAACTATTGAAGTGGTTAGAGATCAACAGGTATTACAATGATCTGTTAACAACACTCAATGCTAATGCAGATCTGTTTAGGCTCCTCTTTTCCTTCTGCACATTCACTTTGCAGGTATCTCTTCTCTCCTTTGGTCTGGCAAGAATTATGTATCACTTCCCTTGGATACACACTCACAACTTTTGCCAACAACCTTAGAAAGAAACACAACATCGACCTTATAGGAAACATATAGGTCGGTAGCAAAAACCCTAAACCCTAAACCTGTTAGGTTAAGCAATTCAAGCGGTTCAATCCTGATCGTTGAATCATACTGCATTAAGTGCAACAATCTTGAATCGATCTCAAGACATTCTCCATCATCCATTATCCACCAATTTCTTGGCGGCTGATAACTCATCACGTGTTATCACCGTTTGACAGACTTCGCACATTCCTGAGGTAGACAGGAATAGTCTTCTTCATGCAAGATCCTTCACGTGCATAGAGCTTATGTGGCAACACGATCTATCCTCCATCATATTACTAACTCATCACACAGAGATCATCGATTGAGTCACACAGACTTGAGGTACTCCAACCAGAAATCCTAAAGTGGAAGCTGCCTACCAACAGGTAGTCATACAATTCTTCCATGTGCCGGTTCCCATAACTACATGCCGGTTCACCTTGAACAAATATGCCACTTCACTTTCCTTGAACAAATATGCCACTTCACTTTGGCATATAAACTAGTGCATACATATGTCGGTTCCTCTCTCTCTTCACCTATCACATGTGCCGGTTCACACCATGTCTCATATTGACATCAATGACAACATACAATATCATTATGTCTTCATGCCGGTTCACATAATGCCATGCCGGTTCACATAATGCCAACAATCTCCCCTTTTGGCATTGATGGCAATATACAAAAGATATCTTGTCTACTTCACATCTTCTCCCCATTTGCTACAGATATCTTTTCGCTTCACTCCTTCTCCCCCTTTGACAACAATGCCATAGTGGAGGTACAATCATCACTGTTTCATCATGTTGCTCCCCCTGAGGAGTAGCATCCTTAAACACACCAATCAACCAAAAATTTGTCTTTCCAGTACTTGACTGATGTGGAACAATCAATTTTAGTTCACCTCCTGAAGGGGCAATACCCCTAATTCACCTCTCAAATGCACAAATGTTGTCTTTGGGAGGGGCTTGGTGAATATGTTTGCTAACTGCTCCTTGTTGGGCACATGCTCCAGTGAAATCTCTTTATTCTGAACCTTTTCCCTCAAGAAATGATACTTAAGCTCAAAATGCTTGCCTCTAGAATTAAATACTGGATTCTTTGATCTATTGATAGCACTTGTGTTATCACAAAATATGCTTACTAGTTCAAATACAGGGATCTTGAAGCCTTCTAGTACATGCTTCATCCAAATTGTCTGAGTGCAGTTCATGAAAGCTGCAACATACTCCGCTTCCGCTGTAGACTAAGAGATACAACTCTGCTTTTTACTCATCCATGAGACCAGTCTACCACTGAGAAAGAATGCACCATCGGTTGTGCTCTTCCGGTCATCCACATTACCTACCCAATCAGCATCTGTGAACACTTTCAGATTGAAATTATTGATGTATGGGTACCACAATCCATAGTCAACTGTTCCCTTCAGATACCTAAGAATCCGCTTGACTACAATCAAGTGAGATTCTCTTGGACTCTTTTGGAACCTTGCAGTAATGCCAACTACATGTGCAATATTTGGTCTGCTATGCACTACATAATGCAACTTACCGATCATTGATCGATATTCCTTCTCATCAACTAGTGCAGAATCATCCTCCTTTGTCAATTTGCAACTGGTCACCATCAGTGTACCAACTGGTTTGCTATCTTCCATGCCAAAAGTCTTCAACACCTCTTTGACATATTTGGACTGAGTGATGAAGATTCCATCTTCCATATGCTAGATCTGCAGTCCAATGAAGAACTTAATCTCCCCTATGAGTGACATCTCAAACTCTTTCTTCATCTCATCAGCAAACTCATGACTCATCTTGTCATCTCCACCAAAGATGATGTCATCAACAAAAACTTCATAGATAAAAATCTGATCTCCTTCAGACTTCAAGTAGATATTGCTATCTTCACTTGTTCTCTCAAATCCAATCTTCACAAGATGGGAATGTAGGCACTCATACCATGCCCTAGGTGCTTGCTTTAGACCATATAATGTTTTATGTAGCCTACATACCATGTCACTATCTTCAGATAGGGAAAACCCATTTGGTTGCTCAATATACACCTCCTCTTCAAGTACACCATTTAGGAATGTAGATTTTACATCCATTTGATATACCTTGAACCTCTTAAAAGCTGCATATGCAAGAAGCATACGAACTCCTTCCAATTTGGCTATAGGAGGAAAGGTTTTCCCATAGTCTTCACCTTCTTCTTGAGCATATCCTTTGCATACCATTCTGGCTTTATTCCTAATCACTGTGCCATCCTTATTCAACTTATTTCTGAATACCCATTTGGTGCCAATGACATTTTTATGCTTTGGTCCAGGTACCAAGGACCATGTACCATTTTTCTCTATCTGGTCAAGTTCTTCTTCCATTGCCTTGATCCAGTCTTCATCTTTATGAGCCTCTTTGAATGACTTAGGCTCAAATTCAGAGATCATACATGAGTTTTCTCTGATCTTTCTTCTGATAAGGATTCCTACATCCTTATCACCTATGATCTTCTTGGGATCATGATTCAACTTGACATACCGAGGAATGGTCTTAACTGGTTCTTCTTTCTTTTCTTCTTCATCCTCATCTTCATCAGTATCAGCATTCACCGGTTCAAGAACACTGTTACTGGTACTCAATTGACTAACAACCGATTCCCAGAAGGTTGCAACCAGTTCATTTACAGCTTGCTCACTGTCAGTTTCCTCAGTCTTCTTAGAGGATTCATCAACTCTTACATTGATGCTTTCCATAATTCTCTGAGTCCTATTGTTGTAGCACTTGAAAGCTTTACTCTTGGTGGAATATCCTAGAAATATTCCCTCATCACATTTAGCTTCAAATTTACCTTGATGTTCACTTCTCTTGATGTAACATTTGCTACCAAATACCTTAAAGTAGTTAACCACAGGTGTCTTATCGGTCCAATACTCATAAGGAGTTTTGTCCTTACCCTTTTTGATGAGTACCCGGTTCATAGTGTAGACTGCAGTGCTCACCGCTTCTCTCCAAAAGGTGTGAGCTACCTTTCCTTGGATCAACATGGTTCTAGTTGCTTCAACCACAGTCTAGTTATTCCTCTTTGCTAGGCCATTCTACTATGGAGTCCGGGGGGCAGACATCTATCTCTTGATGCCAAATTCTTCACAATACTTGTTGAATTCACTGGAAGTGAATTCCCCTCCTTGATTAGTTCTGAGACATTTGATCCTTTTACCGCTTTCCTTCTCCACTAATGCTCTGAAAGATTTGAATTTCCCAAAAGCTTCAAACTTGTCTTTCAAGAATGTGACCCACATCATTCTTGAGCAATCATCAATGAGAATCATGAAGTACCTATCACCCTACACACTTCTAGTTTTCATAGGACCACATAAATCAGTATGCACAAGATCAAGCAAGTTGTCAGCAGTGAAAGATTTACCTTTAAAGGTTGAGGAAGACATTTTACCCAATTGACATTCTCTACACAAGGTATTATCCGGTTTGCTCAGCACCGGCAACCCTCTAACTGCCTTGATCTTACTAGCCTTCACAACATTATCAAAGTTCACATGGTAGAATCTCCTATGCCATATCTAGCTATCATCAAGCTTAGCCATAAGACATGTACTTATATTTGCATTCAGATGAAATAGGTTACCTTTAGTCTGCATGCCAGTGGCTACCAATTTACCATCTTTACCTTTGATTCTGCAAACTCCATTCTTGAATTGCAGAGTGAGGCCACTATCATTTAACTGGGAAACACTTAGAAGGTTGTGTCTGAGACCATCAACCCAGTACACATTGTCAGCACTACTCTTTCCATTCAAAGAGATGGACCCTCTGCCTTTGACCATGCATGGTGCATCATTGCCAAAGCGAACCACACCACCATCATACTCCTCTAAGGATAGAAAATTGCTTCGGTCACCAGTCATATGGTGAGAACAGCCACTGCCAATGATCCACTCATTGGAATCATCAAACTGGGAGACAAGAGCCTTCTTGTTTGCCACATCTTCCTTTAAAACAACAAACACAATGTCTTCATTCTCTTCATCTTCTGATTCCTCATCTGTGACACCTTCATCAACTACCACAAAACAATTTCTCCAATTTCCTCCTTTGAATTTCTTGAACCTTTCCAGTTTATCCTTATTGTCACTATTAGGATAGTTCATAGCAATATGTCCTATCCGGTTATAGGAGAAACATTTCAAAGTTAGTTTACCTTTGTATTTACCAGTTCCTTTTGAGAATTTCCTGGCAAGAAGTGCTTCAAATTCCATCAAAAACTCTTCATCCTTCATTTCTCTGCTCTGATTAAGTTCCCCACTAGTGCTAGCCTCTTTTCCTTTTCTAGAAGGTATAGCAGAGGCTCTAAAAGTTGATTCTATCTTTTGAACACTACCATCAAAACTATTCAACTCATAGGCTATCAACTTGGCTATGATGGAGTCCAAGGACACCTTAGACTTGTCTATTGATTTCAGCTCCTGAATAGCAGCAACCCTTATTGTATAGACCGGCAACAGGGATATCAAGACTTTGCTTACCATAGTGGAATCTTCTATTTTGCCACCTGCACTCTTTATTTCTCCAACAACTGTTTTGATTCTTATTCCATACTGCTGAATGGTCTCTCCTTCAACCATCCGTATGTCTTCAAACTTCCTTCTCAGGCTCTCTTCCTTAGCCTATTTTACATGCTCATCACCACCATAGATATTTTCAAGAGCATCCCATACCTCTTTTGGATTTGCCTTGTCCTGAACATCAATGAACTCAATGTCAGATAGACTACTGATGAGGGCTTCCATGACTTGCCCATTTTCTTGTATCTCTCTCTTTTGGTCATCGGTGAGAGTACCGGTAGGAACAACATATACATTTTCAACATAACTCCAGTGTTGAACACCCATGCTTTTGATGAATATCTTCATCCTATCTTTCCATATACCAAAATTTTCCCTATTAAACTTTGGACCTTCCCTCTTCATCATTTGACTAGGATCTTTTCCTCAAGCGGTTAAGCTTATAACACAGAGGACCTGGAGGGCTCTGATACCAATTGATAACTCAATGATGAACCACTAGTACCAAACCGGTACTGAGAGTGGGGGGGGTGAATTAGTACCAGCACGAAATCAATCCAAAATTGGTTTGACAACAAATACTCCAAATGACTGACAAACAAGGATACCGGTAAAACAAATTGCAACCGGTAACATTCAGTACAGTTCAATCAGTCATGAACCGGTCACTCAATAAGCTTTCCTCTTAGCTCAATACTACAGTATCATTATATTCTCATGCATGAACAAGTAAACTTAACCATCAGATCTTCACAACAGTGAGTTCAATATGTTTTATAGACAGGCATAAAACATAGAACCTTCATGTGCTTAATAGGTAAAACAAAGCATCACAAGACAAAAGCATTTCGCATGACACACATATTTTTTCACGTGGAAACCCAACTGGAAAAAACCACGGTGGGGATGAATACCCACAAGCTTCTTTTTGAACTCTTTAGAAGTCCGCTCTGTTAGGACCCTTGTTCGGTTAAGGACATTACAATAGGTTCTGGTAGGAACCGTTCCTATTAGGGATCACCCAGTTAAGGGATACCCAGTTAAGGGTGAAACTTGGTAGGGTCACCTTGTTAGAGGATTTCAAGAACTCAATAGCTGAAAGGATCTCCTAAGCTCTCTAGCTTCTCAGAACACATTAGCCTTGAGTTACCCGATTAAGGGATTTGAATCAAGCTGGTTAAGACTACCCAATTTAAGGGATTTTGAATCAAGCCAGTTAAGGCTACCCTGTTAGGGGATTTTACAATTGTTGAAGTGGTTAGAGATCAATGGGTATTACAATGATCTGTTAACAACACTCAATGCTAATGCAGATCCGTTTAGGCTCCTCTTTTCCTTCTGCACATTCACTTTGTAGGTATCTCTTCTCTCCTTTGGTCTGGCAAGAATTACGTATCACTTCCCTTGGATACACACTCACAACTTTTGCCAACAACCTTAGAAAGAAACACAACATCGACCTTATAGGAAACATACAGGTTGGTAGCAAAAACCCTAAACCTGTTAGGTTAAGCAATTCAAGCGGTTCAATCCTGACCGTTGAATCATACTGCATTAAATGCAACAATCTTGAATCGATCTCAAGACATTCTCCATCATCCATTATCCACCAATTTCTTGGCGGCTGATAACTCATCACGCGTTATCACCATTTGACAGACTTCGCACATTTCTGAGGTAGATAGGAATAGTCTTCTTCATGCAAGATCCTTCATGCGCATAGAGCTTATGTGGCAACGCGATCTGTCCTCCATCATACTGCTAACTCATCACACAGAGATCACTGATTGAGTCACACAAACTTGAGGTACTCCAACTGGAAATCCTGAAGTGGAAGCTACCTACCAACCGGTAGTCATACAATGCTTCCATGTGCCGGTTCCCATAACTACATGCCAGTTCACCTTGAACAAATATGTCGCTTCACTTTCCTTGAACAAATATGCCGCTTCACTTTGGCATATAAACTGGTGCATATATATGCCGGTTCCTCTCTCTCTTCACCTATCACATGTGTCGGTTCACACCATGTCTCATATTGACATCAATGATAACATACAATATCATTATGTCTTCATGCTGGTTCACATAATGCCATGTCGGTTCACATAATGCCAACATGAGCAAAGTGGTTTAGGGATGACAAATGCAAGAACGAGGGATGCTTTCGTTGATTTTAAGATGAAATGCATCCTAAGCTATGCATGATCCTATAAATGCAATAAACTAGTTTATAAGATGACAAGATTAGTAACAAGACTATCTTAGCATGCTATATTAGTCTATGATTAGGCTAACTGATAAGGAAAATACTCTAAACATGCATATTTAGATTAATTCCTATTGAAAAGAGAGGCTAAATGATGAGCACAAAATGATATATTAAAGCTTGGATGGATTTTAGTATAAGTGTGATGCTAAAGACTTGGATGATGAAAATGGAGGATGGAGAGCTTTATTTATAGCAAGAATAGGGCAATGGATGGCCAAGATTGAAAGATTTAATCAAGGGTTGAGTTTGAAAGTTGGGAATCCATGTTTGCAATTGGCACCAATGACATGGTGACAATTTTCAACATAAGATTGGTTGAGAGAAGGGGTTGGAGACATTAAATGCCTAAGAAGACCTTATGGTTATCTTAGGGGGTAAGGGTCAAGGTTAAGTTAGGGTTACCCATTGGATTAAGCTTTTACCAAAGGATAAACTCTTGTGCAAATAATTAAGGGATAACCAGGGTCAAAGCAATAAATGCTTGATGAGACTCTTGGGTTACATGGAGGTTGAGTTTAGAGAAAGTCTCTAATCATGCTAGAGGGTTGAGTTAACCATTAATGGTTTGGAAGAAAAAGTTGTTGGAGACTTGAAGCCTTTAATGGTTATCAAAGACTTTAAGGGTTTGAGAAGTGACTTCCCCTTGCTTAGGGATGTGACAAAGTTTAGAAGATGGGTTAGGTTAATTTAGAAGTGATTAGAAGAATCTAGAAAGGGTTAGGAATAGGGTTTAGGAGGCAAGTGGGAGATGTAGGAAAATGCAAGTGGATGGAGAGATAATAGGATTTAATTGAAATAAAGTTAATTTAATTCAATTTGGTTGGAATTTGGGGAAATTAAATAAATTAGATTTATTTAATTTAGGATAAACTATTTAATTAAATTTGAATTTAATTAAAAGGTGGATAGGAGATTTAATTGAATAAAATGATTTATCCATTAAATGGTAAAAGAGGTATAGTGAATTTAATTTAAATAAATGGAGTAATTTACTTAATTAAATAGAGGAATGTGAGTAATTCAATTAAATTGGATTTAATTAAATAAAGAAATGAACATAAGATATTCATTTAGGAATATGGTCATTTTTATACGTCTACACATTTAATGAACAATACTTGATACAATTCATTATTACCCTATGCATGGTCCTATTTTTCCCCCCACCTTGGTCGAACACTCAGATTTTTATTAGGGCAGCAATTTTTCGATTGGCGAAAAAATCGTCAGTCTCACTCAATGGAATGTTGTTGCGTGGCCGATTTCTCGTTCTGCTCGTCGCGATGACGAACCGTCGGCTCCGACATGTCTAGTTAGGCATTATTACCCTATGCATGCTCCTATTTTTCCCACCCCACTCGATCAAACGCTCGGGGTCATACCCTACCGGCGTCATCCCTTGAGCGCCCTAAGTGCTCAAAATTGTCAAACTTTGACAGGCCCTAACTCGAAATTCGTGGCACCTGTGAATGTTCTATTTAAACCTACGGGGCCATGAGAGTGGTGCCTACAAAAGCCTATCTTAGTTTTTCAATTTTCCCTACGATTTTATTAGGGCAGCAATTTTTCGGTTGGCAAAAAAATCGTCAATCTCACTCAATGGAATGTTGTCGCGTGGCCGATTTCTCATTCTGCTTGTCGCGATGATGAACCATCGGCTCCAACATGTCCAGTTAGGCATTATTACCCTACGCATGCTCCTATTTTTCCCCCCCACTCGATCGAACGCTCGGGGTCATACCCTACCGGCGTCGCCCCTTGAGCGCCCTAAGTGTTCAAAATTGTCAAACTTTGACGGGCCCTAACTCAGAATCCATGGCACCTGCGAATGATCCGTTTGAACCTACTGGGCTACGAGAGGGGTCCCTACAAAAGCCTATCTCAGTTTTTCAATTTTCCCTACGCTTTTATTAGGGCAACAATTTTTTGGTTGGTGAAAAAATCATCGTCTCACTCAATGGAATGTTGTCACGTGACCGATTTCTCGTTCTGCTCGTCGCGATGAAGAACCGTTGGCTCTGACATGTCTAGTTAGGCATTATTACCCTACGCATGCTCCTATTTCCCCCCCCCCCCCCCACTTGATCGAACACTCGGGGTCATACCCTACCGACGTTGTCCCTTGAGCGCCCTAAGTGCTCAAAATTGTCAAACTTTGACGGGCCCTAACTCGGAATTCGTGGCACCTGCGAATGATCCGTTTGAACCTACGGGGCCATGAGAGGGGTCCCTATGAAATCCTATCTCGATTTTTCAAGTTTCCCTATGGTTTTATTAGGGCAGTAATTTTTTGGTTGGCGAAAAAATCGTCAGTCTCACTCAATGGAATGTTGTCGCGTGGCCGATTTCTCGTTCTTCTCGTTGCGATGACGAACCGTCGACTCCAACATGTCCAGTTAGGAATTATTACCCTACGCATGCTCCTATTTTTCCCCCCCACTCTATCGAATGCTCAGGGTCATATCCTACCGGCGTCATCCCTTGAGCGCCCTAAGTGCTCAAAATTGTCAAACTTTGACAGGCCCTAACTTGGAATCCGTGGCACCTGCGAATGTTCTGTTTAAACCTACGGGTCCATGATAGGGGTCCCTACGAAAGCCTATCTCATTTTTTCAAGTTGCCCTACGGTTTTATTAGGGCAGCAATTTTTCGGTTGGCGAAAAAATCATCAGTCTCACTCAATGGAATGTTGTTGTGTGGCCAATTTCTCATTCTGCTCGTCGCGATGACGAACCGTCAGCTCTGACATGTCCAGTTAGGCATTATTACCCTACGTATGCTCCTATTTTGCCCCCCCCACTCAATCGAATGCTCGAGGTCATACCCTACCAGCGTCGTCCCTTGAGCGCCCTAAGTGCTCAAAATTGTCAAACTTTGATGGGCCCTAACTCAGAATTTGTGGCACCTATGAATGATCCATTTGAACCTACGGGGCCATGAGAGGGGTCCCTACGAAAGCCTATCTCGGTTTTTCAAGTTGCCCTACGGTTTTATTAGGGCAACAATTTTTTGGTTGGCGAAAAAATCATTAGTCTCACTCAATGGAATGTTGTTGCATGGCCGATTTCTCCTTTTGCTCACCATGATGATGAACCGTCAGCTTTGACATGTCCAGTTAGGCATTATTACCCTACGCATGCTCCTATTTTTCTCCCCCACTCAATCGAACGCTTGGGGTCATACCCTACGCATGTGGCATCCATGAAGGGATATGAAAGGATATTTTGTAAACAATCAGAAACCTTTAATGATAATCAAGTTGAAGCCTTGAGATTTATGCAATATGGTTCAAGTCCAAAACTGTACCCTGAAGCCACACACTCTTCCCTCTCCCAGCATACAGTAATGAGTCACAAGTTAACATAGAATTTGGAAGGATTTGATGAGAGCATTTTGATTTTACTTATGTCTTGTGTATTATAATATACAACAATTTGCCAATGTGACATCTCCATATGAGAGAAAAGATTCATTTTATCTCAATACAGTTGTACCTATTTCATTATTAGAAAAAATAAATAAGTTCTGCACTAAACTACAATAAATAAATTAGTATCCTCTATATTATGGATTTGAATTGATGTTCTTAATTAGTTATTATTCCTACACCTCACACTTACAAGATTAATAATGAAATGACATTTATGATTCATCAAACGCTGACAAAGTCTAATCAAAGTTCAACTTCAAGATGTATACAACATATCATATTCAACTTCAAGATGTATACAACTTACCATATTCAAGCTCATGCCAACCACCACTTGGATATTGTTATATGTCGATTAAAGTACAATATATGTAATAAAACCATATAGTCTTACAAAAAAGCCATCATAGACCATCTATGTCGATTAAAGTACAATTCATTTATAACAGGGGCACACTCACAATGTGAAGTTGCAAAGCCCTGTGGGAAGCATCAAAATAGAAATTTACTAATCTAACTCATACTACTGTCAAAAGAATCAAAGATGCTACTGCTAGAGAACACCATGCTCCATTGTGGAGAGAATATTAGGTGCATCTGATGTTAGCGTCTGAAAATGAAAGAATCTTATTCAATTGCCAAAATCTAACTGACTTTATTTTATAAACCATTAATGAATAAAAATAGACAAGGTTACCCGAGTGAAAGTTCGATGACCACCTTGACTAGTCAATGTCAAATGTTTGATTCAATAGATCATCTGTCATGACAATTTGATCCATTGCAGATGTGTCCTAGCCACATGCATTTGAATCATCTTCATGATAATAAACACAACAAGACCCACAATTTAATCTCATTAATGCACAAAGGAATATGTACCATCACCAAGAGAGGGCCTTGTCAACGACGAATGAGCTAGCATGAACCTGTATTTTTAAGAATTGTTAGTCTACACATAAATTGCATGGATGAACATAAGTGGTGTTGCAAAAATACGTCCCTTCCAATTATATCGAGTGTACTCGCTATGTGCATGCAAAAACCGTGTTGCCCAAAAAAATGTTCATCAATAGACCTGCATTTTGAACACATCCTTAATATACACGTAACAAACTTGAACATTAAGGTTTAATGATCATTGTTTGAAATGAAATGCATGATAAAAAAGTAAGGCACCATTAAAGACCTACTACTCAAGTGTGCCTGAAGGGTCATCTCTTTGTTTAAGAGTATCCAGTATTGCTTCATGATCAGCAGTAGTCACTATCCATAGCTCTTTGGTCTTCGATTTTGCTTGATGCTTCAACAACTTGACATTTGTAGCTATAATAAGGTGCAAATACATTATAATGGTTTTATGTCTCTCATAGTCTTCAAATGCAGGTATGCCATTCTTTCTAATGATGTATGTTCGCAACCAAGTTCCCACAACAACAACTGAACCTGTAGGATATGTGAACCCATCATCATCTGTCACTAGTTGTGTTAGCTTTTGTTTTCCTTGTACACATTGTGCCAACCAATATTCTGATCTCTCTTCATTCCCTTGCGGTGCAACAACTACAAAAACATGTCCTGGCTGTACAAGATCTGATAGATGATCATACTCAAGTGAAATTTCCATGTCATCGTTTGACAAGGATAATGTTTGAGATAAAGGAGTTAGATAGTGGGGAACCCACTTATCAACCCACTCACTTGACTCGCACTGATCCCAATCACACCGAAGACAACTCTGACAAAAACAAGCCAACTCTTGTGTCCAAATGGTCCATGTACTTGCATCTTTGAAGAATCTTTAATTGTTTGACAATCCAATCTATCTCCCACTATTCCCTCCTCAACCAACCAAAAGAATCTGCTCACTGCTAAATCAAGAGTACCTCCATGTGACAATGCTGAACTACACCAATCAACAATAGAACGTGCATCAGAGAAATTTGCACCTGAAATCCTCAATTGCTCCTTAACTAGAGCTCTCTTCAAACATGCACCTACTCCATCATACTCTCCCTTCCCATGCCCTGCCTCAGAAAAACACCAAATATGAGGTATACGCCTCTCCACATGCATTCTACTCAACCAATAAAACATATGGGCATTCTTGAATTGACCCGTACAGTTATCTGACCATATTATATGTCGCTCAATTGCAATATCTTTCTCATGCAAGAATTCAACAAAATTCTCAAAAGAATGTTGCACATACTTGGAGGAGTGTGATCTATCATCACTCATATAAAAATGATACTCCCTGATTATCTTCCTATCCTCTTCTATACTATCAAGAGCATGCCTATATGTAATATGAACAAAAATAGCAATATGGACTAAATTGTAGTACTGAGACTGTACCTCATTCTTGTGGTTGCAATGTATAGTTCTCTACAAAATCAACCACCGATACAATAGTGCCAATTGGGAAAGAGTTCTTACACATCCTGAACTATTGATCCAACCACTAAGACCTATGGGTGTGCCTTGCATAATTGTAGAAAATATTTTCCTTAAAATCCAAAATAAAATCAGCAATACTCACTTCTCTTGGGACTAATTCGCATCTAGAACCTTCACCTCCACTCTTCAAATTATATTTCATTGTCTTGTATCTTTTTTTCTCAACATAATTATTTCCAAACTTGTGTTCGCTGCCCTCATGAAAACATGAAACAAACTTTGACAACCCACCGCATTCTGAGCACTTCTCATTCAAACAATCATTTCTATAGAAATAGCAACCATCATCTCTAGGGCATAAAAATAGATCTTGCAAGTCTCTTGATGATCTTGGAAATAGCATTGCACCACACTCCTGCAACATCTCATTAGTATGCATTGTAGAATGAATATGACATAAAAGTTCATGGTACATTGAAAACTCCACATGGTACTTGCAATAACAGGTATTGCGAATCTTAAGAGGAACACAATAAAATGGTTTCAAAGATTCAAAGGCCCTTTGTGATATTTGCAAAGTTGGATGTAATTCACAAAAAAAATTGTACAACATTGTTTGGCTTGATTCCAAGAAATGTTTGGGATGCGGTGTGTGGTCTTGGTTGCCGATTCTTAATTTCAAAATGTCCTTTACATTGGGTGACACTCTAGAATTAGAGTGCCAAAATTGTTGAATCTCTTCCTTCACATTGTCAATCAACTTTCTATCAACACATGGAAGCCTCCCACCAAATGCCCATGTATCTTGTTGAAGTGGATCGTCAAGTCTTTGTCTTCGTGCAAGTGCTCTATCCAAAGTTTTACGGTTTATGTTAAAATCAACACAAGTTTGTCTCATTTAACGAGCCTTCCTCAATTGATGGCTTACTAAGGAGGTTGTAATCACTCTTTGAGCGGCTCTCTTATCTCTTTCTTTGGTATTCTTTCCAATAGAATTGAGAGCTTCAAATAGATTTTTTGCAATAATAGAATTTCTCTCCATCTTCTTGTTCATACGAATCTTCAATTTGCT
The DNA here is from genome assembly GCF_030272615.1 of Cryptomeria japonica. Classification (NCBI taxonomy): domain Eukaryota; kingdom Viridiplantae; phylum Streptophyta; class Pinopsida; order Cupressales; family Cupressaceae; genus Cryptomeria; species Cryptomeria japonica. Next base: position 343,631,533 of record NC_081407.1, read on the forward strand.
TAGCAATGGTCTCATCTTTATCATATTTAGCAATTGAACAAAGAGTTGGCATTGCTCGATCAATGTCTTATTGCTAAAATTTTGGTTGAAAAGTTTTGTAGCCCACAACTGAATGGTTCTTGTTGACCTCTTGCCTTCAAGATTTGCAATAATGTTCTCATTGATTTCAAATAACCAATTTGGGGTTCTTGAAGGTCTTGGATTTGGAAATTGTCTTTCACCCATGAGAGGATCTTCATTTCTAAAGTAATTAGGTGTTACATATGGTTCACTTGGTGAGGCAATTCCACCTTCAATGTTAAAGTTTTCCACATTTTCACCTCCTATGTCAAAATTTTCCACATGTTGAGCATTTTCATTATCACTTTCAACATTTTCAAAATTTTCAATATTTTCACTTTCAAAATTTACATTTTCATTTTCAATAACTTGTGGCACATTTTCAATTTCAATTTCCTCTTTAGTTGAAGTAACATTAGCAATATTTAACATACCTTGTCTTCTCCTCCTATGACATTCTCTATTTCTTTCTCTATACACTTCAACTTGGTCATTTGAAAGTTTGCTTTTGTGTTTAGACTTTTGACGACTACTACTCCCCATTTCCTTCCACACATATGCTCCTTCATGATTGACAATGTAAGTTTTCACTTTAAGAATCTCCCAAAAGCACAAATTTGTCTCTAGCTGTCTGAAACCCCGTGATCCTCGACAGAAAACATAGGAACTAGACTGTCGGCCGTTGGAATATTTAGAATGGCCCACAAACCCTTTTTTTCTTGGTTTTTACTACTAAAATTGGATATTGAATTTTATCAGATATCCGATTTTTGTACAAAAATATGTGGTCCCCCAAAAAAATTCCTATTGCCACCATTTTTGAACTAAACTGCCACATGGCAAAAATCCGATATCCGATTAAATCGGATATCAGATTTTATTGGTCATATTTTAGAGTGAGAGAGAGAGAGAGAGAGAGAGAGAGAGAGAGATGAGGAGAGGGAGAGAGGGAGAGAGAGAGAAGGACATGATTTGGTGTCTTAAGGGGTTATATGTCCCCTAACGACACCATAGGACCCCTTAAGACACCAAATCATGTCATTAGGGGTCATATTGTGTCTTACGGGGTCGTAGGACACAATATGATCCCTAACGACATGATTTGGTGGACCTTAAGGGGTCCTATGGTTTCGTTAGGGGTCATATGGTGTCCCATGAACCCTTATGACCTCTTAGGACACCATATGACCCCTAATGACACCATATTGGGTTGCTTTGGGTCATATTGTGTCCTAAGGGGTCATATTGTGTCTTAAGGGGTCCTATGGTGTGCCAAGACACCATATGACCCCTATGGACACCATATGACCCCTATGGACACCATATGACCCCTAACGACACCAAATCATGTCGTTAGGGGTCATATTGTGTCCTACAACCCCGTAAGACACAATATGACCCCTAATGACATGATTTGGTGTCTTAAGGGGTCCTATGGTGTCGTTAGGGGTCATATGGTGTCTTGTGGGAGAGAGAGAGAGAGAGAGAGAGAGAGAGAGAGAGAGAGAGAGAGAGAGAGAGAGAGACGGACATGATTTGGTGTCTTAAGGGGTCCTATTGTGTCTTAAGGGGTGATATGTCCCCTAACGACACCATAGGACCCCTTAAGACACCAAATCATGTCATTAGGGGTCATATTGTGTCTTACGGGGTCGTAGGACACAATATGACCCCTAATGACATGATTTGGTGGACCTTAAGGGGTCCTATGGTGTCGTTAGGGGTCATATGGTGTCCCATGAACCCTTATGACCTCTTAGGACACCATATGACCCCTAATGACACCATATTGGGTTGCTTTGGGTCATATTGTGTCCGAAGGGGTCATATTGTGTCTTAAGGGGTCCTATGGTGTCCCAAGACACCATACGACCCCTATGGACACCATATGACCCCTAACGACACCAAATCATGTCGTTAGGGGTCATATTGTGTCCTACGACCTTGTAAGACACAATATGACCCCTAATGACATGATTTGGTGTCTTAAGAGGTCCTATGGTGTCATTAGGGGTCATATGGTGTCTTGTGACACCATAGGACCCCTTAAGACACCAAGTCATGTTGTTAGGGGTCATATTTACACCATAGGACCCCTTAAGACACAATATGACCCCTTAGGACACAATATGACCCAAAGCGACCCAATATGGTGTCATTAGGGGTCATATGGTGTCCTAAGAGGTCATAAGGGTTCATGGGACACCATATGACCCCTATGGACACCATATGACCCCTAATGACACCATAGGACCCCTTAAGACACCAAATCATGTCGTTAGGGGTCATATTGTGTCCTACGACTTCGTAAGACACAATATGACCCCTAACGACATGATTTGGTGTCTTAAGGGGTCTGATGGTATCATTAGGGGTCATATGGTGTCCTATGAACCCTTATGACCTCTTAGGACACCATATGACCCCTAATGACACCATATTGGGTCGCTTTGGGTCATATTGTTTCCTAAGGGGTCATATTGTGTCTTAAGGGGTCCTATGGTGTTCCAACACACCATATGACCCCTAACGACACCATAGGACCCCTTAAGACACCAAATCATAACATTAGGGGTCATATTATGTCTTACGGGGTCGTAGGACACAATATGACCCCTAACGACATGATTTGGTGTCTTAAGGGGTCCTATGGTGTCGTTAGGGATCATATGGTGTCCATAGAGGTCGTATGGTGTCCCATGAACCCTTATGACCTCTTAGGACACCATATGACCCCTAATGACACCATATTGTTGTGTCCTAAGGGGTCATATTGTGTCTTAAGGGGTCCTATGGTGTAAATATGACCCCTAATGACATGATTTGGTGTCTTAAGGGGTCCTATGGTGTCGTTAGGGGTCATATGGTGTCTTGTGACACCATAGGACCCCTTAAGACACCAAATCATGTCATTAGGGGTCATATTGTGTCTTACGGGGTCGTAGGACATAATATGACCCCTAACAACATGATTTGGTGTCGTTAGGCATCATATGGTGTCCATAGGGGTCATATGGTGTCTTGGGACACCATAGGACCCCTTAAGACACAATATGATCCAAAGCGACCCAATATGGTGTCACTAGGGATCATATGGTGTCCTAAGAGGTCATAAGGGTTTGTGGGAGACCATATGACACCATAGGACCCCTTAAGATACCAAATCATGTCGTTAGGGGTCATATTGTGTCTTACGGGGTCGTAGGACACAATATGACCCCTAAAGACACAATTTGGTGTCTTAAGGGGTCTTATGGTGTCACAAGACACCATATGACCCCTAACAACACCAATTGACCCCTTAAGACACCAAATCATAACATTAGGGGTCATATTGTGTCTTACGGGGTCGTAGGACACAATATGACCCCTAACGACATGATTTGGTGTCTAAAGGGGTCCGATGGTGTCGTTAGGGGTCATATGGTGTCCATAGGGGTCATATGGTGTCCCATGAAGCCTTATGACCTCTTAGGACACCATATGACCCCTAATGACACCATATTGGGTCGCTTGGGGTCATATTGTGTCCTAAGGGGTCCTATGGTGTCCCAAGACACCATATGACCCCTACAAACACCATATGACCCCTAATGACACCATACGACCCCTTAAGACACCAAATCATGTCATTAGGGGTCATATGGTGTCCTAAGGGGTCATAGACCATAATATGACCCCTTAGGACACAATATGACCCAAAGCGACCCAATATGGTGTCATTAGGGGTCATATGGTGTCCTGAGAGGTCATAAGGGTTCATGGAACACCATATCACATAACTATCATTAGGGGTCATAGTTATGGGTCGTAAGACACAATATGACCCCTAACGACATGATTTGGTGTCTTAAGGGGTCCTATGGTGTCCCAAGACACCATATGACCCCTAATGACACCATAGGACCCCTTAAGACACCAATTTGTGTTGTTAGGGTTCATATGGTCTCTCTCCCTCTCCTTCTCTCTATCTCTCTCTCTCTCTTCCCTTCCTTCTCTCTCTCTCTCCCTCTCTGCTCTCCTCTCTCTCTCTCTCTCACTCTCACACCAAATTGTGTCGTTAGGGTTCATATGGTCTCTCTCTCTCTCCCTCTCCTTCTCTCTCTCTCCCTCTCCTTCTCTCTCTCTTTCTCTCTCTCTCTCCCTCTCCTTCCTTCTCTCTCTCCTCCTCCTCTCTCTCTCTCTCTCTCTCTCCCTCTCCTCCCTCTCTCTCTCTCTCTCTCTCTCTCTCTCTCTCTCTCTCTCTCTCTCTCTCTCTCTCTCTCCCTCTCCTCCTCCTCTCTCTCTCTCTCTCTCCCCCCCTCTCTCTCTCTCTCTCTCTAAAATATGACCAATAAAATCCGATATCCGATTTAATTGAATTTCTGCCATGTGGCAGTTTACTTAATAAATGGCGACAAAGGGAAATTCTTTAGGGATTGCAAATTTTTGTACAAAAATTAGATATCGGAATTTATCTGATATCCAATTTTTGTACTCAAATTTTCAAATTTCAAATTTCGGCTCGAGAATGATTTGGTATTAGGCTTGGAAGTGACAAGCCTGGAAAGTCAACTAAAAAAATGTGTTTTTCAGTATTCCTTGATTTTCCAGACTTTCCACTGGTGGCTAACAACTTTTTTTGTAGCCAAAATTGATAAAATGAAAAGGGTTTTTTAAGGACGTTCCCAGCTTTCCAATAATATAAGGCTTGTCTTATTTCGACTTTAGTAAATAATTATTATTTATTTTCTAATTGAATTCTGACAATAGTCCTGATTGATATACTGATTGAAAAACACTCATAACTTTCAAATGGTATAACAGTTTTTGAAAACGAAACATGCGTCACATCCTATGCTTCGTCCACTATAGGGAAAAATTAAAAAAAATTAAATTTCATAAGGTTTTGACCAAGTTAAGGTGGTCAGACCTAGGAGTTTCTAAATTTCTGAAAAGCTGTAGTAAAAAAATCATAAATAATTATTTAATTCATAAAAAATTTAAAAAATATGTGTCACATCCGGACATGAGTCTAATACTTATATTATAAATATTATAAAAAAATATTAAGATTTGATTGTGATTAGGGTGGTCAGACATACGTCTACTTATTTTTTTCCTGAAATTTTAGTACCACTGCATTGAAATTTGAAATTTTCATCAAATAGGATTTTTTTTTTCCAAAAAACAACTAGTAGCCTAGAAACTACATTCAATTTTCTATATATTCTCTTCTTACATATTTTAAAAATAATGTTCACAACTTATTCAAATTTTCATGTCAAGTTGCATAACTCTAATTTTTCTGAAATTTCATTGCCACTTAAGGGCCTGTTTTGGCACACCATGATCCTACACATACCCTTACCAAACACAAAAAAGAAAGGAAAGAAAATAGGCTAGAAATAGGTTCAATTTTAACCAGTTGAAACATGAAATGTGTTGAAGGAAAGAAGCAGTAGGCGACGATGACTGTAAGAAGTGACTTGGCAAGGGGATTAAATGGGAATGAAATTTCACAGAAGAAACATAAAATTTGTGACAATAAAGTCTTTGATGGTAAGTGCATGAAAGAGAGGGTAGAGGAAGTTGGTGATGAAGGTTGCATCTATTCTGGCTCCAAAATGGACCTTTCGTACAACGTGTTAGTGACGGGTTAGTCAATTGCAACTGTTAATTGCAAAATTAACGGTGTAAAATGCGCGATGAACATGCGTGTTAGTCAATCCGTATCGTTGTTTTGGAGCCATAATAGACGCGTTCGACGATGAAGAGGTGGAGGTGCCGTGCAAAGGATGAAGTGGACAACTTGGACCATCACAATAACGGTGTATATCTTTTTATTTAGTAGTTAGATTAAAATAGAAGTGAAGATTTTTAATGTTCGCAAGGTTATATATAGTTTATGCGATAGTAAATTTTTCTATGGGAATGATATATCTTGAGACTAATACAAGGATTGGGATTGGGAAAGGTATATTGTAATGACAATGATCTCTTAATTTAAATAAGGTTTGAATTTTAACAAGATTAAAGACAAAGCTTATGGATGTTTTGGACAAGTGATGGATTGCATAGTTAGAATTGACACTTGATTGGTTATGTAATGTTGTTGATGTGTTGTTTGGGTAATTGGGTGCATTATTTCTTGGAGTGGCTCCATGGATTGAATTTGGATACTAGGTAGGGGCTTAAAATCTAGAAAGTTTGATCTTCTAAAGTTTAGGATTGTGGCTTGACATCAAAATTAAATTTTCTATGTGGTATGCTTAGGATTGGCTAATGTTCAAGCCATGAATGATAAACCCATTCTAGCACCAAGGGTGAAGGTGTTTCATAGATAGAAGGATGAGATTATGGATTGTGATGGGGGATGGGTATAGAGAGGGGATTTAGGATGTGGTTTCCAAGGACTATATCACATGATGCCTCAATTAATCATTAGTTATAATGCTTATGCTTGGACATGTTAAGAGATTGCTAAAACATGTTTCAAGATCATGTCCACTTGCATATCAAGTTCAAAAGTGGGGATGATAATTTGTATAATGGCATGCAAATGCACAAGAATTTATGGAATTCCAATATGGTATGAGATGGATGATTGGCTAATAGTTATGAAGAATGTACGAGGTGCTTGGGTGGAAGAAACTCGCTCGTTGGGTATATGCAAGTGGTGGATTTTGGATAGCCAAGAGGACTGGAGAATATTCACAATTGCCAATCCCTCGAGTGGCTCAGCCATATGGAAATTTATTGTGCCTAAAAGGAAACAAGAATTAAACCTTCTTAAAGACTTAAAGAAATAACCACCACCAAGATTTAATGATATAGAATTATTCATTGCAATTGTATCTTAGTTAATGAATCTAAAGAAATATTTTAAACTACAACTCTCTCAAAAAATTAAGAGTCTCAACTTGGGATCTTCTAGCTAGATGGGGAAGAAACTCTTTAGTGGGAACACCTTAGTGCATTAAAGTATTTTGGCATTGAAACTTCCACTTCAAATGATTTTGAGCTCTAATTTAAGAAAACATAAATTTTGGTCTAACCAAAGAGAACAAGAGCTAAATTTTAACTTTTTTCAAGAAGACATGTCATCATTAAGGCAATATGAATGAAAAACCATGAGATTGTCTAGATATGTTTATTATATGGAGTATAAAGTGTTAAAATAAATTTCAAACTAGGTCCTAGGGAAATAATCATGCATGATGCTAAATTGAACTAGCATGCTATCTTAGTAGAAGTCATTTAATAATCTCAAAATGCTAATGAAAAAGATAACTATTGCCTTAAGGAAACAATTTTTTTTTTTTAAAAGCGAAACCGAACAAAAAGTCAATAGTTCAAGAGGTAAATTCAACTCTAATAAATATGAAAACAAAAAGGTCAATAACATGACAATGAGAAGAGAAGTAAACTTTATTGAAAATATCAAAACATGGTAAGATCACCATCTATAGAAGCCAATGCCATTCTTATTTCATACAAGAAATCTAAGGAGGGATGTTGGTGTTGGAGTTTACTAATTACCTTTTTACTCTAACACCCTCCTTAAGTACAACTAAGAATGAAATTAGAAGCTTCAATGATGAATGCATATAAAACAAATAATGGGTCCTCACAAATAGGTCTTATAAGGTACCATGTACAAATTAAAAAGAACTCTCACAATTGAAAGAAAAGAAGAAAACCTCATGGGAAAAACTCCTTTTCAAAAGAAAAAAAAATATAAAAATGTGAATGAAAGGAGGACTCGAGATGACTCCAAAAACAACCTCTAACAGAAATACAATAGATATCCCTCCAAATATGAGAGAAAACATATGAAAGACAATTTCCCACAAAAAGTGGAACATGATGAACACCAGTGAAACATGAAGAAACACTACTATGCTGAAATTGAGGAGCCTCCTGCAAAATTAAGATGAAGATAGTGATATGAGTGACTCCAATGGCACTTCTGGAAGAATGATGAGGCAATAATCTGACACTTCAATATTTATACATATGACAAATCAATCTGCACAATGACCCAATGACGCTGCTCAATCAATACAAAGTATATTACCAATAGTCTCAAGAATACGCACCTGTACCATGGTTTCACCTATTGCCTCGATATTACTTGGATATCACGTCGGAACTTTTGCCAATAACAACCATTTTCCTTAAGATCGTTGAAGCACCTTTCACCACAGCCGATCACTTGTAGGACTTGAAGGCTATTGAGTAGATCCAAGCCTTGAGGCAATCCTTTCAGCTGGTTGCAATTCACCAATCGAAAATATTGCAGCTTTGGCATTGCTTTATCTCCCAGTACTGGAAACTTTTGCAGCTGAGAAAATTCTTCTATAATCAGTTTCTCCAGGTTGGGAAATGAGACAGAATTCCCAGACTCCGGAGCGAAATCGATGGTCTCAGACTCGGGAGTGAAATCAATGCACTTGTTGTTCTGCATTAAGATTAGTCGCCTTAAGTTGGGAATTGTTTGAAGGGCTTCATAATTTTCAGAATGATCTCTTTCCAACAGAAGAAGCGTGAGGTTGTTGAGGTGAGAGATCCATGCGGGCAGCACGCAGTTGCGAAGGTGAAGAATTACCAGTCGTTTCATGACAGCCATGTCCTCTGGAAGCTCAACACGTGAATTCTGATCACGATTATCAAAAAAGAACTTTCGCATGTCTTCCATCTCTCCAAATATATTGTTTGGAAGCTCAACGGCGGGGCCGATTGCAACTGAGAGTTGTTGGAGCAGAGTCAAGCCTTTGAGATGCGTCAACTTCAATGAATTTTTTGGGTTTCCCCTCAAATCAAATACGACTTCTCCTAATATTCGCAAAGAGAAAAGCTTGGATGTTCCCACGGGAAACCGTACCATGTTTTTACAGCCTGTCACATTTAGATGTAGCAAAGATTGATTGTTGCTTATCCCTGAATGCAGACTTGTCAACTCTTCGCACCAACTGACATCCAGCAATTGAAGCCTTAAGAGACCACTTAAGCATCTTGGCAGCTTCTTGATGTATGTTCTCGATAAATTGAGGAATCTCAGATGTGTTAATTTGGCAATAGACTTGGGTAACGACTTGATAGAAGTCTGGCTCAGGTCTAACACACATAAATGCTTCAGTCTATTGAAAAACTGTTCACATATTGATTTGAGAGGAAGATTGTTCCATAGAAGTAGGGTGAGAAGCCTAGGGGAGTGGATAGGTTTGTCAAGAGCAGCTATTTTGTTTTTAATCAATGAAATCCTCCGCTGGCCTTGGCAATTCTCTAGTGGGATCTTCTCCAGATTTATTCCTGTCTGAAATAAACATCTTTGTTTCTGAGCTTCTGAAAGAGCCAGATCATGTAGAAGATCGTGCATTTTGCAGTACTTAATGATATAATCTTTCCCATCATATGGAACAAATTCAATCATGCAACGATCAACGAGTAAGTTAAGATAAGAAAATCCTAGTTCATATGGATCTTGTGTTTCTTTAGCATTAACAAATCCTTGAGCAACCCATACTTGTACCAGGTACTCACAATTCATTCTAGCATCTTCAGGATAAGCAGAACAGAACAGAAAACAAGGTTTTAGATAATTTGGCAGAGCGTCGTAACTTAACTTCAAGATCGGCAGAACGTCCTCCTGGATTGTGCCGACATCATCCAACGCTTTCAATGTGGATTCCCACACATTGGGAAGCCGCTGGACGCTTGCCATAGATGCTGCTACTGTCTTCACGGCCAGGGGTAGCCTGGAGCATTTTCTTTCAATGGCGCGGGCCAATTCCTTCAACTCCACTGGCGGATCGTTATTGTGGCAGTCAGGGAACGCATGAATGGAGAATAACATCCAACTGTCTTCTGGAGACAATAATTCCATTTGATGGATACTGTGAGCTCCCATAGATTCTGCAACTTTCTGGTTACGCGTTGAAAGCATCACTTTATTGTTGCCCCTCAACGGAAAGCACTTCATTATTTTTTCTAATGAATGCCTGTCCCACACATCATCCAGAACAAGTAAACACGGCCTTTCCGTTCCGAGCAGGTGGCTATAGATGCCATCTCTGAGCTGCTCCACAGTTGGCTGTCTTCCTCCTCCATCATGTAGCTCTATTTGCTGGGCTATGTGTTCGAGAATTTGAATCTCCATAAAGTTTTGGGATACCGCCACCCAAATTGAAATTTTAAAAAATCCTTTGATCCCTTGGCTATTGAAGACGTGTTGAAGGAGGAGAGTTTTGCCTAGCCCTCCCATCCCTGTTACAGCAATGATCTGATGGGAGCTTTCTGTACTGACAAGCAATCTAGTAATCTCATCAATATCTCTCTGCATTCCGACCGTTGTAGCTTCCACAATCAGCGCAGTTGCTTTTTCTCTATTCAGTAATGAATTTTCACTGAGTAACATGGAAGAGGGCGTCGCATCCCTGCCTTTAAGAAATTCGAAATACTTTGGACTCTTAGGGATGTTGCTGATTTTCTTCTTCAACACCCGAATCTTACGGCCCGACAGGTAGCGGGAGATGTAGTTAGAGGACTGAGGCTGAGATGTGTCCTCCAACTCGTCGAGAGCCTCGTTAAGGAAGTCTTCAAGTTTCTGCAGCCATATCCTCGTTGAACTGCAGTTTGCCCTTTCAGGCCCACCGGTGTCTTTGAGCAGGCCTTTGATACACTCGAGTTCATCGTAGATGAGTTCCAAATCTTCTCTCAGCTTACTAACTAATGACATCTCTTGGAAAATCTTGGCAATCAGCACGGAAGTGAGACGTTCTGCAAGGTGTGTAGCCTCTTCCATTGTTTCCTAGCACACCAAGTCTTCTGGTGATTTTATTTTAACGTGTTAGCACACCACCTGACTGCAAAATAGCAGCATCAAGGCGGCTGACTAAACAGACACAATAAACATCCAGAAACAAGAAGAAGAAAGTGAATTTCGGTGAAAGCCGAACGCCGTCGGCTATGTTTTCTACTTGCACATGAAATTCAAGATAAGTAGCACATTTCCGCGGTGACCTATTCTTGGCTCGCAATTGACAGGACCGGCTTAACCGGCATACTCGATGCTTTGAGAGTGGGTGTGTCGTACAATGTGGGTCCATTCAAACTAAACAAGTTGTCACCACACTCCAAAACGACTCGCGAACTTTCATATCATACACTTTTTCAACATGACTAATTATTTATTTATTAGTAAGAATATTTAGAAAAAATATTAAAATTAATTTATTGATTACAACAAAATGATTGAAAATATAATATTTAAGAAAATAAATTTAAAGTCAATCATATTAATCTATTGATTAGATTAGATGAAAAAAATCTATTTAAAATTAATTTTATTATAATGCAATGACCTTCAATATCATAATAAAACAAGTACCATATATTTGGGAGAATTTAAATTAGTATAATGGATAGTAAAAAATATCTGTTGTCGAAGTAAGGAGACTATGTTATCTAGTTGCTAGGTGAGTTGACATGACTTAGAAGTAGTTTAAATTAGATTTCTTTATAAGGATGTCACATCCTTCATTGTAACCTAAGCAATATAAGCAATTCAATCAATTTCATTGTTATTGTCTTGAATTATTTTGCTGTTCACTTCTCTCTTTATGTGTGACAGGTATTCTATCAGAAGATAACTGAGCTTGTGGGATTCGCATTTCACAAAATCTAACATGGTATCAGAGCTCCAGATCTGAAGATTCTTGTTCATTTTTTTGGAGATTATTTGCATTTACACAACAAATTGTTCATCTTGGGTTAATTTGGAGCACACCATCAGTTCTAGAAGGCTCGAGAAAGTTAGGATTTCCTTTTGTTTCACCGAAATCGAAAACACGGAGTCCATTTTGCAAGGGAGCAAAGTTCGACGGTTTTCTCTGTTTTAGAAGGTACTTGAAAATTTGGAGCTTTTTGGGCTCAAAAGGACCTCATGGTTGTATACAGAAGGTTGATTCCACAAATTTTGATATATAATTTGCTTTTTTTTTGTAAAACAAGCATCAGGGATAAAAAAAATTCAACAGGTCGTACAGGGGTCACCGTCATGGTTAGGCGGGCTCCTTGCTGGCCACTTTAAAAGCCGCTGACAGTAGCCGTTGTCCGCAGCTTCCAGTGGCCTATCATGGAAACCATCACCGGTTTCTTTAAACCGCCCACTACTGAAACCGTCAGCCGACCAAGCAGCGCCCAGCTCGCGCTTCGCCTATGCTCCACCACCTCTGCCACATTCATCGAGCTGCCACCAACCAGTGACCCAAACTCAACTTGAAACCCTTTTTTGAGCTAGTTGGGGTTTTTCCACGATATCTTGAGCAAATGGAGGGAGTTTTTGACAAACCATATATTGTCAGAAAGCTCTTTTCGAGACAGATTCATTTCTGGAGATCTCGAGTCCTTGTTTTTAAAAGATTGTTTACCAAATTTCTATCTCTTCCTTTTGAAGTCAATAGTTCTTTTTCTGGTCTTATTCTGCCTTCCTGTGATTCGAGCTCCACTTTTCTTGTTTCAAATCTCTACTTTTTTCAGCATCATGGAGAGAAGCTTTCAGATTCAGTGTACTTGTCATTCCTCTCCCTTGTCAGCATTATGGGGGGGTTTCTACTATTGGTGCTAATGCTTCCTTGGTTTTGTGTTGGAGGTTCTATGTATTCAGTACTCGTTCCTATGTACGAAGAAGATGCAGTGGCTGGTTACCCATGTATTTCGGTGAGATGGAGTAACTACCATATGGATGCTCTTGCATTCCTATTTGTGTAGGTTCTTTTTCAGCATCATAGCAGTCATTCTACGACAGTGTTTGTAGCTTCTTCATGCTTCAATGTTTCTTCATGCTCGTCTTTTGTTTCTCTTTTGGAGAGGAGTTTTCTTCCCACCAGGGTTTTCTCCTTTTCTCTGTTTCTAAGAAACTTGCATGTTTGTTCATGGGTACCTCAGCAGGCTTTATGTCGGGACCCATCTTGCATTCATCTTTGCATGTTTTTTTCCTACATCTTTTTTGCCCCTCTCCCTAGTTGTGCATTCAGGGTGGGTGTTGGAGTAAATAATTCATACATTAATTATTCATTTAATTGCATTAATTCACTAAATAATCTATGCCTTGATTAGTAATTTATTATTCGTATTTATTTATTTAGTGAATTAATACAATTAAGTGAATAATTAAGGTATGAATTATTTACTCCATCAGTTTAGTTCTAATATGAGATCATTAAACTCTTGTAAGATTTATGTTACATCCCACTTTACATGAATGATTTCATTTATCTTTAAGAGACTATATTGGTAAAAAATGCATTTGATACGAACATCAAGGATCAAAGAGATGAAATTATTGGCATGCATATTTATATTGATGTTGGTTATAATGCTCTATTTAATTTAAGAAATCTTAAATGGGTAAAATTATACATAACTACCTTTTTCATGTCTAAGTGGATGCAAGATAACTAACACCCTCAGAAGGGAGAAAGAGTATCATTGAGGTGAGGAATTTAGACAAATTGCCATCGAGCCATAATCTAGAGATAAGTGGGTCTTGGGTTAGAGTCTATTGTTTTCTTAATATTTGTTAATTGACAAAGTTGTTGTTCTAATGTTGCTCTCAAAAGTATGCAGAGGATTAATTTGATATTCTCGTTGTGACAATATTACAAATCAATTTCTATCTTGATGTTGTGGTTCCTTCAGGGTGACTTGCTTACATTGTTTTACATTCGGGATAAGACAATATGTTTTTTGCAGATCAAGTTTTGTACTAGTTTATGCTTATTGGTTTGAGCAGTTGGGTGTAAAGATTTTTGGTATTGAATACACACCTGTGCCATGGTTTTTTCTATTCCCTCAATATTACTTGGATATCATGTCGGAACTTTTACCAATAACAACCATTTTCCTTAAGATCGTTGAAACACCTTTCACCACAACCAATCACTTGTAGGACTTGAAGGCTATTGAGTAGATCCAAGCCTTGAATCCACTTCACCACCTTTTGCCTCTAAGAACTAGGTCAACATGTCTAGGCCCATGAACAGGCCTAAATTTTATCTTTGCCCAAATTCTTTATACACGTGAATCTTCCTTTGTTAAAACTGCATCCTTCGCTGCAAATCTTGAAGGTGCTGCAACCACAACTTCTTAAATAGATACATCAATTCTAGCCAAAATGCGCTACAATGGCTCAGTTTTGTCTTGGAAAATATGCCAATTCCTTTCCTTCCAAATTTCCCATATGATTATTCCTGAGCTAATCTTCCACACACAGGAGAAGACAAACTACTTACCACATCTAGGCCAACTCAAAAAACTTCCTTCAACGTTCCCGATAGAGGACCATGCCACTCCAGTTTGCCTTGCACCATCTTCCAACACTCTGTAGCCACACCATAGTTTAGAAGTAGATGACCAATGGTTTCTTCATTGTTACCACAAATTATACATCTTTAGGGTCCAACCATACCAAGTCGTTTCCTTCATTCTCCTATCAAAATTCTATCTTTAATGGATAACCACGCAAAAGCCCCCACCTTAGGGAGACACTCCTTCCCCCAACACAAATTTGTCGGCCATTTAGTATCATCTGCATCATTGTCTAAAATTTGGTAGCCAATTTGACCGAGTAACTACCACTCTTTGAGCCACACCACCTCACTATATCCGTATTCTTTGAGATAAGCACTCTTCGCCTCTTAAAAATGCTTTCCATCATTCTTATATGGTTTGGATTTTGAAGGGCTCCTCTTATAGATTTCCATCGCCACTCCAATATTCCATCCACTCTTACTGGCTCCACATAATTCCTTACCTTATTCCCCCACAACTCACATAAAATCCTTCTCACTTCATCCATTCCTCCATTCAAGCCTAATGCCTCCTTGCCATCCCACAAATCCATCCAAAATCCGCATCCCTGCCATCACCAATTTGCCACGTTAAGTGATCTATGACAATCTTCCTACAAGACAATAAAATTCCAGATGGCTGAGCCACTTGAGGGATTGAAAATTGTGAATATTCTCCAGTCCTCTTGACTATCCAAATACTTAGCCCATGTCCACAATAAAATTCTAGATGGCTGAGCATATGAGATTTTGGAGGACCATTGTATTTTTTGGGGCCTTTGGATTTTAAAATGTTCAATATTTAAATTTTTGAGGTACAAATATTTTATACATTTGGAAGGATTCCTTGGGATATGCTATTACATTCAAATTTATATAAAAGCCCCATTTTATGATAGCTTCATCACTTTGGCATAGGTTGCATGGTGTAAAGTTTTGTTGGTCCAAGGTGATGGATTTATGAAGTGGATGGTTAAGGATGGTCACTAGGTCAATGGAATAGTTTTTGGTGGGGATGATGAGGTTGATGAAGGTATTGTTGGCAACAAGTTCCTAAGAGTCATTGAGAGGAAGAAAAACATGAGTCCTCCCTTAATACTCACCTGACTTTAAATGATTACCCTTCCTCCCTTAATACTACTCCAGCGTGGGTATGCTGCAGGGATCATTACTTCATTCTATGTATGTATTGTAAAACCCATACATGCAATAAGGGTTAAACTAGACTATTTAGTGTCATTAGAGATGGATTTTTAGGACCCCTTACACAAGGCATGATGGAAGAATATGTGACATAAGAAAGAGGGCAGAATGTTGTAAAAATGTATAGTAAATTATAAGAAGAAACAAATGATTTGGTGTCACATTGGTGTGTAGATAAAAACAAAAATATTTAAAGAGTGGGATTGGTAAATTAATGAACAATTTGAATGTGCTTTCAATTGGAAGTACATGAATAGAGTAAGAGGAGGGAGAAGGTATAGATGACCTGGGCAAGAAAACTAGTGTATGGGAGCACTAAAGGATAAATCAGATTTCAACCATAAATAGAGGAGAATTGCATGAAATGGAGAGAATGATTTGAAATTCAAAATGTTTTGAGGGCTTGTTCTGTGAGCAAAGAATTAGTCTCTTCCCTCATCAACTCAATAAAAAGTACCATTTTCATCTCAGTGTTCCTCTTTCAGTGTTGCCTCTTTTATACCTGTACTTCGATCAAGAGTCAATGAATTCACTGTAGCTTATATGATCCCCCAAATTGTTTGCAGAATTTGGATACAGCGTGGGAATGGGAGGTAATTAAAACTTTCCAAGGGTAGTTGATAATTAAAACTTACAAATGGTGGCTAGAAAAAAACATGGGAACAGAAACAAGGGGGGTAACGGAGAACGAAAAATAACAAATACGAAATAAGTACGGGGACGAAGGGAGGTGAGGTGAGGTGGGTGGACCCCACGCGACGACACATTAAGCGGTCAAAGTTTAGTGTGTGTGGTTTAAGTTGTGTTGGATGGTTACAAGTAACCCTTACTCATAAAGGATTAATACCTTAATTTGATAGTTCACGATATTGTAAGTTCAATTTGCAATGGGATAAAAATAAGACCAAATTGAGAAAAGGTAATTTGGCCCAATAGACAAGATATTAGTTCTTGTATGGTGTGAATGGGGATTGATAGGATTTTTATGCATGGTTTGAATCAATGGTTGTGATGCAAGTTAATTTATCTTGAGTTTATTGTGGACAAGTTTCATCATGTGCAATATAGGTGTTTGATGAACTTATTTTGTAATGTGACTGTAGAACTCTCTTAAAGTTGATGTAGCCTCAATCTATTAGTTCTTGAATTTAGTTATTCAACTTCAAGCATTGATAAGTGGGATGTTTTCAAGTATTTTATAATATTTAGCTATTTTTAACTTGATAGCTCGATTGTGTATTGCAAGAAAATGGTGGATGCCTGTCATTTACCATTTTCTATGGGTTGATTTATGGGAATGAAAATGTTAGAGATAATTTGGATGAAAATAATACACTCATGCTTGCTATGGGTGTGGCACAACTCCTTAGATTTATGCTTTTGGTTTTGAGTCCTTGTTAGTGACCCTTTGATGACATCCTTCATAGCTAGGTTATATTGATTACTTCAACTAGATTGATTGGATTAACTCAATTTTTACTTAAGATTTAAAAGTTTGGGTGAAGGATATATGCAATGAGATATAGTTTCCAATTTCTCATTCAATATGTGGATTTTGTCAATTAGTGACCTTTGCAATTTTAAAATACTAAGCTTTGAAATCCACTTGGACTCCAAAATATTACAATGCCAACATCAATGTATAATTCAAATATTCAAACAAATATCCAACAAGCTTCAGTGCAAAAATTTTTTGGGTCCCAAAATATCACAATACAAATACTTGATGTAAAATTTAAAAAATCACTATTTAAGAGCATAAAAATATTTGGTCCTCTATGCCAACTATTTTCAAAATAAAAAGATTTCTAAAAGCCACTATCACATCTGACAACATATCTAATCCAAGAACTCAACTTAGTGTAGGAATTTATTGGCCCTATTATATTTGATCCTCCATCATCCCATCCTTCCATCCACGAATTTTAGCCATCATGATTTATCATCCCACATTCCCCTGTCCCCACGTTGCATTCATCCAATCTTTTACATAACCCTACATCCTTCATCCTATCCACCTCCCACTCTATTTCCATTGGTAGTACCTTGGGAGAAGCCAACCTAGCAATCATCAAAGGTCACAACACTATCTATATCTATTGAGTGTAAGACTGTAAAATCATCCACACAAGGTAGCTATTCAAAATGAGATATTATCATATTATCATGAAAGTGGATGTTTAAATCTAGAATATAAAAAATAAAAAATAAAGAAAGAAGAGAAAAAAATCATGCCATGAAAACCATTCACATGCTGTCTGGTGCAAGTACCACGATGAAAACATATTTGTGGGTAGCATATGTAGATCCACCACTTATATGTATCCCACATTTGAGGGCAGGTTTCTTCCACCCACACACTTCATCCATCCTTTCATAACTATTATCTAATCATCCATCTCACAACATGGTAGCATTGCATGCATCACATTTCCATCTACATACCATCATACACATCATCATCCCCACTTTTGAACTTTATATGGAAGTGGACAAGATATTGAAACATGTCTTAGCAATCTCTTAATATGTTTAAGCATAAGCATAATAAATTATACATAACCAAGTGAGGCACAACATGATATATAGTCCTTGGAAACCACATCCTACATTGCCTCTATATACCCATTCCCCATCACATCTCCCCATCACAATCAATAATCTCATTCTTGTATCTGTGCAACACCTTCACCCTTGGTGCTAGAATGGGCTCTTTTTTTTTTTTTTTTTTTTTTTTTTTTCTGTGGCTTGAACATTGGCCAAACTTAAGCACACAACACAGCAAATTTAATTTTGATACCAAGTCACAATCCTTAACTTTAGAAGATCAAACTTTCTAGATTTTGATTTCCTACCTAGTATCCAAATTCAATCCATGGAGCCACTCCAACAACCAACACTCTCGATTATCCAAACAACATCAACAACATTGTATATCCAATATTGCCAAATCTAACCAAGCAACCCATCACTTATCCAAAAACATCCATAAGCTTTATCCTTAATCTTGCAAAAAATTAAACCTCTTTAAATTAACAAATCATTCTTGCTAATGCTCCTAGATGCAAAACAACACGATCTAATCCAGAAGCATTAGCAAGAACTATCATAGATTGTGGAAAACAAATATTTTTAATTAGCAAATCATTGTCATTAGAATATACCTTTACCCAATCCTTATGTTATTCTCAAGATAAATCATTAACATATCAAGAATAACTATCCTATAAACTATCTTTAACCTTGCAAACATTAAAAATCTTCTATTTTATTTTAATCTACCTAATAAATAACTCCAATCTTTTTATAAGAAGATAGGAATAAGGAGGCCAACGTCACATCATTATTCTTTTTCACTCCTATCTTTTAACTTAATTATTTTAGTGGATCTATTATGTACATCACATCATTATTGTAATAGTCCAACGTCCACTCCGTTCTCTACACGGTTCTGGTCGAAGCACCTCCACCTCTTCAAACTTTGTTGTACAAAAAGCTGAATGTGTGGTCGAAGCGCTTCAACATTTCACATTCTTCTCATCACCGACTTTGTTTCTCCTCCTCTTTCTTTCGCATTTATTGTCACCGAGTACGAATAGACAAGATTCTCTGTTTCTTCCACAGAGTTTCATTCTTTCCTTGTATGAATAAGTCCACATGCTCTCCTATACAAGATGGGTCCACATCTCCCGTAATTCTGCGTTTCTTCCGCGAAGTTTCATTCCCATCATCTCGTCACTTCTTATATTCATCGTCTGATGCATTTGTACTAAAATAAGAACCACTCAATTTGGCATTTGATCATTTCT
Organism: Cryptomeria japonica; assembly: GCF_030272615.1. Lineage (NCBI taxonomy): Eukaryota > Viridiplantae > Streptophyta > Pinopsida > Cupressales > Cupressaceae > Cryptomeria > Cryptomeria japonica. The sequence continues at coordinate 343,650,938 of NC_081407.1, forward strand.
TATCTCTATCCCCTTTTCTACGATAAGAACCATTCAATATTTGGGAGAATTTGACTTAGTATAATGGATAGTAAAAAATATCTGATGTCGAAGTAAGGAGACTATGTTATCTAGTTGATAGGTGAGTTGACATGACTTAGAAGTAGTTTAAATTAGATTTCTTTATAAGGATGTCACATCCTTCATTGTAACCTAAGCAATATAAGCAATTCAATCAATTTCATTGTTATTGTCTTGAATTATTTTGCTGTTCACTTCTCTCTTTATGTGTGACAGGTATTCTATCAAAAGATAACTGGGCTTGTGGGATTCGCATTTCACATGATCTAACATGGTATCAGAGCTCCAGATCTGAAGATTCTTGTTCATTTTTTTGGAGATTATTTGCATTTACACAACAAATTGTTCATCTTGGGTTAATTTGGAGCACACCATCAGTTCTAGAAGGCTCGAGAAAGTCAGGATTTCCTTTTGTTTCACCGAAATCGAAAACACGAAGTCCATTTTGCAAGGGTTCAAAGTTCGACGGTTTTCTCTGTTTTAGAAGGTACTTGAAAATTTGGAGCTTTTTGGGCTCAAAAGGACCTCACGGTTGTATACAGAAGGTTGATTCCACAAATTTTGATATATAATTTGCTTATTTTTTGCGACACGAGCATCAGGGATAAAAAAAATTCAACAGGTCGTACAAGGGTCACCGTCATGGTTAGGCGGGCTCCTTGCTGGCCGCTTTAAAAGCCGCTGACAGTAGCCGTTGTCCGCAGCTTCCAGTGGCCTATCATGGAAACCATCACCGGTTTCTTTAAACCGCCCACTACTGAAACCGTCAGCCGACCAAGCAGCGCCCAGCTCGCGCTTCGCCTATGCTCCACCACCTCTACCACCTTCATCGAGCTGCCACCAGCCAGCGACCCAAACTCAACTTGAAACCCTTTTTTGAGCTAGTTGGGGTTTTTCCACGATATCTTGAGCAAACGGAGGGAGTTTTTGACAAACCATATATTGTCAGAAAGCTCTTTTCGAGACAGATTCATTTGTGGAGATCTCGAGTCCTTTTTTTTAAAAGATTGTTTACCAAATTTCTATCTCTTCCTTTTGAAGTCAATAGTTCTTTTTCTGGTCTTATTCTGCCTTCCTATGATTCGAGTTCCACTTTTCTTGTTTCAGATCTCTACTTTTTTCAGCATCATGGAGAGAAGCTTTCAGATTCAGTGTACTTGTCATTCCACTCCCTTGTCAGCATTATGGGTGGGTTTCTACTATTGGTGCTAATGCTTCCTTGGTTTTGTGTTGGAGGTTCTATGTATTCAGTACTCGTTCCTATGTACTAAGAAGATGCAGTGGCTGGTTACCCATGTATTTGGTGAGATGGAGTAACTACCATATGGATGCTCTTGCATTCCTATTTGTGTAGGTTCTTTTTCAGCATCATAGCAGTCATTCTACGACAGTGTTTGTAGCTTCTTCATGCTTCAATGTTTCTTCATGCTCGTCTTTTGTTTCTCTTTTGGAGAGGAGTTTTCTTCCCACCAGGGTTTTCTCCTTTTCTCTGTTTCTAAGAAACTTGCATGTTTGTTCATGGGTACCTCAGCAGGCTTTATGTCGGGACCCATCTTGCATTCATTTTTGCATGTTTTTTTCCTACATCTTTTTTGCCCCTCTCCCTAGTTGTGCATTCAGGGTGGGTGTTGGAGTAAATAATTCATACATTAATTATTCATTTAATTGCATTAATTCACTAAATAATCTATGCCTTGATTAGTAATTAATTATTCGCATTTATTTATTTAGTGAATTAATACAATTAAGTGAATAATTAAGGTATGAATTATTTACTCCATCAGTTTAGTTCTAATATGAGATCATTAAACTCTTGTAAGATTTATGTTACATCCCACTTTACATGAATGATTTCATTTATCTTTAAGAGACTATATTGGTAAAAAATGCATTTGATACGAACATCAAGGATCAAAGAGATGAAATTATTGGCATGCATATTTATATTGATGTTGGTTATAATGTTTTATTTAATTTAAGAAATCTTAAATGGGTAAAATTATACATAACTACCTTTTTCATGTCTAAGTGGATGCAAGATAACTAACACCCTCAGAAGGGAGAAAGAGTATCATTGAGGTGAGGAATTTAGACAAATTGCCATCGAGCCATAATCTAGAGATAAGTGGGTCTTGGGTTAGAGTCTATTGTTTTCTTAATATTTGTTAATTGACAAAGTTGTTGTTCTAATGTTGCTCTCAAAAGTATGCAGAGGATTAATTTGATATTCTCGTTGTGACAATATTACAAATCAATTTCTATCTTGATGTTGTGGTTCCTTCAGGGTGACTTGCTTACATCGTTTTACGTTCGGGATAAGACAATATGTTTTTTGCAGATCAAGTTTTGTACTAGTTTATGCTTATTGGTTTGAGCGGTTGGGTGTAAAGGTTTTTGGTATTGAATACACACCTGTGCCATGGTTTTTTCTATTCCCTCCATATTACTTAGATATCATGTCGGAACTTTTACCAATAACAACCATTTTCCTTAAGATCGTTGAAACACCTTTCACCACAACCGATCACTTGTAGGACTTGAAGGCTATTGAGTAGATCCAAGCCTTGAATCCACTTCACCACCTTTTGCCTCTAAGAACTAGGTCAACATGTCTAGGCCCATGAACAGGCCTAAATTTTATCTTTGCCCAAATTCTTTATACACGTGAATCTTCCTTTGTTAAAACTGCATCCTTCGCTGCAAATCTTGAAGGTGCTGCAACCACAAATTCTTAAATAGATACATCAATTCTAGCCAAAATGCACTACAATGGCTCAGTTTTGTCTTGGAAAATATGCCAATTCCTTTCCTTCCAAATTTCGCATATGATTATTCCTGAGCTAATCTTCCACACACAGGAGAAGACAAACTACTTACCCCATCTAGGCCAACTCAAAAAACTTCCTTCAACGTTCCCGATAGAGGACCATGCCAGTCCAGTTTGCCTTGCACCATCTTCCAACACTCTGTAGCCACACCATAGTTTAGAAGTAGATGACCAATGGTTTCTTCATTGTTACCACAAATTATACATCTTTAGGGTCCAACCATATCAAGTCGTTTCCTTCGTTCTCCTGTCAAAATTCTATCTTTAATGGATAACCACGCAAAAGCCCCCACCTTAGGGAGACACTCCTTCCCCCAACACAAATTTGTCGGCCATTCAGTATCATCTGCATCATTGTCTAAAATTTGGTAGCCAATTTGACCGAGTAACTACCACTCTTCGAGCCACACCACCTAACTATATCCGTATTCTTTGAGATAAGCACTCTTTGCCTCTTAAAAATGCTTTCCATCATTCTTATATGGTTTGGATTTTGAAGGGCTCCTCTTATAGATTTCCATCGCCACTCCAATATTCCATCCACTCTTACTGGCTCCACATAATTCCTTACCTTATTCCCCCACAACTCACATACAATCCTTCTCACTTCATCCATTCCTCCATTCAAGCCTAATGCCTCCTTGCCATCCCACAAATCCATCCAAAATCCGCATCCCTGCCATCACCAATTTGCCACGTTAAGTGATCTATGACAATCTTCCTACAAGACAATAAAATTCCAGATGGCTGAGCCACTTGAGGGATTGAAAATTGTGAATATTCTCCAGTCCTCTTGACTATCCAAATACTTAGCCCATGTCCACAATAAAATTCTAGATGGCTGAGCATATGAGATTTTGGAGGACCATTGTATTTTTTGGGGCCTTTGGATTTTAAAATGTTCAATATTTAAATTTTTGAGGTACAAATATTTTATACATTTGGAAGGATTCCTTGGGATATGCTATTACATTCAAATTTAGATAAAAGCCCCATTTTATGATAGCTTCATCACTTTGGCATAGGTTGCATGGTGTAAAGTTTTGTTGGTCCAAGGTGATGGATTTATGAAGTGGATGGTTAAGGATGGTCACTAGGTCAATGGAATAGTTTTTGGTGGGGATGATGAGGTTGATGAAGGTATTGTTGGCAACAAGTTCCTAAGAGTCATTGAGAGGAAGAAAAACATGAGTCCTCCCTTAATACTCACCCGACTTTAAATGATTACCCTTCGTCCCTTAATACTACTCCAGCGTGGGTATGCTGTAGGGATCATTACTTCATTCTATGTATGTATTGTAAAACCCACACATGCAATAAGGGTTAAACTAGACTATCTAGTGTCATTAGAGATGGATTTTTAGGACCCTTACACAAGGCATGATGGAAGAATATGTGACATAAGAAAGAGGGCAGAATGTTGTAAAAAAGTATAGTAAATTATAAGAAGAAACAAATGATTTGGTGTCACATTGGTGTGTAGATAAAAACAAAAATATTTAAAGAGTGGGATTGGTAAATTAATGAACAATTTGAATGTGCTTTCAATTGGAAGTACATGAACAGAGTAAGAGGAGGAAGAAGGTATAGATGACCTGGGCAAGAAAACTAGTGTATGGGAGCACTAAAGGATAAATCAGATTTCAACCATAAATAGAGGAGAATTGCATGAAATGGAGAGAATGATTTGAAATTCAAAATGTTTTGAGGGCTTGTTCTGTGAGCAAAGAATTAGTCTCTTCCCTCATCAACTCAATAAAAAATACCATTTTCATCTCAATGTTCCTCTTTTAGTGTTGCCTCTTTTATACCTGTAATTCGACCAAGAGTCAATGAATTCACTGTAGCTTATATGATCCCCCAAATTGTTTGCAGAATTTGGATACAGCGTGGGAATGGGAGCTAATTAAAACTTTCCAAGGGTAGTTGATAATTAAAACTTACAAATGGTGGCTAGAAAAAAACATGGGAACAGAAACAAGGGGGGTAACGGAGAACGAAAAATAACAAATACGAAATAAGTACGGGGACGAAGGGAGGTGAGGTGAGGTGGGTGGACCCCACGCGACGACACATTAAGCGGTCAAAGTTTAGTGTGTGTGGTTTAAGTTGTGTTGGATGGTTACAAGTAACCCTTACTCATAAAGGATGAATACCTTAATTTGATAGTTCACGATATTGTAAGTTCAATTTGCAATGGGATAAAAATAAGACCAAATTGAGAAAAGGTAATTTGGCCCAATAGACAAGATATTAGTTCTTGTATGGTGTGAATGGGGATTGATAGGATTTTTATGCATGGTTTGAATCAATGGTTGTGATGCAAGTTAAATTATCTTGAGTTTATTGTGGACAAGTTTGATAATGTGCAATATAGGTGTTTGATGAACTTATTTTGTAATGTGACTGTAGAACTCTCTTAAAGTTGATGTAGCCTCAATCTATTAGTTCTTGAATTTAGTTATTCAACTTCAAGCATTGATAAGTGGGATGTTTTCAAGTATTTTATAATATTTAGCTATTTTTAACTTGATAGCTCGATTGTGTATTGCAAGAAAATGGTGGATGCCTGTCATTTAGCATTTTCTATGGGTTGATTTATGGGAATGAAAATGTTAGAGATAATTTGGATGAAAATAATACACTCATGCTTGCTATGGGTGTGGCACAACTCCTTAGATTTATGCTTTTGGTTTTGAGTCCTTGTTAGTGACCCTTTGACGACATCCTTCATAGCTAGGTTATATTGATTACTTCAACTAGATTGATTGGATTAACTCAATTTTTACTTAAGATTTAAAAGTTTGGGTGAAGGATATATGCAATGAGATATAGTTTCCAATTTCTCATTCAATATGTGGATTTTGTCAATTAGTGACCTTTGCAATTTTAAAATACTAAGCTTTGAAATCCACTTGGACTCCAAAATATTACAATGCCAACATCAATGTATAATTCAAATATTCAAACAAATATCCAACAAGCTTCAGTGCAAAAATTTTTTGGGTCCCAAAATATCACAATACAAATACTTGATGTAAAATTAAAAAAATCACTATTTAAGAGCATAAAAATATTTGGTCCTCTATGCCAACTATTTTCAAAATAAAAAAATTTCTAAAAGCCACTATCACATCTGACAACATATCTAATCCAAGAACCCAACGTAGTGTAGGAATTTATTGGCCCTATTATATTTGATCCTCCATCATCCCATCCTTCCATCCACGAATTTTAGCCATCATGATTTATCATCCCACATTCCCCTGTCCCCACATTGCATTCATCCAATCTTTTACATAACCCTACATCCTTCATCCTATCCACCTCCCACTCTATTTCCATTGGTAGTACCTTGGGAGAAGCCAACCTAGCAATCATCAAAGGTCACAACACTATCTATATCTATTGAGTGTAAGACTATAAAATCATCCACACAAGGTAGCTATTCAAAATGAGATATTATCATATTATCATGAAAGTGGACGTTTAAATCTAGAATATAAAAAATAAAAAATAAAGAAAGAAGAGAAAAAAATCATGCCATGAAAACCATTCACATGCTGTCTTGTGCAAGTACCACGATGAAAACATATTTGTGGGTAGCATATGTAGATCCACCACTTATATGTATCCCACATTTGAGGGCAGGTTTCTTCCACCCACACACTTCATCCATCCTTTCATAACTATTATCTAATCATCCATCTCACAACATGGTAGCATTGCATGCATCACATTTCCATCTACATACCATCATACACATCATCATCCCCACTTTTGAACTTTATATGGAAGTGGACAAGATATTGAAACATGTCTTAGCAATCTCTTAATATGTTCAAGCATAAGCATAATAAATTATACATAACCAAGTGAGGCACAACATGATATATAGTCCTTGGAAACCACATCCTACATTGCCTCTATATACCCATTCCTCATCACATCTCCCCATCACAATCAATAATCTCATTCTTGTATCTGTGCAACACCTTCACCCTTGGTGCTAGAATGGGCTCTTTTTTTTTTCTTTTTCTTTTTCTTCTGTGGCTTGAACATTGGCCAAACTTAAGCACACAACACAGCAAATTTAATTTTGATACCAAGTCACAATCCTTAACTTTAGAAGATCAAACTTTCTAGATTTTGATTCCCTACCTAGTATCCAAATTCAATCCATGGAGCCACTCCAACAACCAACACTCTCGATTATCCAAACAACATCAACAACATTGTATATCCAATATTGCCAAATCTAACCAAGCAACCCATCACTTATCCAAAAACATCCATAAGCTTTATCCTTAATCTTGCAAAAAATTAAACCTCTTTAAATTAACAAATCATTCTTGCTAATGCTCCTAGATGCAAAACAACACGATCTAATCCAGAAGCATTAGCAAGAACTATCATAGATTGTGGAAAACTAATATCTTTAATTAGCAAATCATTGTCATTAGAATATACCTTTACCCAATCCTTATGTTATTCTCAAGATAGATCATTAACATATCAAGAATAACTATCCTATAAACTATCTTTAACCTTGCAAACATTAAAAATCTTCTATTTTATTTTAATCTACCTAATAAATAACTCCTATCTTTTAATAAGAAGATAGGAATAAGGAGGCCAACGTCACATCATTATTCTTTGTCACTCCTGTCTTTTAACTTAATTATTTTAGTGGATCTATTATGTACATCACATCATTATTGTAATAGTCCAACGTCCACTCCGTTCTCTACACGGTTCTGGTCGAAGCACCTCCACCTCTTCAAACTTCATTGTACAAAAAGCTGAATGTGTGGTCGAAGCGCTTCAACATTTCACATTCTTCTCATCACCGACTTTGTTTCTCCTCCTCTTTCTTTCGCATTTATTGTTACCGAGGACGAATAGACAAGATTCTCTGTTTCTTCCACAGAGTTTGATTCTTTCCTTGTATGAATAAGTCCGCATGCTCTCCTATACAAGATGGGTCCACATCTCCCGTAATTCTGCGTTTCTTCCGCGAAGTTTCATGTCCAACGTCCACTCCGTTATCTACACGTTTCTGGTCGAAGCACCTCCACTTCTTCAAACTTTGTTGTACAAAAAGCTGATTGTGTGGTCGAAGCGCTTCAACATTTCACATTCTTCTCATCACCGACTTTGTTTCTCCTCCTCTTTCTTTCGCATTTATTGTCACCGAGTACGAATAGACAAGATTCTCTGTTTCTTCCACAGAGTTTCATTCTTTCCTTGTATTAATAAGAAGATAGGAATAAGGAGGCCAACGTCACATCATTATTCTTTTTCACTCCTATCTTTTAACTTAATTATTTTAGTGGATCTATTATGTACATCACATCATTATTGTAATAGTCCAACGTCCACTCCGTTCTCTACACGGTTCTGGTCGAAGCACCTCCACCTCTTCAAACTTCATTGTAAAAAAAGCTGAATGTGTGGTCGAAGCGCTTAAACATTTCACATTCTTCTCATCACCGACTTTGTTTCTCCTCCTCTTTCTTTCGCATTTATTGTCACCGAGTACGAATAGACAAGATTCTCTGTTTCTTCCACAGAGTTTCAATCTTTCCTTGTATGAATAAGTCCGCATGCTCTCCTATACAAGATGGGTCCACATCTCCCGTAATTCTGCGTTTCTTCCGCGAAGTTTCATTCCCATCGTCTCGTCACTTCTTATATTCGTCGTCTGATGCGTTTGTACTAAAATAAGAACCACTCAATTTGGCATTTGATCATTTCTTATCTCTATCCCCTTTTCTACGATAAGAACCATTCAAAACAAGTACCATATATTTGATCATTTCTGATCTCTATACCCTTTTCTACGATAAGAACCATTCGAAACAACTACCATATATTTGGGAGAATTTGACTTAGTATAATGGATAGTAAAAAATATCTATTGTCGAAGTAAGGAGACTATGTTATCTAGTTGCTAGGTGAGTTGACATGACTTAGAAGTAGTTTAAATTAGATTTGTTTATAAGGATGTCATATCCCTCATTGTAACCTAAGCAATACAAACAATTCAATCAATTTCATTGTTATTGTCTTCAATTATTTTGCTGTTCACTTCTCTCTTTATGTGTGACAGGTATTCTATCAGAAGATAACTGGGTTTTTGGGATTCGCATTTCACAAGATCTAACATGGTATCAAAGCTCCAGATCTGAAGATTCTTGCTCATTTTTTTGGAGATTATTTGCATTTACACAACAAAATGTTCATCTTGGGTTAATTTGGAGCACACCATCAGTTCTAGAAGGCTCGAGAAAGTCAGGATTTCCTTTTGTTTCACCGAAATCGAAAACACGGAGTCCATTTTACAAGGGTTAAAAATTCGACGGTTTTCTCTATTTTAGAAGGTACCTAAAAATTTGGAGCTTTTTGGGCTCAAAAGGACCTCATGGTTGTATACAGAAGGTTGATTCCACAAATTTTGATATATAATTTGCCTATTTTTTGTGACACGAGCATCGGGGATAAAAAAAAATTCAACAGGCCGTACAGGTACACCGTCGTGGTTAGGCGGGCTCCTTGCTGGCCACTTTAAAAGCCGTTGACAGTAGCCGTTGTCCGCAGCTTCCAGTGGCCTATCATGGAAACAATCACCGGTTTCTTTAAACCGCCCACTACTGAAACCGTCAGCCGACCAAGCAGCGCCCAGCTCGCGCTTCACCTGTGCTCCACCACCTCTGCCACCTTCATCGAGCTGCCACCAGCCAGCGACCCAAACTCAACTTGAAACCCTTTTTTGAGCTAGTTGGGGTTTTTCCATGATATCTTGAGCAAACGGAGGGAGTTTTTGACAAACCATATATTGTCAAAAAGCTCTTTTCGAGACAGATTCATTTCTAGAGATCTTGAGTCCTTTTTTTTTTTAAAGATTGTTTACCAAATTTCTATCTCTTCCTTTCGAAGTCAATAGTTCTTTTTCTGGTCTTATTTTGCCTTCCTGTGATTCGAGCTCCACCTTTCTTGTTTCAGATCTCTACTTTTTTCAGCATCATGGAGAGAAGCTTTCAGATTCAGTGTACTTGTCATACCTCTCCCTTCTCAGCATTATGGGGGGGTTTCTACTATTGGTGCTAATGCTTCCTTGGTTTTGTGTTGGAGGTTCTATGTATTCAGTACTTGTTCCTACGTACTAAGAAGATGCAGTGGCTGGTTACCCATGTATTTCGGTGAGATGGAATAATTACCATATGGATGCTCTTGCATTCCTATTTGTGGAGCTTCTTTTTCAGCATCATAGTAGTCATTCTACGACAGTGTTTGTAGCTTCTTCATTCTTCAATGTTTCTTCATGCTTGTCTTTTGTTTCTTTTTTGGAGAGGAGTTTTCTTCCCACCAGGGTTTTCTCCTTTTCTCTGTTTCTAAGAAACTTGCATGTTTGTTCATGGGTACCTCAGCAGGCTTTATGTCGAGACCCATCTTGCATTCATCTTTGCATGTTTTTTTCCTACATCTTTTTTGCCCCTCTCCCTAGTTTTGCATTCAGGGTGGGTGTTGGAATAAACAATTCATACATTAATTATTCATTTAATTGCATTAATTCACTAAATAATCTATGCCTTAATTAGTAATTAATTATTCACATTTATTTATTTAGTGAATTAATACAATTAAGTGAATAATTAAGGTATGAATTATTTACTCCATCAGTTTAGTTCTAATATGAGATCATTAAACTCTTGTAAGATTTATGTTACATCCCACTTTACATGAATGATTTCATTTATCTTTAAGGGACTATATTGGTAAAAATTGCATTTGATATGAACATCAAGGATCAAAGAGATGAAATTATTGGCATGCATATTTATATTGATGTTGGTTATAATGTTTTATTTAATTTAAGAAATCTTAAATGGGTAAAATTATACATAACTACCTTTTTCATGTCTAAGTGGATGCAAGATAACTAACACCCTCAGAAGGGAGAAAGAGTATCATTGAGGTGAGGAATTTAGACAAATTGCCATCGAGCCATAATCTAGAGATAAGTGGGTCTTGGGTTAGAGTCTATTGTTTTCTTAATATTTTTTAATTGACAAAGTTGTTGTTCTAATGTTGCTCTCAAAAGTATGCAGAGGATTAATTTGATATTCTCGTTGTGACAATATTACAAATCAATTTCTATCTTGATGTTGTGGTTCCTTCGGGGTGACTTGCTTACATTGTTTTACGTTCAGGATAAGACAATATGTTTTTTGCAGATCAAGTTTTGTACTAGTTTATGCTTATTGGTTTGAGCGGTTGGGTGTAAAGGTTTTTCGTATTGAATACACACCTGTACCATGGTTTTGTCTATTCCCTCCATATTACTTGGATATCATGTCGGAACTTTTACCAATAAAAACCATTTTCCTTAAGATCGTTGAAACACCTTTCACCACAACCGATCACTTGTAGAACTTGAAGGCTATTGAGTAGATCCAAGCCTTGAATCCACTTCACCACCTTTTGCCTCTAAGAACTAGGTCAACCTGTCTAGGCCCATGAACAGGCCTAAATTTTATCTTTGCCCAAATTCTTTATACACGTGAATCTTCCTTTGTTAAAACTGCATCCTTCGCTGCAAATCTTGAAGGTGCTGCAACCACAACTTCTTAAATAGATACATCAATTCTAACCAAAATGCGCTACAATGACTCAGTTTTTTCTTGGAAAATATGCCAATTCCTTTCCTTCCAAATTTCCCATATGATTATTCCTGAGCTAATCTTCCACACACAGGAGAAGACAAACTACTTAACCCATCTAGGCCAACTCAAAAAACTTCCTTCAACATTCCCGATAGAGGACCATGCCACTCCAGTTTGCCTTGCACCATCTTCCAACACTTTGTAGCCACACCATAGTTTAGAAGTAGATGACCAATGGTTTCTTCATTGTTACCACAAATTATACATCTTTAGGGTCCAACCATACCAAGTCGTTTCCTTCGTTCTCCTGTCAAAATTCTATCTTTAATGGATAACCACGCAAAAGCCCCCACCTTAGGGAGACACTCCTTCCCCCAACACAAATTTGTCGGCCATTAAGTATCATCTGCATCATTATCTAAAATTTGGTAGCCAATTTGACCGAGTAATTACCACTCTTCGAGTCACACCACCTCACTATATCCGTATTCTTTGAGATAAGCACTCTTCGCCTCTTAGAAATGCTTTCCATCATTCTTATATGGTTTGGATTTTGAAGGGCTCCTCTTATAGATTTCCATCGCCACTCCAATATTTCATCCACTCTTACTGGTTCCACATAATTCCTTACCTTATTCCCCAACAACTCACATAAAATCCTTCTCACTTCATCCATTCCTCCATTCAAGCCTAATGCCTCCTTGCCATCCCACAAATCCATCCAAAATCTGCATCCCTGCCATCACCAATTTGCCACGTTAAGTGATCTATGACAATCTTCCTACAAGACAATAAAATTCCAGATGGCTGAGCCACTTGAGGGATTGAAAATTATGAATATTCTCCAGTCCTCTTGACTATCCAAATACTTAGCCCATGTCCACAATAAAATTCTAGATGGCTGAGCATATGAGATTTTGGAGGACCATTGTATTTTTTTTGGCCTTTGGATTTTAAAATGTTCAATATTTAAATTTTTGAGGTACAAATATTTTATACATTTGGAAGGATTCCTTGGGATATGCTATTACATTCAAATTTAGATAAAAGCCCATTTTATGATAGCTTCATCACTTTGGCATAGGTTGCATGGTGTAAAGTTTTGTTGGTCCAAGTTGATGGATTTATGAGGTGGATGGTTAAGGATGGTCATTAGGTCAATGGAATAGTTTTTGGTGGGGATGATGAGGCTGATGAAGGTATTGTTGGCAACAAGTTCCTAAGAGTAATTGAGAGGAAGAAAAACATGAGTCCTCCCTTAATACTCACCTGACTTTAAATGATTACCCTTCCTCCCTTAATACTACTCCAGCGTGGGTATGCTGCAGGGATCATTACTTCATTCTATGTATGTATTGTAAAACCCATACATGCAATAAGGGTTAAACTAGATTATTTAGTGTCATTAGAGATGGATTTTTAGGACCCCTTACACAAGGCATGATGGAAGAATATGTGACATAAGAAAGAGGGCAGAATGTGATAAAAATGTGTAGTAAATTATAAGAAGAAACAAATGATTTGGTGTCACATTGGTGTGTAGATAAAAACAAAAATATTTAAAGAGTGGGATTGGTAAATTAATGAACAATTTGAATGTGCTTTCAATTGGAAGTACATGAACGGAGTAAGAGGAGGAAGAAGGTATAGATGACCTCGGCAAGAAAACTAGTGTATGGGAGCACTAAAGGATAAATCAGATTTCAACCATAAATAGAGGAGAATTGCATGGAATGGAGAGAATGATTTGAAATTCAAAATGTTTTGAGGGCTTGTTCTGTGAACAGAGAATTAGTCTCTTCCCTCATCAACTCAATAAAAAATACCATTTTCATCTCAGTGTTCCTCTTTTAGTGTTGCCTCTTTTATACCTATAATTCGATCAAGAGTCAATGAATTCACTGTAGCTTATATGATCCCCCAAATTGTTTGCAGAATTTGGATACAACGTGGGAATGGGAGCTAATTAAAACTTTCCAAGGGTAGTTGATAATTAAAACTTACAAATGGTGGCTAGAAAAAAACATGGGAACAGAAACAAGGGGGGTAACGGAGAACGAAAAATAACAAATACGAAAGAAGTACGGGGAGGAAGGGAGGTGAGGTGAGGTGGGTGGACCCCACGTGACAACACATTAAGCGGTCAAAGTTTAGTGTGTGTGGTTTAAGTTGTGTTGGATGGTTACAAGTAACCCTTACTCATAAAGGATTAATACCTTAATTTGATAGTTGACGATTTTGTAAGTTCAATTTGCAATGGGATATGATAAGACCAAATTGAGAAAAGGTAATTTGGCCCAATAGACAAGATATTAGTTCTTGTATGGTGTGAATGGGGATTGATAGGATTTTTATGCATGGTTTGAATCAATGGTTGTGATGCAAGTTAATTTATCTTGAGTTTATTGTGGACAAGTTTGATCATGTGCAATATAGGTGTTTGATGAACTTATTTTGTAACGTGACTGTAGAACTCTCTTAAAGTTGATGTAGCCTCAATCTATTAGTTCTTGAATTTAGTTCTCCAACTTCAAGCATTGATAAGTGGGATGTTTTCAAGTATTTTATAATATTTAGCTATTTTTAACTTGATAGCTCGATTGTGTATTGCAAGAAAATGGTGGATGCCTGTCATTTAGCATTTTCTATGGGTTGATTTATGGGAATGAAAATGTTAGAGAGAATTTGGATGAAAATAATACACTCATGCTTGCTATGGGTGTGGCACAACTCCTTAGATTTATGCTTTTCATTTTGAGTCCTTGTTAGTGACCCTTTGATGACATCCTTCATAGCTAGGTTATATTGATTACTTCAACTAGATTGATTGGATTAACTCAATTTTTACTTAAGATTTAAAAGTATGGGTGAAGGATATATGCAATGAGATATAGTTTCCAATTTCTCATTCAATATGTGGATTTTGTCAATTAGTGACCTTTGCAATTTTAAAATACTAACTTTGAAATCCACTTGGACTCCAAAATATTACAATGCCAACATCAATGTATAATTCAAATATTCAAACAAATATCCAACAAGCTTCAGTGCAAAATTTTTTTGGGTCCCAAAATATCACAATACAAATGCTTGATGTAAAATTAAAAAAATCACTATTTAAGAGCATAAAAATATATGGTCCTCTATGCCAACTATTTTCAAAATAAAAAATTTCTAAAAGCCACTATCACATCTGACAACATATCTAATCCAAGAACCCAACGAAGTGTAGGAATTTATTGGCCCTATTATATTTGATCCTCCATCATCCCATCCTTCCATCCACGAATTTTAGCCATCATGATTTATCATCCCACATTCCCCTGTCCCCACATTGCATTCATCCAATCTTTTACATAACCCTACATCCTTCATCCTATCTACCTCCCACTCTATTTCCATTGGTAGTACCTTGGGAGAAGCCAACCTAGCAATCATCAAAGGTCACAACACTATCTATATCTATTGAGTGTAAGACTATAAAATCATCCACGCAAGGTAGCTATTCAAAATGAGATATTATCATATTATCATGAAAGTGGATGTTTAAATCTAGAATATCAAAAATAAAAAATAAAGAAAGAAGAGAAAAAAATCATGCCATGAAAACCATTCACATGGTGTCTTGTGCAAGTACCATGATGAAAACATATTTGTGGGTAGCATATGTAGATCCACCACTTATATGTATCCCACATTTGAGGGCAAGTTTCTTCCACCCACACACTTCATCCATCCTTCATAACTATTATCTAATCATCCATCTCACAACATGGTAGCATTGCATGCATCACATTTCCATCTACATACCATCATACACATCATCATCCCCACTTTTGAACTTTATATGGAAGTGGACAAGATATTGAAACATGTCTTAACAATCTCTCAATATGTTCAAGCATAAGCATAATAAATTATACATAACCAAGTGAGGCACAACATGATATATAGTCCTTGGAAACCACATCCTACATTGCCTCTATATACCCATTCCCTATCACATCTCCCCATCACAATCAATAATCTCATTCTTCTATCTGTGCAACACCTTCACCCTTGGTGCTAGAATGGGCTCTTTTTTTCTTTTCTGTGGCTTGAACATTGGCCAAACTTAAGCACACAACACAACAAATTTAATTTTGATACCAAGTCACAATCCTTAACTTTAGAAGATCAAACTTTCTAGATTTTGATTCCCTACCTAGTATCCAAATTCAATCCATGGAGCCACTCCAACAACCAACACTCTCGATTATCCAAACAACATCAACAACATTGTATATCCAATATTGCCAAATCTAACCAAGCAACCCACGACTTATCCAAAAACATCCATAAGCTTTATCCTTAATCTTGCAAAAAATTAAACCTCTTTAAATTAACAAATCATTCTTGCTAATGCTCCTAGATGCAAAACAACACGATCTAATCCAGAAGCATTAGCAAGAACTATCATAGATTGTGGAAAACTAATATCTTTAATTAGCAAATCATTGTCATTAGAATATACCTTTACCCAATCCTTATGTTATTCTCAAGATAAATCATTAACATATCAAGAATAACTATCCTATAAACTATCTTTAACCTTGCAAACATTAAAAATCTTCTATTTTATTTTAATCTACCTAATAAATAACTCCTATCTTTTAATAAGAAGATAGGAATAAGGAGGCCAACGTCACATCATTATTCTTTTTCACTCCTGTCTTTTAACTTAATTATTTTAGTGGATCTATTATGTACATCACATCATTATTGTAATAGTCCAACGTCCACTCCGTTCTCTACACGGTTCTGGTCGAAGCACCTCCACCTCTTCAAACTTTGTTGTACAAAAAGCTGAATGTGTGGTCGAAGCGCTTCAACATTTCACATTCTTCTCATCACCGACTTTGTTTCTCCTCCTCTTTCTTTCGCATTTATTGTCACCGAGTACGAATAGACAAGATTCTCTGTTTCTTCCACAGAGTTTCATCCTTTCCTTGTATGAATAAGTCCGCATGCTCTCCTATACAAGATGGGTCCGCATCTCCCGTAACTCTGCGTTTCTTCCGCGAAGTTTCATTCCCATCGTCTCGTCACTTCTTATATTCGTCGTCTGATGCGTTTGTACTAAAATAAGAACCACTCAATTTGGCATTTGATCATTTCTTATCTCTATCCCCTTTTCTACGATAAGAACCATTCAAAACGTAGCCTGTTTACAGCTTGTTTTCCTTCATTGCTTTTCTGTGATCGGTTAAAACCTAATTGCATTGATTTTGTCTCCTTTTCACTTCGATTCTTTTTCATGGCGTCCACCTCTACAGCCGGGAGTAAAACCCAGGTTGAGGATTGGGCGTTTATGATGGAATCGCACCATCTGAATCTACTTCTACCCCAAGTCTCTTTAAAAAACTGTCGTACGATGTATTCATCAATCATCGTGGTCCAGACGTCAAATACACCTTGGCTAGCGTTCTGTATGGTATTCTCACTGGTATGGCACTCTCAGTTTTTTTGGATTCAAAGGAGTTGGAATACAGCGATTTCTTGCCCCGAACAATAGAAGCAGCTATGACCGGCGCTTTGATTCACATTGCTATTTTCTCCAAGGGCAATGCAGAATCGCCCTGATGCTTGGCAGAGCTGAAATTTATGCTTAAATCTGGCACCCAAATCATTCCTATCTTCTACCATGTAGAGCCTACTGATCTCAGATGGGTATATCAAGGTAAAGGAATGCATGCTAAGGCGTTTGAGGAGCATGAACGTAAGGCAGATACAGCCCAGAAAAACTTCAGGAGTGGAAGGAGGCTCTCCATAACGTCTCATTTTACACTGGTGAAATAATAAGAAATGAAGAGTAAGCGCCACACTTTCGACCTCCCCATTTTAACAAATATTTATTCTTTTTCACATGTATGTAATTTTACTTTGGCATTGCATAATAACCTGTCAGTATTTTGATTTTGCAATGCTTTCATTTTTTCAGTGACGAGATGAGACTGCTGAAAAATATTGTGAATTGTGTTTTGAAATTAAAACACGATGTGCCACTGACGGTTGCAAAACATCCTGTCGGGCTGAAAGAAATAGTGGAAGACTTTGAGATGAACACACTCCAATCTGCCCGAGGTGATGCACGAATTGTGGGAATCTGGGGAATGGGTGGCTCTGGCAAAACCACGCTTGCCAAAGAGTTATACAACAAAAGATTGCCATCCATGGACAGATGCAGTTTTGTTTTTGATGTTAGAGATAGTGCAGCCAAAGGTCTATTGCATAAAAAGCAAATTCAACTCCTCAAAGACCTTGTGGTCCAAAATCAAACATTTGACAATACAGAGGAAGGTAAGGAAATTCTTACAGGCATTTGAGATCTGTTAGGGTACTCTTTGTTTTTGATGATGTGGATCATATTGATCAATTGGATGCTCTTTGCCCGTAAAAGACCGTCTTGGAGAGGGTAGTCTCATAATTGTTACAACACGGGAGCGTGATGTTCTTAATTCTTGGGGTATATTTTTTGTATATAAAATGAAAGCACTTCATTCATCTTTTGGTGAGCAGATTTTTTGTTGGCTTGCTTTCTTACGACCTTGTCCTCCGAATGGATTTAATGAGCTTGTTAAAAAGTTTGTAGAGGCTTGCCATGGATTGCCCTTGTCTCTTAAGGTATTTGGGGGACAACTATATGGAGAGTCTTGTGAGGAACATTGGAAGTCTTTTTTGGAAAAGATTTCAGGAATATTGTCCGATGATATAAAAAGGAGACTCAAAATAAGTTATGATACCCTTGATGCTCAAGAGAAAGAGATGTTCCTAGATATTGCTTGTTTCTTTATTGGGGAGAAAAATAGTTTAGAAAAATAGTTTGGCAATTGAAGGGTGGAAGAGTTTAGGGTGGAGTGGTTTGCTTAGTTGGGAAAGACTCCAAAATAAGTGTTTGGTTGAGTTGGACAATAAAAATCATATAACAATGCATGACCACTTAAGAGATTTGGGAAGAGAAATTGCAAATCAACATTCACCTTATCGGCTTTGGCAACCCCAACATATTGTCAATGCTCATAAACAAATAGAGGTAATGTCCATTCTTTCTTTTACTATGTTAGTTATTAATAGAAAATAATTATCTTTCTATATGCATACATTTGTCTAAGAATTTATTGTTTTGCAAATCAAATAGCTATTAAAATGATAGTGTTATTACACTATTTGGTGATCAAATTACCCGTTCACTTATATTTATTTTAAATAAACTTTTTTGATTTATGAGTTTTTTCATAAATACAAAAATCAATTGTTGCATGACACTCACATTCATTGAACAAAATAATTATAATTTTATATCTTTAGAGAAGCTCCATAGCTCCCTATAGGCATGCAACCTCACATTACTATATTGTATGAAATTTAACTTTTCCAAAAGGTCAATAAACACATTAGTCATGTTGTTACTTGTGTTACAATACATCAACTCTATCTCTTAAAAATTATGTTGATTTTTTGTATGTTTTAATCTAGCATTATAAATTCGATTGTTTCCTAATTTGATTCAACTTTGATTGCCACACTTTATAGGTGTGCGTTCTTCTTACTTTTCTCCTCTATATTTAAGAATATACCTTATCTAAACAATCTAATAGGTAGATCCCATAAGCTTGATGCTTGTCTCATCATTTTAGAATTTGTCAAGAATAGGAGGTTCTTTTTGGCCCCAATCTATTAGGCTATGTAAATGAGTGGAAGGTGAATGGATGTAGATGATGTAGATTTGATGATATTATGCTTATGTCTTGGAATAACTCAATAATATATTTAAAAGAATCTTCATGGGTGCCCCCCTTAGTATTATTAATATCATGGAAAGATTTAGGTGTTTCGATAAATATACACTCAAATTCTAAAGAAACAATTTTAGATGATCCACACCTGAGTCCTTGAAATATTGAATGAAATTTTGGTTGAAGAGGCTCTATTATTCCTTGTTCATGTAGTTCAAAATATTTTCCTTAGTAACACACTTCACATATATATGGTTACCTATAGGATATCATTTTGTTTGTATAATAAGTATTTATTCTTCTTCATCTCTATAGACCCATAATGTTGTCTTCGTTAATATTTTCTTTATCTAAGATACCCCAACATTTAAAACTTTGGAAAGTAACTTCATGGTTGACCATAGGACTTGAATGAAAGTGAGACAAATCCCTACATAGAAAGAATCATGGAGTTCGTATTCTCCTTATCTCGTGTCAATGATTTTAGCCTTGATATAAAAAATGGTATGTGAAGTGGATGGGGATTTGAGTAAAGATAGATCTATCTAAGATAATGATGAGGTGGTTACATCATTTATTAGCCAATGATGTGAACAATTATCTTCCAATAAATTATAGTATTAAAAGTGTTGATTAATGGAATCAAGCCTCTAGGATTACTTAGAAAACCAAAAGGATGCCTTACACAAGAGATGAAAAAGAGAAAAATAATTCTTAATTATTTGTATAATTGATTAGATCGATAATGAATATACATAATGTACATATGTTGCCTTGCTTATACAGGTAAGGTTGAAATATAGGATTAAGAAAGATCATGGCACTATGTTTCTTAATTCTAAATAATGAGACAAGTAACATGATAAATATTAAATGACCTAGAACAAGAAGTAAATAAAAGATAAAAGATGAAAATATTATCTTATGACAATTAAGACTTCTAGAAATATTCCTAGAGACTAAGTAAACTTAACATTTGAATATAATCCAAAGTAGCTGAGAGATGGAAGATATTGAAAAATCTAAATGTTTGATATTTTCTACATCTTATATAATCACATCTTTAGAGGTCTTTTGGCAATTTAAGGTCTAGACTATTATTGGTCCCTAAAAATGGTTTCCATAAGCTAGGTGGGCCTAACCTTGGAGGAAACTCAATCACCAAAGTATATCTAGACCAAAAGGGACATCATCTAGATAGGATATGGTAGCTCAGTCAATAGAAAATGAACCCAACTTACATCACTGAACTCAGAAAACAATATAAGTTCACATGCCAATTGTAATATATTTACAAAATATATTAAATATAATATGACTTATTCTATACTATATTGTAGATTAATTGAGTTAATTTATACATTTAATTAAAACACTATAATTGAAATAATATATTAAAATTTTAATTAAATTAAATTAAATCATATATATTTTATTTATTATATTATAGATTCAAATCACATTTGAATGTTATTGTGTTGTAGATGGGGTCTTTAGTTAATTATTTGTCCCTTTAAAAAAAAAAATTAATTTAATTTAATATTACAATATCTATTATAATTATCCAAAGGAGACCCTACCATTCAAAATATTTAAAAGATAAATTTATAACATCTTAAATAATATATTTATCACTTAAAATACAATTAAAGCACCTTATTTTATTTTATATTATTAGATTTTCTATTCATAATTTAATTTTATATCAAAAAATAAGAAATAAATATTAATTTTATAATAAATTAATAAGTAATTATAATATTATTTTATATCTAATTAACAATTTGATTTTAAACTGATACTTAATTGATAATTTTTATCATATTAAATTAAATTTAATAATATTAATTATTGATCAATGATTGAAATATAACATAATTAAAAATAATTAATAATTACATTAACAACTTTTTAAATATAATACACAATAATTATTAAATTATTAAATTTCCTAATTTAGAAGTTAAAAAATTGAAAGATTAAAAAAATTAATTAAATGCGTGCAAATTCAAAATGTAGCACGTAAATTGTTTTACCCAAAGAAAATTAAATTTTTTTACCCAAAGCAAGGCATGTACGGACGTCAGTGATAAATTTTTTTATTTTTTATTTTTTGGGGGGGGTATGACACTTTTTGTGAAATACACCAAATGGAAAACGAAAATAGATGAAAAAAAAATGGAAAATAGTAATTGTCAGTGGGGCCCACATGACACAGCACACACTAGTCAAAGCTTAGTGTGTGCTGTTTAAGGCTGGCCCCTATTATAGGTAGGGAACTAATGTTTTCACCTCAACTCTTTCTTATTAATTTGTGCAAATTGAAGGTTAAATTTTTCTATAGTTTCTAACATCTAAATTTGATAAATAATATTTATGGCAATTTTTTGTTTTTTTCTGATCGGTTCCTTATATTTTTCCTAGTGTTTTTTATTTATTTTAATTATAAAAAATTGAAAAAAAAATTGACATGTGTTACTTTTACAGCTACAAGTACAGGCCAGTTCATCGTTGCTGATGTAATTATACGAAGTATTGTGCTAGAATTTATTAGTTCCTGTTGGCCGACAGGTAACTAATGCATCCGTTAGGTGCATTTTTTATTTTGAGCTATCCAATCAAGTCTCAGTATTTTTTTTATTTTTATTTTTTTTCAAATGTTCTGGTATTTAAAATATTTAATAATTTATATAAAATCATTTATTTTTAATATCATTGGATGATGCAGTTAATTTCTTTCTTTTATAAAAAATTAAAAAATCTTTGGCGTAGCTTCTGGAAAGTTTTCATTTATTGAAAATAAGGGAAATTAAAATAAGGCTAGAAAATTTATTGTTTCATTAATATTATTAAATGCGCACGCCAAAAAAACATCATCACAAATTCCAGTAATTGTATTAAATATATTTATTACATAGTTAATGCATCTCTGTGTGCAACATTTAGTACTTTGTGCTAGTTTTATTTCTCCATTGTTGCTTCTAGTTGCTTCTGCTCATATCCGAGGGTCTCTGAGTTTTGTGTATTCCTATTAGCTTAGACTTGTGTATCCCCAGTTTCAATTTATTTTCTATTAGCTTAGGCTTATGTATTCCCAGTTTCAATTTATTTTCTATTAGCTTAGAATATGTGTAAATTTCTATTTTGAAGGACTAAATCGTCTGAAATTTCTATAGTGTTGCAGGGGTTTTTGCAATAGAGGCATAGGCATAGCAGAGAAGCTGCAATAGTCAAAGATTATTCAAATAAAAAGTAAGTTTTCCAAATGCCCAGATTCTAGGGTGTTAAACTAAAACACATATATGTAACCAATCTGGATTAGCTAAACAAGGACATGGTATGAATACAGAATAAAAATTCTTCTGCACAAAAAAATTACAGAGCTATGAATTCAAATTCGCAGCTTGTCAGACCCTGTACTCTCTCATTCATCTACACTTCTTTCTTATCTAGTTTACACAACCCCACAAAGGCAAATCTGATAAAATTACTGCTACATTTCTTCACAAGTTTTTCTAATTTTCGTTTGAAATATTTCTTGCATTTTTTTCATACCCGTCAAAGAAAACATGAAGTGAAAAATCATTCTATTTACTTAGCCTTAAAAAGAGTACCAACTCTTTTGTATATTTGTTCAACTCCTTATTCTTTTGACACATATACTAACACCTGTCAAAGCCTTCAACTTGCATGATGTGGTTTGTATCGTGCCAGGTACCTTGGTTGTGTTGGGTATATGAAGCCCAACAGTCACATGGCTATTTGTCTTCCCCAGAAGACTTCATTTTATATTTGATATGTTTATATAAATGGCTGTGTGCAGCCCATACATGATGTACTATGTAATTGGATATTGGTTAATAAAAGTTCTCCCTACGTTTCTAGTGGACGTAGCCACTTAGTGGTGAACCACGTTAATCTTGTGTCTCATGTCTTTTCTTGTTGTCTGATTTTCTTTTCTTCTATTTTGTGTTTATCTTATGTTCTTCTCTGCTCATTTTAAAACTAATAATTGGTATCAGAGCTACGGTGAAATGTTGAGCAGAGATGGGATCCGATTGGATAGTTGATCCCGGATTTGGGTGCCCTTACTTTGTGTTTGATCCCGGAGCTAGGTGCTTTTATGTTATCGACAAAAAGGCTAAAGATTTAGATGATGATGTCAATTCAGATGATGAAGCTGAATCAATCATCGAAAAATCTTGGTAATCTAAACTTGGTAGAGAGTGATGTCCAAGTGGAGGTTGAAACCAAATGTCATTGGTGGGATGGTTGGAAAGAGGTGGAGACTTCGGCTAAAGAAGAAGAGGGTTTGTTGTATTCTCTATTTGAAGAAGATAGTAGTTTGTTTCCCTTCCAAGATGAGAAGGATGCCTCCTGGGGTGAGGAGGATGTAGTATCGAATCTAGCGAATGAAGATGACCCTGAAGAAGAACAGGCAGATTGCAAAAGTGATGATTTATTGTTTCAAATTGTAGCAGTGGAGGCAGAGTGGAATGCATTTATTGCAGGTACTACACAAGTTTCTGCACAAAATATAACAAATTCATTCAGTGAGGCAACTGTGAGAATTGGGAGTGATGTTTGTAGGCTATTCACACCTGTACGAGAGTTTTATATTTGGGTATTAAAATTTGATAATGGTGATCTTCTAGATATTCTATTACAGGGGAGCATAAGAGCAAAAGACTTTGATGGAGTGTATTATGCATCTTCAGATAGTAGTGTTCCTGATTATGGATTACCGGATGAATTAGTTAGAGAATATATTTTTAACTCTGATCTGACTTGGAGAAGATTAATTCGCACTGTTCATGAACAAAGTTTGGCGATATTAAAATCTTCTCAAGAGCTGGTTGTAATATGAGCCTTGGAATGGAGATGCAGGGAATGTTATAGACTATACTAGTTGGACTTCACGGGGGAGATTGTTAGGTGTATGAAGCCCAACAGTCACATGGTTGTTTGTCTTCCCTAGAAGACTCTTCCTTTTCATATTTGATATGTTTATATAAATGGCTACGTGTAGCCCATACATTATGTACTGTGTAATTGGATACTGGTTAATAAGAATTCTCCCTGCGTTTCTGGTGGACGTAGCCACTTAGTGGTGAACCACGTTAATCTTGTGTCTCATGTCTTTTCTTGTTGTCTGATTTTCTTTTCTTCTATTTTGTGTTTATCTTATGTTCTTCTCTGCTCATTTTAAAACTAACAAGCTGGCCACATTTTTTGACAAAAGAAATTGAGAGGAAAATATCAATGGTACCAATAAAGTTGTTTAGCCTAGCCCACAATATAAGATTCCAAATAATTCATGAATCCTCAAAGTCCATAGATATTTTAACTTAAAAGTGAAAAAAAGAAAAAAAAGCTTATTCTTCACGATTTCCAAAAATCCCCATTCTCCACTTTACACACAATTCTGAAATGCGCGTAATAATGTATTCAACAGTCAAAAGGGTAAACT
Organism: Cryptomeria japonica; assembly: GCF_030272615.1. Taxonomy (NCBI): domain Eukaryota; kingdom Viridiplantae; phylum Streptophyta; class Pinopsida; order Cupressales; family Cupressaceae; genus Cryptomeria; species Cryptomeria japonica. Next base: position 343,675,736 of record NC_081407.1, read on the forward strand.
TAGATTCTAAATATTTTCCAGTCTTATTGAATGTACATACCTCATATTATACCAGATGAGTTCAACATGGTTTCTATGTATTTTACAAACTTTTTGTATTTGTTAGTTCTTAAATGTGATTTTGTTTAAGTTGCAAGAAAGTTAATTATATTTATCAAAATCTAGAATAATTTTTTGGTCTGATTTATCTTCAGGAATTCTTTGTACTTGGAAAAATTTGAGCAATGAAAAGATTTCTACTCCACCCCATCTCTATCAAATAGTGATTGAAAACTTATTCAATGCTGAAATGTGGATTCCCAGAAACATGCTACATTTAATCTAAAATAAAATAATAAAGTAGATTGTTGGTCCCCTAACATATTCTAGTTGATGTGTACTGGTTTGCCAATGCGCAGCTTTCAACTTCATATTGAACATTTTTAGCTAGAAACAAGTTGCAGAATTTTTTTTGTATGGTTTTCATGTTTTCTTCTTAATCTTAGACTTACATTTTCAATTATATTTGTTTTAATTTTAAAATATATAATATAATTAATACTTCTGTGAGTTAAATGTTAAATTTTGTTTCATTGCTGGCATGCATATGTGCAATGGGCAATGGTCGTTTGTTGTTATAGTTGTTTATTTGTATTTCTTATTTTCTCCTATAATTATCATTGTATTTAGCAACTTCTTTCACCCATTTTGTAGGTCTCTGATTTTCGCTATAATCTAGAAACAACTTAATCCAATGCTGCTACAGATCATTTTTTGACTACAACTTTTGCATGATCTTTCAAAAGCTATGTTGATGCCACTAACTTGCACACTTTGCATTTTGCACAAATTTTTGGAATACTCAGCTTCAACTAGCCACTTTACCTAGAGGGCTAATCTGTCTTGCAAAATCATTTAATTTTATTTGAATTAGATTTGAATATTTAATACTGGTCTCAATTGTTGATGATTAGAGAAGTGCACAGTGCATCTTTGACAAAGTAAAACATAAGTAGTGTCCATCAAAATTAGCAACCCTTTGAAAGATAAAGCAATTGCTAGAGAAATGTGGGTAAGAAAGGTCAACCAACTGGAGCAATGACCAAATGGTTTTCTACCAATAATAATTTTGGTTTAATGTATGATTTCAGTTTGTAAGACACATTCTATTGGTGCAAAATATGCATTCAAATATATGTCAAGTTAATTAATTACCTCAAGCGAGTACCATTTATTGATCATGATAGGCATTTGTTTTTATCACATACTAAATTTTCCATAACCCAACTGAATTGCCTAGGACACAAACTGTTATCCTCTTAGAACATATCTTGTGAATTTCAATTTTTGCATTTGGCACTCAATGTAAACCTTTCTAATGTTTCAATCTAGTTTGTCTTGGAGAATCTTCTGGTTTTTTTGAGATTTGCATGCAGCTTAGTAAACAAGATTGATACTATATGTGCATTAGATATGTTTGCACACACCTCAATAACAAGAGGGTGATGGTATGCTGACATAAGATAGTCAATGTTCACATTTCTATCTAAGATTTTTCATAGCTTCGTGTGATATCACTGAAATGGCAATAACACATGATTTGATTTGTTATGTTATAAAGTTATAACAAATATCATCAAAACTAAAATTCAATACTCTGTAAACATTGTCTATAGCACAAACTGGAATGGAGAAGCTCAAACACATGGCCATGACCTTGGAAAGCACAGTATAATCAAGTTCCTTTTATACTTATGAGCAAAGTATTGGTTTAGAAAAGAAACTTTTACGTGTCCAATATGAAGATATCCTCTGGGTTCAGGAGGAAAGTCTATACAAACTTTTCACATTTCTCCATCCAGCAAACCATTGCCAAAACAACCTTCCTCTTTTGATTTGTCATACTTTCACTTTTGATGTCTTGAAGCTTGCTTTCTTTCAGATTTACTGGCTTTCGCTTGCCAATTCCTTTTTTGCTTACATATTTAATAACTACTCCGTTGAATATTGGATACTCTAACAATATTAAAATGAACCATTTGACTAAATTTCTTTCATTTTAATATCAAATGTTTGTAGCCTTCATAATCCAAATCTCATGCCTTCTCTCTAGATTGTGCTTGACACTTGCTCCTATCTACACTAGTTTCTGTAGATGTGTTCTCCTATTTAGATTGCTTTATTTATTCTACGCATTATAAATTTTTTTGTAGAAATTGTTCTTGGGAAACTAGTTTGAAATGAAAACATAATGCATTACACTATTGTTGTCCAAAAACATTTTAAATGTCAGTCATTAGTTTTAGGCCAATGCAAAATTTTAATTGTTTTATCCTCTGTTATTTTTATAGTCATTCTAGCTGCACTTGCCATGGAGAAAGAAAAACCAGAAAATGTTTTTGTACCACATAGAACATGTATCCAGAAATGTTATAAAAAGCATGGCAGATATGCCTCTTTTTTAAAGTTCTTGAAGAATTTGCTAGAAGCTCGTAAGCTCTATACTTGTATTTCTTTTACTTTTTCTTCTAGTAGGTTTTATGCACTCTTATGAAACTTTTTGAATATATGTATGTTTAATACTTATTATACTCTTTTCCTTCACTTTTATGGTTCATTTTTTACTTACTCTCTGCTTACTTTGATTTTGCTAGACATGAAGCTAGATCCTATTGCACCAAGCTTGTGCTTTACTAGGTAACTTAAGATTACATACAAATAGAATTTGTTTCTTTATCATCTATTACAAGAATTTTCATTAATACCAATGTAAAGAAGCATAGATAAAAAACTAATTTAAGTTTGCATAGTTGAGCACCCTTTAACATGCAACACCATATTTTCCTTGAGAATTTCAACATAATAACAACAAAACTACACTTTAACTTTGCAGCTATAAAGGTTTCTACTAGTACACTCGTCTATGGTCAGAATAATAACCATTTTTTTAAACTCTCTCATTGTAACTCTGACATTTTTCTCAAAGGAAGCTATACTTTTCTTGACGCTTAGGAAGATGAATAGGACAAGCTGAAAGGTAAAATATTAGACTTTGAATATTATGACTTTGTTGGATAAATAGATAGTTTTTAAGTCTGCCTAGACAATTTTTACCTAGGTGTGATATAGGTTTTATTCACAGTGTTTCCCAATTTAGGCGAGAAGCATTACACTTACAAATTTGAACTAAATTCACTAAAATCGTGAATTTTGATTTGCATTGTCAAAAATCATCAGGTAATAAGACCACATGAAATATACAATAACACAATTGACATTAGAAATTCCTACAGATTTCAACACAATTTTTATAGCATTGATTACTTGCAACTATTTGTTATGCACAATCTCTACATTATTCATACAAAGCTCTTACTACTACTCTACTATTGTTTTTATTTCATTTTTAACTTGGACAATTATACCATAAAGTTATGTTTTTAAAAATGCTAAATATTTTCGTGCTTAATCAATTGCTAGAGAACTTTTTCTTTCATATTCATTCCTTTTGTATGATAGCAGTCACATATGCTTATTTGCTCAAGGTTATCTTGTAATCTAATTTTTTGGACTCTTAATTTTGTTAACTTTGCATTTTGCAGGTTTCCAAATGTAGATTTTGCATTTTTTGGACTCTTAATTTTTATTAGTGAATTATTGAATTACTATCATAAAAGTTTAAAGTTGACTCTCCCTTAACTTCATATTTACTAAACAGTTACACATAATTACTATAATATTGCATGCCACTTCAAATAATTATCAACTATCTAGATAGATTAAAAAGTAACAAAGTTTAAATAAAACATTATAAAAGTCATATATTATTCATTAGTATACTATGTTTAATTCTCTCTTCCACACAAGATTTGACATTACCTAACAAATCAAGTTTTTCTCTATTTTGATGAATAATTTATTAGTTTTTAATTTCAATATTTTTTTCTTCCTATTTTAAACTTAGGCATTTGAATTTTATTTATGTTTTGTCATGTTATGTAAATAGAATGTTACTATATAGTTTAATAATGTTTAACATACCTCTTGATTGATAGTTTGTCATGTGTACTCTAGGTGAATTCAATTATTTCAACACATTTAGTCAAAATCAAATATCACATTTTTGATAGAATATCATTTCCTAAAATATTTTTAAAGAGTAGTATCCTAAAACTTTGAACCAAAATATTATTTCTTTAATTAAATAATATTAGTCCTAATTAATGTTGTTCCTAGTATGAATCCAAATTTAAGCCAACTATTGCCTTAACAACTATAATTTTAATTGATCCAATAAAATTATGATACATAATTTACATGAACCTATTGCTCTCAAACTATTATTTGTTAAAATTATCTATCAACTAACCAAAAAATAATATTTTTATTTATTTAATTATTTTATCCTGATTCTTCTATTAATTAATTAAATTTTTATTTATTTAATTTATTTATTTATCCTCTACTAAGCCTTTTCTCATTTAAATAAATACTTTTATTTATTTAAATTGTCCTTTTCTTAAATTAAATAAATACTTTTATTTATTTAATTGATCCCACCTCTTCTATTAATTGACAAGTAACATATTAAATAAACTTTTGTCTATGTATACACACACACAAAAAACTCTACATCAAGATTATTGACAAGTAACATATAAAATAAAAGAGTGAAAAATAACTCCTTTATTTTTATTAGTAAATTATTGAATTACTATCATAAAAGTTTAAAGTTGACTCTCCCTTAACTTCATATTCACTAAACTATTACACATGATTACTACAATATTTCATGCCACTTCAAATAATTATCAACTATCTAGATAGACTATAAAGTAACAAAGTTTAAATAAAACATAATAAAAGTCATATATTATTTATTAGTATACTATGTTTAATTCTCTCTTCCACACAAGATTTGAAATTATCTAACAAATCAAGTTTTTCTCTATTTTGATGAATAATTTATTAGTTTTTAATATATTTTTTTTCTATTTTAAACTCAGGTATTTGAATTTCATTTATGTTTTGTCATGTTATGTAAATAGAATGTTACTATATAGTTTAATAATGTTTAAAATACCTCTTGATTGATAGTTTGTCATGTGTACCCTAGGTGAATTCAATTATTTCAACACATTTAGTCAAAAACAAATATCACATTCTTGATAGAATATCATTTCTTAAAATATTTTGAAAGAGTAGTATCCTAAAACTTTGAACCAAAATATTATTTCTTTAATTAAATTATATTAGTCCTAATTAATGTTGTTCCTAGTATGAATTCAAATTTAAGCCAATGATTGCCTTAACAACTATAATTTTCATTGATCCAATAAAATTATGATGAATAATTTACATGAACGTTTCACTACTACACAATAGAGATATTTAAGACATTAATTTAAGACAAAATATTAGTTTTTTTTTTTTTTGATCAGTAAGACAAAATATTAATTTTGTCTTAAATATATTTTTTATATTTTAATTGTCTCAAATTAAGACAATAAAAAAACACTTTTCCTTCAATAAAACTTTTATTCAATATGGACTTGACTATTAGTCCGTGCTCAACTCAGAGTCTACCGAGCTCCATTCTGTAGCAATTTCTGCTCCATCCATTACAAACTAGCAGTAGCGGCGATAACATCATGGGGATGCAGGCGGGAAGAGTTTTCATGGTATGGTAGGAATTTTTCTTATATTGCTCTCAAATTATTATTTGTTATGAGCTTGAAATCATCTATCAACTAACCAACAAATTATATTAGTGCATTGCTAAGAGATAAGTACTTGCCACCAAACAAAGTAAATTTAAAATCGTTGGCTAATTGCAAGATCTCATTTTCTTTTCCAACTAATTCTAAGTTAGTTTTGACCATAATTTCAAACATTTAAATTTAAATTCTTAAAATTTGAATGTTTCAATAAATACATAATTTAATTTCAACTTTTGATTTCAATGATCATTGTTTTTCAAATACTCTTAAACCAATACCAAATTCAAATTCTAATAGAAAATACACTGAAAACCAAACATCTTTGAAATATTAGCTTAATCAACTAATTTCTTCTACAAAACCAAATGTATACACATAAAAATGGCTATGAGTGATTAAATAAATATTTAATATCTTTTTAATAATTATTCTTTTATTATTACCAAAGCTCTCATGAATTAATCTTTCATGGAAAAACATAAAAGGAGTAATAAAAGTTAATAGGCTTCAAAATAAACCAAACCCCACAAAGTAATAACAATAATAATAACAATAACAATAAGAATAAAAATAATAAAATAATAATAATAACAACAATAATAAGAATAATAAGAATAAGAATAAGAATAAGAATAATAACAAGAATAAGAATAATAACAATAATAATAGAGGATTTTTTTTTCTAAATATAATCATTCGGGAGTGAAATGGCAGCACTAGAGGGCAGCAGGAGTGGCGCTGGTGAGAAGAGCAGGGTTACCGATGTGCGGTATTCTGGTGCCCAGTCTACGAAGGTTGGATCTTGGAGTGATGAAGAGGATATTGCCTTCCTCATTGAGACATGTAGATTGCATGCTGTCCAACAACCCGTTAATGCTGGGAAAACAGATAGGTTACAGGGCTCCAAATACTCCAGTCTGCGGTTAAACTATGGAAATCCCTATTCAAGTGGTAACCAGTGCCTTATTGACCTGCACAAGTGGAAGGCAAATGGTTTCATTTGGAATAACAAAGGCTGGTTCTGCAAGGCTAAGCATCCCGCATCCGAGGGCCCTCGAAATTGGTATCCACCGTCTAAACCTAACACTTTCGATGCGCCACTCGAGAGAGGCATTCCTCATACCGACTCTTTTTTGGTTCCCTCGACTGATCATGGTAATTTCCAAAAGCGGAATGGGTGCTTCAGGCAAGATAACTCAAGGGTGTACCAAGCTAGGTTTTAGAGATCCAACTTCGGTCTAAAAAATTGGAACCCTCGACCGAATCTTGAAAGACACATTGACTTTCGAAGAGCAAGCTCTCTCCCTCAGCGACCCCGTTTTCATAAACCGGTAAGAAAAACCTCAAGACCCACTATCTTTCTGGATGAGAATAAAATTAATTCTGCTAGGTCAAATTTGCTTGAGTCTTGCCTTTTTATCAAGTGGGGTGGTGGAAAGCGGGTCAAGGACTACTTTGAATCCTGGTGTAGAGCGTAGTGGGGAAAGGATATCAACTTTAATATTCTCCCGAATGATTTCTATATGATTGAATTTATGAGCAATGAGGAGAAATGGAAAGCTAAAAATAAAGGTCCATACATGTTAGATAGCATTGAAGTTCACATCATTGATTGGCAGCCCAATTTCAATCCCCGGATATTTCTTGCCAGATAGCAAGGTATGGATAAGACTGTATAATTGTCCCTCAGATTATTGGTACATTGATGTCATTAAGGATATATTCAAAAACCTTGGTACCTTTGTATCGGTAGATGACATCTTGGAGGATAAACTATGGGCAAGCTTTCTCAGAATTTGTATTAGCATAGATCAAATCAACAAGATCCCAGATGAAGTCAAAATTATTGGGGCAGGGAAGATCTAGATTCAAAAGATTGATAGGGAAGATTAGTTGCATATTTGACCTAAATGCTTCTCCTTGGATCATATCGATATTAGTTGTGATGTCTCGGCTACGATACAACGAAATTATTTTTGTATGAAATCTCCTATTGAGGTAAAACTGCAACCGGAACCTCCCACTGCCGTTGACACCGGGGATGCCTTTTGCAACGATACTCTGGATAAGGAGAATGTCACACTAATGGAGGCAACCCATTTGATCATAGTTCCCCCCTCCTCTGGTCAATGCGAGAGCCAACAAGATCTTCTTACACTTTTGGAGAAGACCAAATCCCTACAGGCAGACATTGAATCCAAGATAGCGAACTCACTTCCACCCTCCCCTATGGAGCCTAGGATTCAACTGGCAATTGAAGATGGCAATTTGTACCCTCAGGGTATGGAGAATGACACTATAGGGGAGATGGGAGGGCAGATCTGCTCCTCGATAGGCATCGAACTAGAAGATGGTGAAATTGAAACCTCCTCCTCAGAGGGGGAGGAGGACTTTGAACCTGACTTAGAGTTTATGATACGGTACACCATAGGCATATTACATTGTCTAAATACAACCAAAAGACTCGAACACACATAATGTCCTCACATAAACAACTTTGCACGATGTGCCAATAACTTTTTATTTCCACAAAAACATTCTTATCACTTGTTCAGCGATGAGAAGAGACTGTTGAAAAATATTATGAATTGTGCCTTGAAAGTAATAAAAGATGTGCCACTAGTTGTTGCAAAATATCCAGTTGGTTAATTGAAAGAGCTAATGCAACACTTTGTGATGAATACACTGCAATCTGCCCAAGATGGTCACGTTGTTCAAATTGTAGGAATTTGGGGAATGGTTGGTTCCGGAAAAACCACACTCGCCAAAGAGTTGTACAACAAAATATCCTCATCCATGGATAGATCTAGTTTTATTTTTTATGTCAGAAATGGTGCAGCCAAAGGCTTGTTGTATAACAAGCAGATTCAACTCCTAAAACACCTTGGTGTCCAGTAGCATTTGATAGTATAGAAAAAAACACCTTGGTGTCCAGTAGCATTTGATAGTATAGAAAAGATAAGGTAATTCTTACTAGGCATTTGAGATCTGTTAGGATGCTTTGTGTTTTTGATGATGTGGATCACAAGGATCAATTGGATGCTCTCTTGCCTGAGAAAGCCTTTGAGGAGGTAGTCTCATCATTGTTACAACACGAGAGTTTGAAGTTCTTAGATCTTGGGGGTATATCTTTTGTTCATAAAATGAAACCACTTGATTCGTCTTACGGAGAACAGCTCTTTTGTTAGAATGCTTTCTTACAATGTTTCCTTCTGAATGGATTTGAAAAGCTTGTTGAAAAATTTATAAATATTTGCAATGGATTACCCTTGTCCCTTGAAGTATTTGGTGGACAGTTGTATGGAGAGTCTCATAAGGAATATTGGGAATCTCTCTTACATAAGATCTCAAGAATATTGCCTGAAGATATCAAAAATATCTTGAAATTAAGTTATGATACCTTTGATTTTGAAGAGAAATAAATGTTCTTAGATACTGCTTGTATTTTTATTGGAGAGGAGAATAGTTTGGCAATTGAAGTATGGAATGGTTCAAGATGGAGTGGTTTGTACAGTTGAGAAAGACTCAAAACTAAAAGTTTAGTTGAACTGGATGAAGAAAATTGTATAACAATGCATGACCATTTAAGAAATCTAGGAAGAGAAATTTCAAATCAAAATTCACCCTATCGAATTTGGTCGGCTTAACAGATTATTCATTGCTAATAAAAAAACTGAAGCAAGATTAATATTTTCTTGATTTTGTTATTTTAGTTATCATTGGAAAGGAAAACATCTTTCTGTCCGCTAAGTTTATGTTTAAGAGTTTATTGTTTTTCTTTGTTAAACAGTTTGTTTAAAATGACAGTCTCGCTTGTCAATTTTATGAATCAAATTGTCTATTCACTTTTCCAAATGTAAAACAAATTTATTTTGACTTTTACAATTTTTTTATTTTCTTCAGAAAATAAATGTCATTCGAAGAACAATGGCAAAACTTAAAGATAAGTTTGGGTTTCATTAGATATACTTACATTCATATCCTTTCTTTCTCTCGTTAGCGTATTAGATTTTGGCTTCATGTATTCTTTTTCTGAATTTGCTTAATAATTTTCCTATTAGCAAGGAAAGTCCACTGTAATAAAGGATTAATTAGTGAGAGTGGCGAGTTTCATGGTTCCTGCTTACAGGACAAACCCATTGTTAATATATATGGAGGGATTTTGTCACTTTCACCATCTTTAGTTGGACTAAAGATATTTTTGAATGTAAGAGATTATTTTGATCAAGTAATTCATGAAATCTCAAGTGAGCTGGTCTGGCTTCATTGGTTGGAGATTAAGCACAAAGATATTCCCTCAAACCTTTCATTGAAAAATTTCAGGGTTTTAGAACTCTATGAAAACTATAAAGGGGAACATCACTTAGAAGAGCTATGGGAGGCTGACAATGATATAAGTATCTTTCCTCTCAACTCTAGTAAATCTACAGTTAAACATTTTAATAATTGTTGGATGTTTTACATTTCTATACTTGGGAATGTCTTTCAAGCATCAATTCAGTTAAGAGAGTTGGTTATTTTTTATTGCCACAAATTCCAAAGTATTCCAAACTCAATAGGATGTTTCAAGCAGCTGAGAACGATTGTAATTGCAGGAGAGTTAGAAAATATTAATATTATCAGTCTGCCAGAAGAATTCTGTCATCTTCAATCATTGGAGCACTTAGTGTTACGTTACAGTAAATTTGAATTGCTAACCGACAATTTTGGGGATTTGAAAAAATCTCCGGTATCTAGATATGCATAGTTGCATAAATTTGAAGAGGCTATCGGTTTCTTTTAGGAACCTCGTGCTCTTGCAACATCTCAAATTAGATTATTATAATCGACTCATGTTGATGTCAAAGGATTTCCAACACATCTTAACCAAAAAAAAATAGAAAAACTAGAGAGCTAGACTATGCCCTTGAAAAGTAGTAGCAACAAACTGAGAAAGGAAGAATAAGGGGAAGCATAGAAGAAGGCAGAACAAGAACACAACCTATAAGGCAAAACTATAGAACAAAAAATAACCACCTAGACATAATGGATGGCCACCTAAGGCAGGGACAAAACACTTGCCAAACCAGAAAATACGGACATCCACCGAAACACCAACTAGCTAGAAAAAGATAAAACAGGACCCAAAACCAAAAAAGGAAGACTTCAAACAAAACCCAAAGCCAGACCAAAATGAAAGAAGACAACCTAAGAAATAGGCCAGATGGGAAATAGAGCACGGGGACCAAAATGGAGCTATCCACAACAACCAAAGCCCAAACCCACACCACACAAGGTGGACTTAGTATAGTATGAAGAAAGCACAAAACAACAACCCCAACAATGAACACACGAAGAAGAAGAAGAAGAGACCCAAAAGAGGAAAGGAAACCCCAACCAAAAAGTACCCACACCACAACCTCTACCCACCCCCATAGCAAGAGTGATCTAAAACACCTAATTTGTACCTAGATAGACCCTAGATAAAAAAATAATAATATAACATCTTAGATTGAATTGAATCACCTAAATTAGCATGTTTTAATACAATGTTAGATTGAATAGTAAACTTTCAACAATAAATCTAATCTAAATACAAAAGTGAATATTGATTAGAAACCCCAAAATAATGAGAAGAAGACAATGTCAATGTTCTAATATATAAATTCAATTATATTAATTGAATAGTAAATGAAAGGAAAGAGTCATAATAAAGGAAGACAAGATTTGATAAATTTTTAAAAAAAATAAAGGAATGGCATATGCTCATTATTCTATTGCAACTGAATAATAAGAAAACAAATCACTCTCCCATTTAATATAATACAAATAATACATCATTATTGATATTGACATTAAATACAACCATATATATCGAACATGTAGTTGGACATGCACCACATAATCATACCATAAATTAACATATAAATTCAACATCACTCATCATGACCTGATTCACATGATAATCTTCAACTGCACCATAGTCCTATTACATTATTTTAATACAATTAAAGACACATATTTTGAATAATAAACTTTTGATAATAAATTAACCTAAACACAAAAGTGTATTTTGATTAGAAACTTGAAAACAATGAAAAGACAATGTCAGTGTTCCAATTGTTAAGATATAGCCCTCATGAATCTAACTAATGGTAAATTGGTTATCATCTAGAGAGTGATATATTAACAGAGCATACAGTTTGGAAATTAAACATAAACAAACTAGTTGTTATGAATGGTTGCCTTCGTAGGGACATGTCCATATGTGGCAACTACCATATAGGGACATGTCCATACGTGGCAACTACCACGTATGGACACGTCCCTATGTAGGCAACCTTTCCTCTTGTATTTAAACTAGATTCAATGATGGAGATGATCAATAACTCACGACAATCAGTCTTCCAGAATCGTTGTCATTATTCTTCGATCCATATTTCACAACATGGTATCAGAGCCAGCATATTAAGAGAATAAATTAGACAACCATATTACTCATAAGCATTTATCGGAAGTAAATAACAAATCAACGCAGAGGCTATATATGCAGAGGATATATTCGACTAAGAAAATATTTAAAATGTCAATTAATATGAGAGTGGAAGATAGACTCGAAGGAGCCTCCAACTTCATTTCCTGGAAGATATGAATCATTGCCATTCTTGAAGAACTAGAATTAGAGTCTTACATAGAAGAAAATCTAGACATGCCAAATGATGAACCAGAGAAATCTACCTGGAAAAGGCATAATAATAAAGCAAAGAAAATAATTATTGACTCAGTCAAAGATCATATTCTTCCATCTATAGCCAAAGTGCCTAAAGCATATGAAGTATTTAAAACCATTAAAAATACATATGAAGTTAACAATGCGAGCAGAATGTTAACCTTGAAACAACAACTTATAAACATAAAGATGAATAAAGATAATACAATATCTACATACTTTTCAAGGATATCTGAAGTAAAAGACCAATTACAAACTATTGGAAATGAGGTAGATGATCAATAAATCTCTCTCATAGCCCTAAGAGGATTACCAATTTCATGGGAATCCTACATTCAATGTATTAGCAGAACACCCCCCTTACCCAAATTTGAACAATTTAAGAATGAGTGCATTCAAGAGGAATCTCGACTAATCTCAAGAGGATTAGGGACAAATAAAGAAGGAGAAATCCAAGCACTTAATACAAATACCTTCAACAAAAAGAAAAAGTTCTCCAAACGGAAGAGAGGAAATAAAAACCTTCAGAAAAGAGATATGTCTAAAATTCAATGTTACAAATGCGACAAATATGGGCACACTCACAGGAATTGTCCAGAAAGGAAGAAAACACAAGCTAGTCTAGCCGAAGTCAAAGGAGAAAACTCACTTTTCTTCTTAGCCCTATCAAGCGAAATAAATACAAATAAAAACACTTGGATTGTAGACAGTGGAGCATCAAGGCATATAACTGGATTCAAAAATCAATTTGAAACACTTAACGGGCACTCAAGTGAAGAGGTTACTATTGGAGATAACTCCACATATCCTGTGAAAGGAATTGGGACCTGTACTATCAAACTAAGAAATGGAGTATCTCTACAATTAAAGAATGTTCTGTTTGTACTTGGAATAAAAAGAAATCTAGTCTCAATCTCAGGCCTAGCTGATCAAGGATATTGGGTTACCTTCAATGAAGATAAAGTTCTACTCTAGCCTAAAAATACAAATATCAAAAAATGCCATAATAGTAGGTTCAAGAGATGGTAGCCTATACAAACTATGCAGTGATCAAAAGGAAGAACTAAATCTTGAAGTTTCAAATAATAATGAATTATGGCACAAAAGATTAGGACACCTAAGATATAGTGCTCTATCCAACATAAAGAAGATTACTTCAGGACTGCCCCAACTAAAATCTGAACACACAAGCATTTGCAAAGGATGTGCCTTGGGAAAGAAGGTGAAAGTTTCTTTTCCCTCAAGCGAGCACAAATCAAAAGTTATTTTAGAACTAATTCACTCAGACCTATGCAGTCCCATGTCAACACCATCCCTAACTGGATCCTTATACTACATAATCTTTGTTCATGACTACTCTCGAAAAACATGGATATATTTTCTAAAGTGCAAAGACTCAAATGAAGTACTATCTAAGTTCAAAGAATTCAAGGCACTAGTAGAAAACCAGTCAGGGAAGAAAATTAAGGTGTTAAGATCCGACAATGGGGGAGAATATACATCTGACAACTTCAAAGACTTTTGTAATTCTGTTGGGATTAAGAGGGAGTATATTGTACCATATAATCCACAACAGAATGGAGTAGCAGAAAGAAAGAATAGAACCATAATTGAAGTAGCAAAAGCCATGATGCATGACCAAAACTTACACACTTCATTCTGGGCAGAAGCTTCAAATATAGTAGTCTACATTCAAAACAGATGTCCGCACTCAATTCTATAAAACATAACTCCTGAAGAAGCTTTTACAGGGAACAAACCATACTTAAGTCATTTAAGGATATTTGGCTATCCCGTATATATACATGTTCTTAAAGAAAAGAGGACAAAACTAGAACCATTTGGAAAAAGAGGTATCTTCATTGGCTATAGTGAAAATACTAAAGGATATCACATTTACATTCCAGGGAAAAAATCTGTTGAGATAAGTAGAGATGTAAAGTTTGAAGAAAACACTACACTCAAAGAACCTGAGGATGATAACATTACTAAAGAAGAAGAAGATCACATAACTGAGATTGAGAGGGAGAATATCATAGAAAATTCCAAACCTTCAGACACTGAGAGGGAGGACATCATAAGAGCTTCTGAACCTCTTGTTGATGAAAATATTGAAACACTCAATAACAAGAAAAGACCTCTATGGGAAAGGAAAATGATTAAAGAGAATAATGTAGAACCAAATGAAATTTCCAAAGAAAATAAGAGAACAAGAACTCTAAAATGTTATGCTACACTTCTAACCGAACTCACAAATTCTGAACCAACAAATGTCAGAGAAGCCTTATCAAAACAGGCTTGGAAAGATGCTATGGTTGAAGAATATCAATCTATACTAAAGAATGATGTTTGGGATATAGTGCCTAGACCAAAAGACAAATCAGTTGTCTCATCCAAGTGGTTATTCAAGATCAAATATGCATCTGATGGCAGCATTGAAAAACATAAAGCTTGCTTTGTGGCCAGGGGATTCTCTCAGAAAGCAGGAATTGATTATGAAGAGACATTTGCCCCAGTTGCCTAATATACGTCAGTAAGAACAATCATTGCAATTGCAGCATCCAAAGGATGGAAAATTCACCAAATGGACGTAAAGACTGCCTTCCTAAATGGTTCAATTGAAGAAGAAGTATATATAGAACAACCAGAAGGATTCACCATATGTGATAAAAATTGCTATGTTTGTAAACTAAAGAAAGCTCTCTATGGGTTAAAACAAGCACCTAGGGCTTGGTATGCAAGGATAGACAACTATCTCTCCAAACTAGGGTACTCCAAGAACCTAGCAGATCCCAACATCTACTTCAAGGCTTCAAATGGAAATATGATTATATTGGTCCTTTACATGGATGATCTTTTGATAACAGGAGAGGATAATCTCATTGAGAAATGTAAGCAAGATCTGGCAGCAGAATTCGATATGAAGGATCTAGGGCTTCTACATTATTTTCTGGGATTAGAAATATGGCAGAGGAAAAACTACATCTTCCTAAATCAAGGAAAGTACACCATAGATATTCTAACTAGATTTGGGATGATGGAGTGTAAGCCATTAGCTACACCAATGGAAACTAATTTGCACAAGCTGAAAATTGAGGCAGAAGATTCAGAACCTATAGATCCCACACTCTACAGACAAATCATCGCTTCACTCATGTATTTGGTAAATACTCGTCCTGATATCTGCTATGCTACAAATGTATTAAGTCACTTCATGTGTGAACCTAAGAAGATACATCTAATGGCTACTAAACACATTCTAAGATATTTACGAGGCACAATCGGACTTGGCTTAAAGTATGAAAATGTTGAGATTCAACTTGAAGGATATTCTAATTCTGATTGGGTCAGAAGTACCACTGACCGCAAAAGTACTACAGGGTGTTGCTTTAGTCTTGGTTTTGCTATGATATCTTGGTTCAGCAGTTGCACAAAGCTCCACCGAAGCAGAATATATGGTAGCCTCCATGGGAGCTCGTGAAGCGGTATGGCTAAGAAAGTTATTATTTGGATTATTTGGAAAAACTCTGAATTCAACAATAATTCACTATGATAATCAGAGCTGTATCAAGCTCTCAGTAAATCCAGTTTTTTACAATGGATCCAAACATATTGAGATCCCTTATCACTACATAAGAGATATGGTAGATCGAAACGTCATAAAACTAGTGTACATTAGTACTGAAGAACAAAATGCTGATATCTTCACCAAGCCACTTGCAAGATTGAAGATAGAATACTTTAGAAGTAAACTTGGTATGACTAGATTATAATTGAGATTATTAGGATGAAATTCCTACCATGTGTAATTTGTTCATGAATAAATAAATAAAATGTATATTGCAATATTCTAACTGTGTTCAAGAAGATGACGATCTTCTTATGTTTAAGGTTACTATTTCAAGGTGACGATCTTGACAATAGTTGACCAAGTGTCAAGATTAACTACATTAAGTTGTTGTCCCGAATTGTGCCGGATATCTTGATCCTAAAGTATGTGATCATCTCATGATTGACTTCTTAAGCGATTGTCCCGGACTGAGCAGGATATCATGATATTGAGTTTATTGTCATGACAAGACTATATTAAATGTTGTCCCAAATTGTGTCGAAAGTCATGACAGAATATGCTCCCAAGAAAATTACTTAGATCCACTCCTGCTAAGAGGGAGTGTTAAGATATAGCCCTCATGAATCTAACTAATGGTAAATTGGTTATTATCTAGAGAGTGATATATTAACAGAGCATACAGTTTGGAAATTAAACATAAACAAACTAATTGTTATGAATGGTTGCCTCCATAGGAACATGTCCATACATGGCAACTGCCACATATGGACATGTCCCTATGTAGGCAACCTTTCCTCTTGTATTTAAACCGGATTCAATGATGGAGACGATCAATAACTCACGACAATCAGTCTTCCAGAATCGCTGTCATTATTCTTCGATCCATATTTCACAACACCAATATATAAATTTAACTATAAATTGAATAATAATTGAAAGGAAATAGTCATAATATAGAATCTATAATCTTAAATCCAAAGAAGAGAAGATAAGATAAAATTTTAGAAAATAAAGAAATGACATAAGCACATTATTCTAACTCATTTAAATAATAGAAAAGCAAATCACTTACCCCACTTAATATAATTAATAGAATATAAATAATACATCAGTATTGACATTTGCATAAAATGTAACCATATAGATCCCACATGTAGTCGTGAACACACCACACAATTATAATTTCTGATCTTCATCCCCTCTTTTTAACAAAACTAAGCCTGCTTCATCTCCCCAAACACCAAGCCTGCTTTCATTGCTGTTGTTTTGTTTTCCTTTTTCATCTCATTTCATGGCCTCTACTTCTGCATCTACTTTCGCCGGGAGTAAAAGAAAGACTGAGGACATGGGAGCTTTTGACGGATTTGCACCATCTGCATCTACTTGTGCCTCAAAACTCATCAAAAGACCGTCGTACAATGTATTCATCAATCATCGTGGTCCAGATGTCAAACACACCTTAGCTAGCGTTCTCTACGGTATCCTCACTGCTATGGCACTCTCTGTTTTTTTGGATTCAGAGGAATTGGAATATGGCGATTTCTTGCCCCGAACGATAGAAGCAGCAATGGCCAGCGCTTTGCTTCATATTGCTATTTTCTCCAAGGGCTATGCTGAATCGCCCTGGTGCTTGGCGGAACTGTCATTTATGCTTAAATCTGGCGCCACAATTATTCCCATATATCTTCTACCATGTAGAGCCTACTGATCTCAGATACATAGCTCAAGGGAAAGGAGTGTATGTTGACGCTTTCAAGAAGCATGAACAGAAGGGTAGATACAAACTGGAACAGCTTCAGGAGTGGAAGGAGGCTCTCTACAAAGTCTCGTTTTACACTGGCCAAATCATTAAAACTAATGAGTGAGTTCCATACATCTGGCCTTTCAATCTTAACAAATATGTATTCTTTCACTTATCTTTGTATTCAACTTTGGCTTTAATAGTTGCTAGATTTTGATTTTTTCATGTTTTTCACTTGTTCAGCGATGAGAAGAGACTGCTGAAAAATATTGTGAATTGTGCCTTGAAAGTAATAAAAGATGTGCCATTACTGGTTGCAAAACATCCAGTAGGTTTGAAAGAAATAAATAGTGCAAGACTTTGAGATGAATACACTCCAATCTGCCCAAGGTGATCAGGCTGTTCAAATTGTAGGAATTTGGGGAATGGGTGGTTCCGGAAAAACGACACTTGCCAAAGAGTTATACAATAAGAGATCCTCATCCATGGACAGGTCCAGTTTTATTTTTGATGTAAGAGATAGTGCAGCCAAAGGCTTGTTGCATAACAAGCAGATTCAACTCCTCAAAGGCCTGGGTGTCCAAAATGAAACATTTGATAGTATAGAGCAAGGTAAGGCAATTCTTACTAGGCATTTGAGATCAGTTAGGGTGCTCTTTGTTTTTGATGATGTGGATCACAAGGATCAATTGGATGCTCTTTTGCCTGCTAAAGACAAACTTCGAGAAGGTAATCTCATCATTGTTACCACACGAGAGTTTGAAGTTCTTAGATCTTGGGGTATATCCTCTATACATCAAATGAAACCACTCGATTCATCTAGTGCAGGACAACTCGATTCATCTAGTGCAGGACAACTTTTTTGTTGGCATGCTTTCTTACAATCTATCTCGAGGAGCTTGTTGAAAAGTTCGTAAAAAGATTTGCAATGGATTACCCTTGTCCCTCAGTATTTGGCGGACAGTTATATGGAGAGTCTCGTAAGGAATATTGGGAATCTCTCTTGCATAAGATCTCAAGAATATTGTCTGATGATATCAAAAATATACTCAAAGTAAGTTATGATGCCCTTGATTTTGAAGAGAAAGAGGTGTTCTTAGATACTGCTTGTTTCTTTATTGGAGAGGAAAACAATCTGGCAATTGAAATATGGAATGGTTCAGGATGGAGTGGCCTGTACATCTGGGAAAGACTCAGAAATAAATGTTTAGTTGAATTGGATAAAGAAAATTGTATAACAATGCATGACCACTTAAGAGATCTGGGAAGAGAAATTGCAAATCAAAATTCACTCGGACGAGTTTGGTCAGCCCAACTGATTATTAATGCTGATAAACAAACAAAGGTGAGATTAATATTTTCTTTTATTGTGTAAGTTATCATTGGAAAAGAAAACATCTTTGTGTACACGCAAGTTTATGTTTAAGAAGTTTATTGTTTTTCCCAGTTAAACAGTTTAGAAAGACAGTCTCGATAACCCATTTTACGAATCAAATCATCTGTTCAATTCTCCATATGTTAAACAAATTTATTTGATATTTATAAGAATTTTTTTTCCCTTTTTTCCAGAAAAGAAATGACATTCGAGGGATCATGGCAGAACTGAAGGATAGTTTCTGGCATTATTCGGTATGCTTGTCCGTGTATTAGCCGTTGGCTCCATGTATTTGTTTTCTGAATTTGCTTAAACCTTTTTCTATCAGCAAGGAAAGTCGACTCTAATAATGGATTAATTAGTGAGGCTGAGGAGATTTCTGGTTGCTGCTCGCAGGACAAACCCATTGTTAATATATATGGAGGAGTTTTGTCACTTACACCATCTTTAGGTGGACTAGAGATTTTTGTGATTGTAAGAGATTATTTTAATCAGATATTTGACGAAATATCAAGAGAGCTGATCTGGCTTCGCTGGTTCGAAATTAGACAGAGAAATCTTCCCTCAAAGCTTTCATTGAAAAATTTGAGGGTTTTAGAACTCTATGAAAACGAGTAAGGGGAACATCACTTAGAAGAGCTGTGGGAGACTGAAAAAGATGTAAGAATTTATCCTTTCAAGTCTAGCAAATCTATCACTACTACATAGAAGGGGCATTTGAGATGTTTATTTAAGACAATATATTAATATTGTCTTAAATACATATTTTAAATGTAACATGTATTTTTTATTGTTTAATTGTCTTAGATTAAGACAACAGAAAAAATCTTTTTCTAAAATAAAATCATTTTCCCCAATTTACTTCGAACTAACTCATCAACGCAATATATGTTTCTGCTCTTCTCCTCTTAACTGATTTTAACTAAACTCATCAACGCATGTCTCTGCTCGACCGACGGTAGGAGCATAGCTTATCTGCAACTCTTGCTATCATTGTATTCCATCATCTGGGACTGCATCTCTCTGAGGTTCCCTGTTTCACGGCGTTCATTATCAATGGCGGGATCGCGGGAAAGAATGGAGGGGTTCTATTTAGCCTGTAAAATCCGCCCATATTCTCCCATCCGGCTAGCAGAGGTAGGAGCTACGGGGGATTCCCATCCGGCTAGCAGAGACAGGAGCTACGAGGGAAGCAGGAGTACCGGGAGCAGAGGTGGGGATGCAATACAGGGGATTCCCATCCGGCTAGCAGAGGCAGGAGTTACGAGGGAAGCAGGAGCACCAGGAGCAGAGGTGGGGATGCAATAGAACAAGCGGCAATTCATCCTGAAGCCATATCCCAGTCTGGGTCGGTTACATTTTTTCGAGGATTTAGAGATCGATGCCATAGCCCAAGTTGGGTTGATTCTATTTTTCAAGGTGTTCTACATTTGCATGCGAAAACAAAGAATTTGTACCCTATTGAATGCTTTGGTTGTTGCTGCTAACGTGGAGACACTGTTGGGCGCAAGGCCCTCCTTGTAGATTCATCTGCGCCTGGAAATCCTCAGCTCACAATACAGTAGTTCAGCTTCAGTACATGGCCAGGATGATGCAACTGTGAATGTACAAATCTCTAGGTCTTCTGAAACCCTAGCTACACAGTACACTGAAGGTAAAGTGGTCCCTTTTGAACTTCCTGTTGATCTGATTGATGTTATTTCTCAATGGAAAGTTAAAACTATTGTCCTGTTCTTTCTCAAAGGAGTCCCTGGATTCTTTTAAATGAACCCATAATAACTAGGAATGGGTTATAGAGAGTGTTTGGGGATTTGGAAGAGATAAAACAAACAATTTGTACCCAATGGAATGCTTTGGCTGTTGCTGCTAACGTGGAGACACTGTTGGCAGTGACCTCCTTGCACATTCGGGAGGAGATAAAATGAGATCACTTTACCTTCTTGCGTCTCAATGGTTGACATGGTTGATTCTGGAGCTGCTGAAGTGGAGGCATCTTGGGTTTTGACATTTTGATTTGTTGGGGGTAGGGTAAGGCATCAAGAAAAAGTGTAAGGCATCAAGTAATTCAGGGGCAATTTGACTTTTGTGATCTGGGTAGTATTAATGGTTAATTACAATTGCCTTAAATCTGTTGTTTAGCCTATCTTGTGTACAAACATACTTCAGTTTTATCCTAACGGGTGAAAACTACATACTGCACAAATCCCCTGTAAGTTATAGTAAAAAAAATATAATTACTACAATTTTATAACAACTTATTTCAATAGTAGGAAACTTTACAATAATGTATATTGACTACAGTTCAACAGTAGTTTACTACAGTATAGGTAACAATATCCCAAGATTTTTTAGCTGAAAGCATTCATAGTTCATAGCTATAGCCTAGAAATCATTCAAAATGTTATAGCTCTCACTAGCTTTCTGATATTAACATAGAAGGAAGAGAAAGGTAAATTATAATATAATATCAAATCAAGGCGATAACTTAAAAAAATACTATAGTGTTGATCCAAAGAACAACCTGGTAAGAGGACACAGATCAATTTTGCCAACAAAAAGATGGAAATAATTTTAACATAATTTTATAAAACAAGATAATATTAGAATAGTATGAGACCTTTTGCCAGCCAAACTATTTAAACATTGAAGTAAAAAATAGAAGTGAACAATCCACTCTTGAAATCCTCTAATTAGGATAAGATATTCTGTCAACACAGCCAAAAATCGGTAGTTGTTTGAAAGTAGTCACAACTCCAACCCACATCAAACCATGGAAACATTATATTGTTCTTCTTCCAATTGAATCTACGTGCCCTCCATGTTTTTCTTGTTGTTTTTTACTTTGTGGTCTTTTAAAGTGTATGCAACGATGAAAGGATTATACTGTTAGTTATATTTACTCTCTTATGTTTTCTCTCTTATGTTTTCCTGTATTAATAGCTATCCTGTCAATTTTGGTGGTTTCCTTTGGACGCAGTTTGTGGCTGAACTTATGGTCATTTTTTATAAATCCTAAATATTTTTCTTACACAATTAAACTGAAAGGAACTGGAACAAGTCAAAAAACTAAAAAGACAAGAAACCAAGATTATTAGATTTGAAAATTTTACCTATTTTTTGAAACGGACTGCAGTAACACCCAACCATTTAACAGTTTGTGATGCTTTGAAACCAATTCTTGTGGCCTGTAATAGCATCATTAATTACCATATCATGATAAGATGTTCCAGACCCAACAGATATATTCAATAACTTTTAATGAATACATATTTTTGCTTTTGAAATACAGAGCAAACATTGCATAGACAGTAAAACATGAAAGCAATCGTAACATACTGTGCTAGAGATATTTAGTGAGTAGGAACTGTTTAGATCTAGAAAGACACATTCAACATGGAGTTCAGTCTAATTGAATCTGAACAAATCTTGGCAATAATGGCATATGAAAGAGCTAATCTTACATAGAAGGTTTATGATGAACAAGATTCGACAATTAACATGCACATCCTGTTAAAGGAGCTTAAAACAAATTACAAATCCAAGATCAAACAAAATTAAAACCCTTTAATTGTTAGTACTGTCAACTTTTTCATAAAATAAAACACAGTAACCTTCTCTAATCTGGTAACCGCTTTGGAAAATCACGTGTATGATGAATCCCTATATCCAAACTCTAAGTGCATAGATCAAAACTGAATGAGCTTCTTTTGGGTTCATAAACATAATGATAGCCTTTAGTGATTGAGATCCTGCGTGGGAAACTCATATCTACAAACAGGGCAGGTATGATAGCCCCTATATGAGTATTAGACTACCCAGCATTACATGACTGCATCTTACCAAAACATTGTTCTTGCTGTTAAATAGCATATTTACAAAACATTGTTCTTGTTGTTACATAGCATGCTTACATGACTGTATCTTACTAAAACATTGACTTTAAAATATAGATAGAGAGTAAAGTCTCGTGTAGTATATCTAAACACATCTGAAACTGATTAGAGCAACAAAAACACATATTACATCAGGTCAAAGACTGCTTATGCATTTATGATTTCACTTTAGTGATCAAGGGTCCCCCATCCTAATGGGGGCTCAATATCTGAGAACTCAATGTTGGATCTTCAACTTCAGCAGCATGGTCTTCAGTGTCATTAATGTGGACTTTGGCTTCTCCTTTTTAATCATCCCCTTTCTTGTGCTTTAGAGGAGTCTCTTTGTCATAAGACCAACAAAAACACATATTGCATCAAGTCAGAGTGCTTAACATATTCCATTTTTTTTTTTAAATTTGGCATTATTATTATGTAATGAAACATTCATAACCTGTACTTACCAAATATGCAAAAGAAAACCTTTTGACCTTAGGAAGTATGCACAATGTTTGACAAAATGTGTAAGAGTATGTGGTCATCCATTTTTGGATATTCATCCTTCAAATTATAGATTTGTCATTACATCAAAATTTTATAGGTGCAATGAATTAAAGCAACATCCTAGTAGTTAATTCACAATATCAATTTTCAGAAATGTTGTAGTTAGTTCAGCTCATAATTCAAAAGAATTAATCTTGAATTTAGACTCCAATATCACATGTAAGTTTGTCATTACACCAAAATTTATAGGTCTCCATGAATTTTTGAAGCAGCATCTTGATAGTTAATCTACCAAATCAATTTTCAAAGTGCGGCAGTTAGTCCAATTTTTAAAGATATCGAAAATCAAATTCATATGGCACTACTTCTATCAGTTGAGAAACCATTTCATCCTTCCCTCTTTGGAAACACTCCACCACTTGAATTCTTAATGAGTTGGGGAGTTGTAAACAAATCCAATCTACGTCTCTATCTATTTCTTTTGGAAGTTTCTTCTCATCACCATAAAAACCACATGTTTAAAATTGGGATTATTTTGCAGATTTTAATATTTAGTATGCGATTTTTATGGATGTGTTTTTATCTTATATGTTGTAGCTTCTAACACATATACAGATTACCATTGTCATATGCTTGATCACTGTTTTGCAATGACTGCGAATTAGTTCTATTTTGATGTCTAACCTTATAGTTACTGTGGTGTTGCTATCACGACTGCACTTTTGATCTATGTCATTGTATTAGCTAGCCACCATTATCACTATTCCTGGTCTGCAACAAATTAACTTCTCCATGTGCACAATAATAGTCATTACCTTATATGGATATGAAATAAACAAATGTCTGCTATAAATGATCCTAAATCACTGCCTTTTATGTTAATCTTTGTTGATGTATTCATTGTAAGGTTTGACTCAAACCGTAAAGGACTGTTCTCTCATGTAATCTTTTGTAGTTTCTTTTTTTTACGAAAGTTATCCAAGATCATGGACTCCATTTATAAGTCTTCAAGCCTTGAGTGCTACCATGAATGTCTTTATCAACTTGTTGTAACTGATCATACCTTGCCTTTAAATATCTGTCTTTAGTGTATTGAATCATGCTATGATTTGCTTTTTCTATCACTATAGCATTGTCCTTTCGTATCATGTACTGTTCTGAAAGTATTATCACAAAATGCTTCAATGAGTATCCTGAGTAGTAATTTGGTGACCTTAATGGCATTTGGGGCCTTTATTTTTGTCTGGGTCTATTGTATCCAACACTGATCTTATTTGACAGTAAATGGCTCTGTTTGTCAATACAAACTCTTTAAACACTGCAATACACCCAGTCATGACTAATCCATGCTCACTTTTGATTACCTTCTTGACTGCAATATCTCTGTGAGACTATTGTTCTCTATGGCGGGATCTTATATACAAAAAATGATGAGCCCCTATCCAATATTAAATTCTTCTATGGTATTTAACTTGGGTGCTTGGATTGCTGTTTTGTTGCTTCATTGTTCATCAATCAAAGAACCTTGTCTTCATGTATTACTCATGCCATGGTTTGAGGTTGTGATCCTCCATTTGGCCTAATGACTGATACTTCTAGATCCCTAGTTAGCATGACTATGAGTTGAATGTTTGATGGCTTCTTTGAAGGATGGTTTGAGGTTGTGAGCTTCTGTGGTACCCATGCTACTATTTTTGTTGTGAAGGTCAAGTTTATTTGTATGGCTTTGAAACTACCTGTAAGTGACCACTGTCTTTTGTATGCTCTTTAATAGTCACCATGACTATGATATCAATCATGTGACCTCATATTTGGTACTATCATTTTAGATGGACCTATCTTAAACCTTGATCATAAGTGTTATGATACAGCTGCAACTTTGACTTTAGGTTGTTCTTTTACTGTGTGTTGTATGCTAACCTTTGACAGTAGAAGATCTTTATTCAACCTATGTCTTGACAGTGTTATGACTGCAAATCCTTTAGCTCTTCACCTGTATTAATGTATAACTGTTGTATCATGCTTTTGATTGTGAATACAACCTCCATTTTTCCTTGTGATTTTTATTACTCATGATAATTGAACAGGCATTTATACCTTCACGGTGTGACTGAAAATGTTCAATAGAATGTTGGAATGCTGCTATAACCTTGTTCATACTATATTCTTTGGAATCACTGTTCTTAGAGTTCTCAATTTTTTTGTAGCTTTATACTTTGACGTAAGGTATTAATTGATAAGAACATTTTGTGCCCTATATCTTGGCTTCTTAGGATCACTGTTATGAAATCCCTATAGATTATACTTTTAGTTCTTTGGCTACCTAATATGCTCATGATGACTATATTTCACTGTCTTCCTTTCATTGTGTTATGGACTGATATTCTGCCACGAAGACTGTAGTTTTGTTGATGATTCTTACTTTGCATTTCATATTTTTCAGAAAACTCTTACTTCCTTAACCCCAAATTGAAGTCTTGGGCTGCTAAGTAACTGCAACTAAGACATTGACTGCTCTTTTCAGCTGGATTTTCTACTTGCTGACTGTGTATTCGTTCATCTCACTGTCCTGAATCTGTTCTAACTATTTTGGTATTGTTTTGATACTTGATGCTATGATTTTGAAACTTTTATATTCTGTCACTACAAGAAGTCCCTTTATGGTCTGAGATCTATATGATCTTAGTGTTCTATAATTTTCTCTAGGACTGCAACCTATTGTTTTGAAGCCCTCCTTGGGTTAGCTGCTCCAATGTTATCTAGGGCTGCTCCTTTGTTATCGTTTGTGACTGTAGTCTTAGATTTTGCTGCTATTGTAGGTCTATGACATCTCCCTCGTTTCATGTTTCTATCTTGATTTGGATCATTTTTCATATGCCTTGACTCCTATGATTTTATCCATGAGCACTGGATTTTATGGTAACACAAACTCTTTGATTGATAATCACTAAGTGTTCTTTTCACAAGAATCTGCTATACCTTTGTGAGAATAATCACATATCATGATGGTTATCTTGATAGTATGATTGAAAATAGACTCCTCTTTGAAATCCTTTCATAGCATCTTGACTGTGTTAGGTCTCCTCATCATTGACTACATCAAAACCTTCAGTGTCATAAGACTCTTTGAAAATAATTTGAAAGGTTGTTCCACTATGACTATTGTGTCTTTTCACAAGTCTGGAACCCCACTGTTGTTATTATGCTTTTGACTTCCTTTACAATCATTTAATACCCCTATGATTTGTGTTATGAATGATCTTCGCTGTCATCATTGATATTTCCTGCATTTCTTGTTTTCTTTAATTCCATCACAATGCATGGATTCTCTTTCTTTTTCTTTGCATGACTTTAGCCTTTTCCCTTCTCCTTATCTATTTTCCTCCAAAACTATGCATGATCGTTTATTCTCTTGATTTATTACGTAAAACAAGGCCTTTGAGAGCTTATTTTCTCTGTCTCAATAAATAAAGCATTATAATGCTTTATAATGTTTTATTTATTTTAACAATATAAAATAAGTAAATCCCACTTTTACATTTATCTTTTAAAAGTATTTGACTATAAAGGAAGAAGTTGTCAATTGGAACACTTTTTTAATAAATCAAAACCTCCTTTGATTTAATATTTTTACAATTAACTCCTAAAAAAAATGACTAAGTCTTTAGGTGAGGCCAATTTAATCCTGAAAGGGAAAAAAACTGGTAACAATCATGGAAGTTCAAAACTTGATGCAGAAATAGTTATATGTTGAAATTGTGTAGAATGTTCCTATGCTCTAGTTTATGGTCATTTAGATATGACGAAAGATGCATGCTACTTGTATCATTGAAGATGACAATTGGATGCTAAAACCTATATTATTGCTATTATTGCCTTTGACATGCCTAATAATGCTATTTTTTATTTTAGATACATGTTTTTTAGATCTTTTATCCAAACATTTTACGCCTAACTTTGATGGAATTATCATTTAATGCTCATTTCACCTTGTTGCAAACACTTTTTTAATCATGGTAGATTTTCAGAAAAAAATTATCTAATTCATTTATCATCATTCAAATTCAAAAAAAAATATGGTCAAGTGCTAGTTTTTGTTTGAGGATTTTGCTCATTTATTTCAACACCATGAACAAGTATACAAATTTCCCCAATAGAGTTACTAGCAACACCGACAACATATGTTGCACAAAGGGTTCACGGTACACCCATGCATTCTCAAGGCTCATTCAGCATGAATTTATAATTTCCAAAATGTGTTTGTCTATGGAGTATGACATCGGATCTTTTAAAATGCTAGCTTTGTAGCTAGCCCTAATGTGTAAGAAAATATATATCATATTCTCTAATAACTAAATGTTTTATTTTGGAATAATTTACACGTAGTTGATTACTGGTGTTAAATTGTGTATTTGAATTTAGCTTAATTCTATCTATGGTCTTTGTAAATCATGTTGATGTGTGTGCTTGGGTAAAGGAATTGGTTTACTTATGTGTCGTATAATCATTACTTAGGCTGTTTGACAAAGATAATAGGTGTTATCTGTATTTTCTCTATATTTTGCTACTAATTCTCTAATTAAATTTAAATCCACATATTTTAGGTTATTCTACCTCAACAATTCTACTCGGCTATTTTTCTGGTGTTTATACGAAATGGCTGACCAGGTATTTATGTTTTTTTTTTACTTGTAGTTGTAGCGTCCTAAAATTGCGACACTTGCAATTTCGACTGCATTTCGGTCTTCACGATGGCGACGCAACACGCAACCTGAATGGAGACCCCGAAACTTGCTCACGACACTAAAAACTGCATTTTTCAAGCACCCTGGCCTGAACCTCCTTGCACCCTGCTGTCCCGGGAGGTGGGACCAGAGCGCCCAGCGCCCTGGTCCCTGGGCCTATTTTGGGCCCGGTCTCCTATGGGGTCTCGGGTCTTTTTGTTTGCAATTTGGAAAATTAACTTTCTTGGTCGGCCTAAGGTCGGGAAAATCAGTCTTTTAACCCTAATTGGCAAGTATATAAACGACATTTTCCTCTCTCATTTGGATAGATGGAATATATGTGGAAACTATACTCAAGCATTCAAGCATTCAAGCATTCAAGCATTCCTTCTAAGTCTCCATTCAAGGCTAAGTGTTGCATTCAAGACAAGGATTCAACCATTGAAGAGGAGATCACTTACTACATGCTACATACTATTACAACATACAACAAACAACAACATCTAAACCTTCGCACATAAGGATACAAACATCCTTAGAACAAGGTATTAGTACTTGTTTTACATTACAGTCATTTACATTTACAACATTTCTCATTACTTGGTTAATTCCAAAACCGGGGTTTGACCTAAAGGCAAACCCCTAATCCCTAACCCTCCAATCGTCTTCGCTTTTCTGTGTGTAGGTTGCAGGTACGCGGCTGAAATTGAAGATCTGGAATCCTTGTGCAGAGACGAACAGATCCCCCTTCGTTTCGCGGATTTTTCGGAGGACCGTGGTGCCGGGCGCCATCGTCCCGACAACTTTTGCTCAAATTTGCAGGACAACGCCGTATCGACATTTCACTGCTAATTCCAAGTTCGCAGCTTCATCCTATATCCCTAACTCAGTTTATAAGCGAGTCTTTATCACTTTCTATGCATTCCTAGCTTAATTCTTCTATGCACATTCTTTACAAAAGAGGGTAGCTTTGCTGTCTTAACCCTTGAAACTCATTTAGCATCCAATCTTGCATTGTGTGGGATTGGATCTTGTGAGTTTCAACCCCTCTTTTGAATGTAAAGTCTCTCCCTTAAGTGAAAACCATCAACCCTTGTAAACCTCCCTTCTCTCTCCTCGGAGTTGGAAGAAGGGAGAGCAACTAGGGTTCGATTGCGATTTTCCGCTTTACATTTTGGTGAACCCGACGTGAACATCCTTTCTGATTTTTCATGCTTAGATCTGAAAATTGATTCCTTGATTACATTTCCATGTTTGATCTTTTGCAAAATTTTAGAGGTTAATTGCATAAAAACCCTAAATTTTCTTTTTGAAAATTGAACTTGTGAAATATTTAATTGTCAATGCTTGTTTCAGATCTGCCCTTCTATTACAAATTATCAATTCATGTTTGTGCTTTAATTTTGAAAATTAAGTGGTTAAGTGTCAAAACCCTAATTTTTGAAACCCTCTTGATTCAACCTTTGTCCGACAATTTCACTGATCAAAACATCTCCAAATCAGCTGTAACTTTGGATTCCGCAATAAAATTACAATATCTTTCATCCTTGAAAATTTGGAAAAAAGTTGCGAGGACCGTGTGCACTCCGAGCGCCATCGTCCCCGACATTTTTTCTGAAATTTCGGGAGCAAGATCTTACTGTATTTTCCTGCTAAAATCCAGAATTTTGGCTGTCTTTATCAATTATAACACTTTCAAAATTACAGTCAAAGTTGGTCTCGTGATTGCTTGGTTTAAGGCTCCTAATCATTCAAAAATCATTGAAATTGAAATTTTGTGTCAAAATTGTGTTCTTACTGTCCTAAATCTGAAAAGTGTGTTTTCATTCATTCGAAATTTCAGTGCTTTATTCAAATTCTTGCAATTTGTGACTTTTGAAATTAAGTGCTTAATTACAACAACTTTGATTTCCGCTTTCAAAATTGAATTTTGCGTGAAGTTGAGTCAACTTTTAAATTTCAAAACTTGCATTGCTTTTTGACATTCCCTCTAAAATCATAAAATTCAAAATTTCAATTTCCCTCTCTTTTTTTCAAAATTCAAATTTTGCATTTTTCGACAATCTTGGTAGGGTTCAATTTCGAGATTGCAACTTTGATTTGGCCTATCTACAGATCGTAAAATCACTCAATTTTTTCAGATTAGCTCTAAAATCATCATAACTTTCATCCCTGCAAATTTCGAAAAAAGTTGCAAGGACCGTGTGCACTCCGAGCGCCACGGTCCCGGACATTTTTTTCGAAATTTCGGGAGACTGTCATGATTGCATTTAACAGCTTAAATCTGGAAGATTGGCTGATTTTACTGAAAATTGCTACCTCTAAATTCAAAATTTTCTCTTCCTTTCTAGTGCATGAGTTTTACAACAATAAGCCCTACTTACACTATTCCTGTTAGACGAAGCCGTAGAATTAAGTCTTTCCGAGGTTTAACTACCGAGGAGATGGAACCTAATTTGAATAGCCTTTTTAACGAGGACATGGGTAATTCCTCTAATCCTCCTAATGATGAAGAAGCTCTCCATGAGGTTTCTGTAGAACAACTTTCGAAATTGGATAACCAATTTGATGATTTTCACCAATGGCTGTCTCATGAGTATCCCGATAGTCAAGCTCTTCCTTTAATTGAGGGTCTAAAACATATGCTTCAAAGTGATAAGAATGGAATTGATATTTTGCGTGGTATTGCACACATTGTGGATTCGAATGTGATGCCTATGAAGAGTTGTGCCGAAACTTTAGGTTATACACAACCTCCCACACAAGTCAATCATTCTATTCCTTTGACAACCTCTATTGCTAGCATACCTACCTTTACATCAAACATAATGGCTACTTCTATACAAGACATTCCTCCTGTGATCACCAGTCATGGGGGCAATCCCTCTTCTTCAATTAACCCTCTTCCTTCACTCAATCCAACTTCTTCATTCATTCCTTCAATGAGTGTTCCTATTACATCTTCACAAATGAACATGACGCAAGGGGGCAATTCATTCAATCATTCCATTCCTCCTTGTAGTGTTCCTCCTGTCCAATCATCTCCTATGACTAATTATCATAGAGTCCCACCACCTTACTCTCTACCTTCTTTCAATAACATAACACCTCCATCTCAATCTAACACATCTAATATGAACTCTTCGACTGAAGCGACCATTAACAATCTTGCACAAACTGTCTCTTCTTTACAGCAACAAATTGCCTCTATGAATCAATCTAAGTTTAGTGTGCCCACATTTGATGTTGCGAGCCCACTTTCTCTTGACATTGTTCGAGCTATCCCTCCTAAACATGTTGAAATCCCGCATTTGGAGCTCTATAATGGTAAAGGTGATCCTCTAACACATGTTAAGACTTTTCAAACAATATGTACCGATTTTGCTTATGACCCAAGGTTGCTTGCGAAACTGTTTACTAGAACATTAAGAGACAAAGCCCTACAATGGTATTGCTCGTTGCCTTCTTATTCTATTACTTCTTTCGAACAACTTGCAAATGCTTTCATTCAACAATTTCAAAACAATATAAGTCCTAAAGTTACTTTGATTGATTTAATGCATTGTAAACAAGGTGTTAAAGAAAAAGTAACTGATTTCATTGGTAGATATAAGCATTTGTATGCTCAAATTTCTTTTCCAGTGCCTGACAATGATATTCAAAGAATCTTTATTTCTAATTTGCAAAAAGATATTCGAGACAAACTTCTGTTTTCTGAGTTTACTTCTTTCCAACAGTTGTGTGCAACTCTTCACAATTATCAACTGACTGTGAGTCAAAAGGAACAATCACATCCTATGGCTCCGAGTGATAAGGGTGATAGCAGTCAACAACCATTTGGAAAGTTTAAACCGAACAGAGATTCCATCAAATTCAATGAAAACATCATCAACAACAATGTGAATGCAGCATCAGGTGTGCCTCCTATTTCTAAATTTTTCAAGAAAGAAAGAAAGTATACTCCTTTGAATGAATCATTGCATAGTATTATGAATAAGTTATTGGAACAAAATGTGCTTACTCTTCCTCCTATAAGGCAAATTGATCCTGCAAAGATTACTTCACCTTATTTTGATAACAAAGCTTTTTGTCACTTTTATCGTCAGCCTGGGCATGATACTGAAAAATGTTTTTCTTTAAAGGGTAAAATTCAAGATTTGATTGATAATAATACTATCTCTGTTTCTGGAGTGAATGATAAAGGCAACACATCTGTAGCTCCTCCTAATCAAAATCTTCAAATTTTTACTAATCCATTACCTTCCCATACCTCTAATGCGATTGAGACTAATGATTCCTCTTTATCATCTGATGGTCTTGTGTCTATGACTCCGAATGTGATTAACTTTGTAGAGCAGCAAGAAAACCCTAAGGAACCTTCCATCACATTTGATTCTAGTGAAACCATTAGAGCACCTGATGGTCCTTTATACATAGTTGCAAAAGTCAAGAATACACCTTGCCGTGGAGTGCTTATTGATCCTTCGTGCATGGTTAATGTTATTACTGAAGAATTTCTTTTTACTTTGCAATTGAATCAAGTGATCTATGACAAAACAGATGTGGTTGTGAAATTATTTGATGCATTTTCTTCTCCTGCAATTGGTTCTATTACATTGCCTATTGAGGTCCATAACAAATCTCTTGATGTGAACTTTGCTATTATTCCTTCATCCGAACAATTTTATGTGAAGCTTGGCTATCCTTGGCTATCTTCCATGAAAGCTATTGCTTCTCCTATTCATAAGTGTTTGAAATTTCCCCATAATGGTGAAGTTGTTACTGTCAATCCTAGTCTCTTTAAACCAGCTGAAAGAACTTCTAGTGTTCCTATTGATTACTTTTGGCCTAAACAATTCCAGTCTCTTCCTCCGCGAAGTGATCATCTTTTCAAATCTTATCAAAAGTGGAAAATAGATATGATCCTATCTTTAAGTGAACCTAGAACACCTAAACTTGACATTCCTATCAGTCTTGAGAAGGAAGTTCTTCCTTTGAAAGATAAAACTAATGTCTTTCCTCACGAAGATTCCCAACCCATCCCCATGGATGTGACTATGTCTATGCCTAATAAACCTTCTAAAAGTAGACCTATACCTCCTCGTCATGATGGACTTGGTCTTCTTCCTAAACCAAAAATTCCTCCTTTATATGGAGCAGTTCCTCCTCCTTCCTTTTATAGAGAGAAGAGACCTTCCTCTTCTCCTATTATCCAGCCTAAGAGACCACAACCTAAACACCCAAGTGATAAGGATGAGAACATTCCTCCTCCTCAATCTTCTCCACTTCCTACTAAGACTAGACGAAATCGTTCTGCACGTGAACGCCGACGAAAGCGTCGTCTTAGAGCTCAAGCAGCCGCTTCTCAAACTTTACAATCTCCAAAAACACCTTCAACAAGCATTATTCCATTTTCTCCAAAATCTCCTAAACATAAGATGCATGATGGTCTTAATCCTGTGCGAGTTAAAGATCCTATTTTTATAAATCTTGATGATGATATAGATGAAAATGTTATCCATGATGAAAATGTTACTCCTCTTGCTTCTGATAGTGAATATGAACTTGTTGATGTTGATAACCATTTATCTAATGAATTTTCTAAAGCACTTATCCTAGCTCCTAGACAAGAACAATGTGGCTTGGAATATGAACATAGCCCTTGTTTGGATCTTGTGATAGCTCCATCTGCTGTGTTGGATGTTCCTCCTCTAGCGTGTTCCCTGCCTTCCCGAAACATTGTTCAGCAAGATCGGGGGTAGATGACGTGCTAGACTAGTTACATTAGCATAGCAGATTCTTTCCCCCTCTCTTTTGTTACTTCTTCTATATGTTATTCTCATTCTTCTATTTGTTGTCCTTAGTGTTGTCTACTTGAGGACGATGCAAAGCATTGAGATCTCTTTTGGTCTCTCTCATGTTGACTCAAAAGACACATGTGTTCCCTTCTTCTAGGTGACCTTCCTTGATTGGGGAATGAAGAACAATTATGCATACATACATATGATATATACATGACTTATCATACAGCATACTGACCCCGAGGAAAGCGAAGTCACCTTGTGCTTTGTGTTTTATGTCTATTATCCTTGGGTTTATCTCACACTTGGGGGCTAAATCTTTGCGATAACGTGCTCCTTTCCTTGCTTATTTCTTATGTGTATCACTACGTTAAAACAATCACCCCCGTTGAGGCGTGTGCGATCGCTTTAACGTAGGGGGGCATACACCCTGTCTATCCTTTCAAGATACTTAAAAATTTCTTGGCGAACTTAGCTTTGCCTTGGAAATTTTTGGTATTTTTCTTACATGACTCATAGTGAGGGAACCTTACTACTGACAGTCATGGTTCTCCCTCATGATCTTCCCTTTTACTTTGTCAATCGAAGTTGTAAGATCCTTAGTCCACTGGGGGCTTGGTGTATCTTGCCTCCTTGACGTGGTGAAAGTCTTTCAATGTTGTTTCCTTGTACTTTACCGGAAGTATGAGCATACATACTCCCGCTAAAGTGGGGGCTAAATGTAGCGTCCTAAAATTGCGACACTTGCAATTTCGACTGCATTTCGGTCTTCACGATGGCGACGCAACACGCAACCTGAATGGAGACCCCGAAACTTGCTCACGACACTAAAAACTGCATTTTTCAAGCACCCTGGCCTGAACCTCCTTGCACCTTGCTGTCCCGGGAGGTGGGACCAGAGCGCCCAGCGCCCTGGTCCCCCAGGACCATGGTGCCCAGCGCCCTGGTCCCTGGGCCTATTTTGGGCCCGGTCTCCTATGGGGTCTCAGGTAAAATTAACTTTCCTGGTCGGCCTAAGGTCGGGAAAATCAGTCTTTTAACCCTAATTGGCAAGTATATAAACGACATTTTCCTCTCTCATTTGGATAGATGGAATATATGTGGAAACTATACTCAAGCATTCAAGCATTCAAGCATTCCTTCTAAGTCTCCATTCAAGGCTAAGTGTTGCATTCAAGACAAGGATTCAACCATTGAAGAGGAGATCACTTACTACGTGCTACATACTATTACAACATACAACAAACAACAACATCTAAACCTTCGCACATAAGGATACAAACATCCTTAGAACAAGGTATTAGTACTTGTTTTACATTACAATCATTTACATTTACAGCATTTCTCATTACTTGGTTAATTCCAAAACCGGGGTTTGACCTAAAGGCAAACCCCTAATCCCTAACCCCCCAATCGTCTTCGCTTTTTTGTGTGTAGGTTGCAGGTACGCGGCTGAAATTGAAGATTTGGAATCCTTGTGCAGAGACGAACAGATCCCCCTTCGTTTCGCGGATTTTTCGGAGGACCGTGGCGCCGGGCGCCATCGTCCTGACAACTTTTGCTCAAATTTGCAGGACAGCGTCGTATCGACATTTCACTGCTAATTCCAGGTCCGCAGCTTCATCCTATATCCCTAACTCAGTTTATAAGCGAGTCTTTATCACTTTCTATGCATTCCTAGCTTAATTCTTCTATGCACATTCTTTACAAAAGAGGGTAGCCTTGCTGTCTTAACCCTTGAAACTCATTTAGCATCCAATCTTGCATTGTGTGGGATTGGATCTTGTGAGTTTCAACCCCTCTTTTGAATGTAAAGTCTCTCCCTTAAGTGAAAACCATCAACCCTTGTAAACCTCCCTTCTCTCTCCTCGGAGTTGGAAGAGGGGAGAGCAACTAGGGTTCGATTGCGATTTTCCGCTTTACAGTAGTATCATTTTAATGAAATGAAACACTAACCTAGGATTAATTAGGTAGTACATAGAATAATATTTCATATCATTTTTTATGTTGGGAAGATTGTATCTCTTGAGATGAGACTATGTTGATTATACCATGCACATTGTTACAGAGATCTTGCTCTTTATTGTGTTTTGATGACTTAAGGGCCTTGTGATAACTGTCATTACTGTGATTTTTTTGTTATTCTGAAAACTTTGACAACTTTACTGCCCTGAGACCCAAAACTGTAAACTATGATGGAGATTCCATACAATCTCCATACAATAGTTTATCAATAATGATCTAAATGGACAACATGAATGATGGGAGTTATCTAAGCAATATTAACTTGATAAATTGCTAGGAAATGAGAGTTAGCAATCACACAATTGATTACAACAAAGATTCACCCCATAGAGTTTGGTTCCCAGGAAGAAAGTTCCAGCAAAATGTCTAACTCTTGAACATTCTGTAGCAAAGCCTACATTGAAATTTCTTGTACCATCCTGAACATTCTATAGCAACCCCATGTCTAACTCTATTTGGAAACCTGTTATTCCTTCATTAAAAGTGTTTCTTGAATTGTACATGTTATTGCTGTAGAATCTGTCCAATTCTTTTACCAATCACTCCCAATATGCTACTGAGCTACTCTAGCATTGAGCTACTTGTTTGTACGTTTGGAATGGATTTGTATCCAATTATCCCTTAAGACATGTTTATGCACCAACTTGTCCAAATCAGCTAGTAATGGGTTCAACAAGTTTTGAGCCTTCTAACCCTTCTTAGATAGGCAGTAGGAATACATTCTTATTATAGTTTGATAGGCTAGTTTGTATCATGCCTTCATTATTCTATATCGAACATTGTTCAAGAGAAAGCATCCTTCTTTCCATTGTATAGATAACAAAAGGCTTTGGTAATAGGTTCTTAACAACTTCATAAATGTGTGTTCGTAGTTGTATATATGTGTGTGTGTGTGTGTGGTTTTTCATGTTTCACATGATACTTGGTAGACATTCTTTTTTAGATCAGATTTCATCGAGAGAACATAGGATACCTGTCCTCTTGCTCCAAGTGTGCCCTGATACTGTTAATGTAGATTGTTCCTTACTTGATTTCATTAGTATTGGCTTTTGACTATTGACCTGCTATTATTTATGTTTAACAATATAAGCATCGATATTACGAGGTCTACTTTAGAGTCTCACTACCCAAGCCCAAGAGAAGTTATTTCCAGTTTTGTGTATCTCACCTTAAAGCCATGTTTTCGAAGTTTCAAATTTCTTAAGTTGTAACATATCTTGCACCTAAGAGTCATGCTCTCTTCAAAAAAGAAGTAATACGTGAGTTATAAGTCGACTCTTATTGTTGATAGTACATGGTGCATTCAGGGAAATAACACATCATCGTCATCTGAATATTCAGATGAAGGAGCAGCAAGACCTGCTCTAGGGACAAATGAATACTTCAACGAAATGATATATTGCACTTGCAATAGGTGCCAAAATAGGAAACTAAAGAAGCGACGACTTGTTGGTATCCATAGATTGAACTATGGGGTTTATATAGAAGAGGTACACTATAATTAACAAATTATTATTCTTATAATAAATGAAGGTTCACATTATTCAATACATTTCTATTGATCATTTCAATTGGTTTTTTGATAAAAAGCTGCTTCCAGTTCATAATATTCCCAAAGAACCAACGGATGTAACCGATGATAGCCACTCTCAAGATGAAGAACAAGACATGGTTATGGATGAAGCCACTTCGCAAATAAATGAGGCTGGTGTTGATGAATTCATCAAAGACTTCTACACATCTTTTGAAGAAGTTATTGATTCCCCCTTAGCTCAGTTGGCTAGGACGCCTGTTTTCTCAAATGCAGATACTTCTATATTGGCAACACTTATGTTGTTGTTGAATTTGAAGGTTACACATGGATTGACAAATACATGCTTTACTGATATATTAAGGTAGGATTCGATATTCGTATAAATTAATGCTCTCGATGTCTTATTTTTTTTAATAATATGTATAGTTATCTTATAAAAATCATTTGTTGCATCATATAGGCTTTTGGCAAACAAAATACTTCCAAAGGACGATAAGCTGCCTCATTCACATAGAGAAGTATCCTCAGTAATGAAAGATATTGGAATGGAGTACAATACATATGATGCATGTCCAAATGACCATATATTGTACTATGGAATGAATGCAAATTTGCAGCAATGCCCAGTGTGTCACACAGGTAGATATCGTCAAGATCAAGTATCCAAGAAGGTTCCTTATAAAGTACTACGACACATTCCACTAAAGCCAAGGTTCGAGAGGATGTTCAAATGCAAGGAGTTGGCAAAATATATGGATTATCATGCACATGGGAGGAGCAAAGATGGTGTCATGTGTATGGCCACAGATAGCAAACATTGGAAAGAGATTGAGGAAAAATGGCCACATTTAAGAAATGAACCAAGAAATGCAAGAATTTCTCTGGCAATGGATGGTGTAAATCCTTTTTGAGATCTTAGAACAACATATTCTGTTTGGCTAGTTTTAATTATTAACAACAATCTTCCCCCCTGGATGACAATGAAAAAGGAGCATGCAATCTTAACTCTTATCATGCCAGGTACTAGAATATATGAATGTAGTGATTTCTTGAAGATTATATTAAAATATTTTAATTCAGTTAAAACCCTGACAAAAAACTTTTTGTTTACTTAGGGAAGTATCAGGTAAAGGATATGGATGTATACATGGAGCCCCTCATTGACGAGCTTCGTGAATTATGGGATGGTGTAAATATGCTTGATGTATCAAGACCAATCAATGATAGAAACTTCCTCTTTCATGCTATGCTTATCTGGACAATTCATGATGCCCCGAGGCTCTCTAGTTGTTGTGGTAATATATTGTAAATTACATTTTTAATTATTGTGTCCATTGTACCCTTTAGTAAATGTGGTTTCCATTCTTATTTCAGGTCTACAAACAAAGGGGAAACATGGTTGTCCATCATGTGAGCCAAAAATGTTGTATAGGCAATCAAAGGATCTCAATAAAACTGTATATGATGAGTATAGACAATTCTTACCACAAAATCATCACTATTGAGTGCGTGAGAAAAATAAATTCAATGGAAAGGAAGTGGAAATGAGGAAGCCAAGAAGGATGAACCTTGCTAGGTGGAAAGCACTATATGGTAGAAAAGAAGGGACGAGCTTTCCACCAGGAATGAAAAGACACTCTATTTTCTACAAATTAGACTATTATGAGAACTTGCCAATAGCCCACCTATTTGATACAATGCACATCGGGAAAAATGTGGCAGAGTGCTTGTGGAAACATCTAAATGGAACTAACTTTGAAGCACAAATAAAGTTACGAAAGGACCTCCATGTTGCCAATGTCATGCCAAACATGTGGTTGCATGAAAACAACTCATATAATCATGCTCCGTGGACTTTTACATCAAAGGAGAAAGAAAACATCATTGATACAATGAAAAGCATAAGGTTTCCTTCTGGCTTTGGTGCAACATTAAAAACTTATTCACGAGAGATGGATCAGATTTCTCAGGCCTAAAAACACATGATTGGCACAATTGGATAAAGGTAATTTTGTAGTACATTTGATTTGGTGGAAACATAATTATAAATTTATATATGCTAGTGATAATATCAATTCATGTATATTTTTAACATTGTTATTTGTTAATGGTCATGCAGTATGTGTTGCTTGCAGCAATACCAAGCACTTTTGATCGTGATGTTAGGTTAACTATTTACAAACTATCCAAATATTTGAGGTAGTTTGAATCAATCATTCCTACTCTTCCATGACTTATAGTTTTGAAGTAATCATAAGTCTTTATTGTAATACATGTAATACTTGTAGGTGGGTCTCATCTAAAGAGATGCATATGGATGACTTGAAGTATTGGAAAATGAATGTTTCACTTTTGATGTGTGATATTCAAATGTGCTTCCCTCCAAGCTTTTTCAATTCTCAAGAGCACTACCTTGTACACCTAGTAGAAGAGATTGAACAGTGTGGTCCTATTCATATTCGAACAATGTGGCTTGTGGAGAGATATATGAAGGTTTTAAAACAATTTGTTAGGCAAAAGGCTCGACCAGAAGGGTCCATGGTTGAGGGGTACATGGTTTTCCAAGAGATGGTTCATTTGAGTGAGTACTTACCTCAATTGCATCTTGAAGCTCCGCGATTATGGAATTATAACCAACCTTAATCATTTGAAGGAGAAAAATTAGAGGGTCACGAGACTTCAAAGAGGATAAAAGGTATACAAAAATACTGGAAGTAGTTGTTTTTATCTTAAATTTTATAATACATGCTTTTAAATAATTATTAATTTATTGAATAATTCTATTTTTCTTCATAGATGCTAAGGAGTGGGAAGCATTACATTTGTATGTTGCATACAATTCCGACTTTATGTTGAAATGGATGGAGAAGTATGCTGAACAAAAGAAAATAGAGGATGAAAAGGCATGGGCCAATATATATAATATACATTGTCAAAACACTGTTCGAGGATTGCCCGCAAGCCATAAAAGAAAATGGCCAGAGAGATGCTCATGGAATTGGCTAAAGATCAATATTGAACACGAGGCAACAAAAGGGAGAAATAGAGTGACACAACAACAATTGAATTTTGTGAAAGGATCTATAAATGGGGAGGTGATACATATATAGTAACATATTGGAGATATTTAGTAAATTTTCTTTTAACTTTTGTATTCTCAGATCTAATTATCTAATATTTATATGAATTTAGGTAACATATTACAAAGGAATGTGGAATTTTGGTCATCACTTTCGCATCAAAAAGGTTGATGAAAAGAGGCAAACTTATGATTGTGGAGTTTCAGCATCATTTGAGGTGGAATGTCGTTCACATGCAAATGATAGATAGCCAATCACAAGCACACTTCGCTATTATGGAGTGCTGGAGGATATTATAGAGCTTGATTTTATGTCTTTCAAGAAAGTTATTTTTCATGTTGAATGGTACAAGCTTATCAAAGTGGGTGAAGAAAAAACTATCTTTATGCACAATAATGGATTCCATATGATTAATACATCTAGGTTTGAAGCCACTTTTGAACCTTATGTGTTTCCAAATCAATGTGACTAGATATTTCTCATTCCAAATTTAGAACAACCTGGTTGGTCATTTGTTATTGATTATGATCCAAGAGGAAGAAGAGTAACATATGTTGAAGACAATGAAGATGCAGAAGTCCTCCTTGATGATGAAAATAGCATAGATGGAGATGATGAAAATTTTATTGTCAATGATGCATATGATGAGGATGAAGATCATGATGAGTTTATTGAAGTGTTCGAAGGACATGAGCAACCGCATGGGCATCAAGTCCATGAAGATGATGAATTTATTGATTTTAATTTGCCTGTAGTTGAAGGTGATGAAGACCATGAAAATTCTAGTATTAATTTATTTGTAGATTTAGGGCCCATTACTGATGAGGTATTTATGCCATCAAATGAGGAAATTTCATCTGAGGATGACATTGTTTGATCACCATGATCACTTTAATGATCTCTATGTCTTTGATTGCTACACTATGACTTTTATGGTTCTTAGTCTGATCTCTATGAATGCTATCTTATTTCATACAACTCACTTGCAATATTGTTTTACTATTGATCTTAGTAGATAAAGAAACAAAACTAATTGGTAGTGAGGATGTTTTAAGAATTCATTACTCACCTTGAGCAGTAAGTGTGTGGAAACTAGAAGATTGCCCCATGCAAAAGATAGCATAAAAGACAAAAGCACAATTACATTGTCAATTCATCTAACAATATTTGCTTTTGTTTAAAAATCAGAATTTCATAGTGCAATAAAATAATAAAAATTAACAAGTGGGGAAAAAAAAGAAGTCTAAAAATTGCTCTATCTCAAAAAATGGAATTAATAAATCATTCACACTCTTGCCTTTCCTTTATAGATGAAGAAGGCTAGTAATTGGAAGTTTGCCCTACCTTGCATGAGTCTAGATCAGTTCTGCTAGAGTTTGCCTCTGTTGAGAAGAACATTGACTGAAAAACTAAGTAAAAACTCTTAAAGTTAACAGAAGAGGACACTTGTATGGTGGAAGGGGTTGTATTGGATGAATCAATAGATGGAAGATCATTTTGCTTTGATATTTTCTAGTTGTTCACAAGCCAACAATTATATAGGTCATAGTGGATAGGCCGGAGCTTAGAAAATGGCTATGGGTTGGTGTTCAAAAAATGGCTTCTGGCCCAACAATCTCAATAACACTTTGTATACACCTCTACAGTATACAATAAAAAGATATAATTTTGAATTGTTTTAGATGCAGAAAGATGTCAATATGTTTTGTTGCACCTTATAGTTTTCCAGGGTGTGCCTTGTGACAAGAATTGCAACTATGCTCAATATAAACTTAAGAAGCATGTAAGGCAACAACAATTCGTGGAGCATCAGTTGTTCGTTGTAGAAATGAACAATGGCTAAACCCATACCAAAATGAACTGGGACATAGTACAATGGTTATTGAATGATATGTACAGCCAACCTAGTGCCTTCAAATTTTTCATTGCACTATTGGAATAGGGATCATTAAATAGCAGCTAGCATTTTGCTGCTGATGGCAAG
This sequence comes from Cryptomeria japonica, assembly GCF_030272615.1. NCBI lineage: Eukaryota > Viridiplantae > Streptophyta > Pinopsida > Cupressales > Cupressaceae > Cryptomeria > Cryptomeria japonica. The sequence goes on from NC_081407.1 coordinate 343,718,355, forward strand.
TCCCCCTAATCAGTAAAACATTTTTGTATCAGTTTGTCTCCCTCCAACATATGGTTTTCTATCTAGATGGCATGAATTTTTAACTTCTAAAATTTGTCTTTGACTTGGGAGTTATATGGTAATTTAACCAAGTCCAACAGTATGGCTATCTATTCAATGGCATGGCTGTGGAGATGCAGTTATCTCACGGCCAATGTAAAGACCTAATAGTTTGTTGTTTTATACTCAAAATGAAGATTTAAATACTAAACAAAAATTTGACAGCTTTTCATACCGTTTGTCGTTTGTTGTCGAAATGATACCATGAATATTTGTAGGTGTAGATGATGTCTTCAAAGGCACAGACCTATAGATATATGGGTCATAAGAAGTTTGACGTATTTGTGCATAACATATTAGTAGTAGTGATAGATCATTGTTGGACTCTAGGGCCTGAACCATAGCCTTATTGATTCATCCAAATGCATAACAGATTCACCTAAATAAAGGACATGTATAATAGTAAGGATGGCATTATCAGATCTGAGGTCCATGTGTCAACAAACAGTCCTGAAAAGACATATTGATAGTTTGAAGCTTGAAATTTTGAAAGCACAAAACCTTATTTTGCAAGACATTCACTCACATTATTGGAAGGATATTTTAATGATGCGTAACTCTTTGGAAGAAAGATATGCTGTTGAATAACCTGAAAATACTTCTGAGGATTATAAAATAGAAACTTTGAAAAACAGGGTATGTATGTTAATGTGGACAACTACTGACTATCAAGCAGTTTGAAATGTTGTGGTAGACATGTAGGCAAAAAGTGGGAGCATCGATAGGGCATGCTAACTGTTTGACAAAATGAGTAGAAGAAATGTGATCTTATTGAATGCCATGATTGCACGATATGCACATAATGGATTCGTTGAAAAGGCTTTAGAAAATTTCAAGCAAATGCAATCAGTAGGTGTGAAACCAAATTGCACAACCTTTGCCAACATCCTCCCTATCGGTGACAAAATAGAAGGTTTGAAAAATAGGGTATGGACATCCATCAAAGCATAGACAAAACGTGGGTTTGTAGAATATGCATAAAAAGAATTTGTTGAAAAATCTTTAGAAACTTATAACTAAATGCAATTGATAGGTGTAAAGGCAGATTTCAGCAACATTTGCTTGTGTCCTCCCTTGCTATGCCAAAACTGGAGCTTTGAATAGGGTATGAACGTACATCAAAGCATAATGGTAGGGAGAATTGGGTAGGGGGGATAGGGTTTCTGTAGATACTATCAAAAAGAAACTCAAAATACAGAAGCCCCAAGAAAACACAAAGTCTAATATCACCCAAAAAATAGGGCCTTCACTATCTTTTTCCCCGAGTCTAATCTCGAGGCCTCCATATTTACATCAGAATCAAAATTAGAATAGATGAATTGCTAGAATAGGTATCCACTAATGCCTTCAATCAACCTTTCTCTGCAACAAGTAGAATGCACCATAATGAAAATGTTTTTTTTTTTAACCTGAAAAAATTGATAAAATCTGTAAGAGCATTTAATAAATAAGTAAATGATATTAATGAAATGAGATCTTTTAACTAACTTCCAGTGAGACCTTGTTTTTATGAAGTTGGCTGGGATTTCTTAGAATGCTACACTTATGGTGTGTGGACAGCGATCAAAGGTTTGTTACCATTGCAGATGTTATGTCCTTTTATGTGTAGTGTGTATGATCAACTCATAGGTAGTATAGATGATTTTCTACCTTGATCCATTATAATGACTGTTCATGAAGCATTGAAACAATGATTTTGGACTGTTCACAGTCCTTTCACAGTCACTGTCAACAACATTACCCTATAAAAATCTGCTCAAATTACTTAGCAAGAAAATCTATAATGGGTGCTATATTTGTAGCTTTTACATTCCAAAGCATTGGTTAGGTGTGTTTATTTTTCAAAATTTCAATTCAGCACGCTAGTAGGTTGACAATGTTTGACATGGATCTTTTGAAGGCAATTACTGTTGTTCTTTGTTCTCTTTAGAGGTCTGTTGAATAAACCATTTGGCGGTTTATGATTTTCAAGGCTCTAAGGTAGAATGCTTCTTGGGAGACCATATTTTACAAATGTCTTTTGTTTCTATGGTTTATTTATGTTTTTGTATGGCCGTTTAATGTGGATAAGGATAGAAGAGCACCAAAAATCTACATATATATCTCATAGCATTCTTCCATGGATTATGACTGTGATTATGATTGTCTTTTTCTGTATTTTCAAAAATTTTAGAGTATACAAAACTTTTTCTAGTGGCCATGGGTGCTATATGCATATGTTCTCTAATCAATATTTTCTTATTTTTATGTCATTTTCTATATTTTTAAGAATGTGGTCATGGATGCTACCAATTCTGCTATGGGGGATCCTCCGATCTTAAATGCTTTGATTGATATGTAAAAAATGGACAAGGGCAACAAATTACTATGATGGTGCATGAGGTAAGCTTGAAATTTGTCTTTTGTATGCTAAATTATCTTATGTTCCCTATTATATTATGCTAATTTGTGTTTGTGGAATGCAGGCAATCTTGAAAGTAACTCCATCGAGCGTGAATCTTGTTGGCATGAAGGATCCAGCTGTGCCCTCCACTACATCTACTGTTATGCCAGACGTAAGATTAAATCATATGTTTGTGTGGGTTTGATTACGTTATTGTCACCTATTATACCATCCTAATATTTATATCTATGCCTTATAGGATATTTCAAGGATTACTCCAACAAACACTAATGTTCCTGATGTGGGTTCAGTCAAAATTCTCCCACCAACAACCGAACAAGTTTCCTTGAGAAGTCTCATAGATTCACAATCAAGAATAGTAAGGCTCCTACCATATACTCCTGAAAATGTTCCAACCAGACAAGAAATACTTGTACAAATTCAGTTATGGGAAAGGGCATTGTTGGAGAGTGCAGGGCCTACCTCAGATGAACAGGTAAAATTAATTATAGATTTTCATTTTCATAATTTAACAATTAATGACTTTTTATTGTGTTTTATTTTCTTTAAACACTATGATTAGAACTTTATTATGATTGGTCATTAACCTTTACTCAATGGTTGTCCTCTTCATTTGTAGCATTGTAGATACTTTGGTCACTAAAACTTAAGATGAACTGTCTCTGTTACATGTAACATCCTCTAGATACTTCTTCCTAGGAATCAATCACAAAGATGGAATGAACATAATCAGAACTATGAATGCTTGCGCACCAATCCCAATCAAAACAAAAAAAATCAAAAATATGGATATTGTCAAACAATCTTTCTCTTTATTGTTCGACCTTCATTTTTGTTGACTGCTGCAACTTGAACAATGATGTATTCAAGAATGTCTTGGATCATCTTCATGCTACTGGCTGCTTAGAAATAGTTTCATATTTTGGTTGGGTTTCTGACAATTTCACAATCTCACTGTAAATACAGGAAATAAACGACAAAGTGATTGATGCACCTATAGGAGCATCTACCTCAACCCCTAAGACTACAACAATATCCTCAGTGACTACAAAAGGAACGCAAGAAGTTACAATCTTGCTCACCTCAGAAGGAAATGTCTTGAAGGATGAAGTGGGGTTAAAATTTTTTCATTTTATTTTTCATCGTGCAGAACAATTATTTGGAAATACCATTCAAATGGATTGGAGGAAGCAATCCAATGCTAAGAAAGAGGAACTCTTTAAAGATGTCATAACAGCATTTGGAAATCCAGGGTTTAATAAGGATATCATTCTTGATATTGCACGGAAATACATGCACTCTAAACGAGATAATTTAAGGTCGAAGCTGACAAAAGACTTGAGATATCCACGTCCAGCTTGGATTACAGACCAAGTGACATGGGATGAACTTATGAAAGATGCCAAATTTAAGAGGAAAGCCTACAATAATCCAAACTATAGGCCATCTACACGAGGAGGATCTAAAAGACGCCTTCGAGATACAACAAAGGCAACCCAAGCTAGGGTGTCAAGTATTAGATCCCATAAATTAGGATCTGGTGGGTATAATAGCATTCGTGGTGGTTTGGTGAGTGAACATTTTCATCTACTGTATTTTCTATTTCATAAAAAGTCATGAAAAACTTCTGAGTTAATTGTATCTTATGATTCATTATACCTTATAAATTTGGTTATGTTTATAATATCATATGACTTAGGCAATAATCTAACTAGAGGTATTAAGTTATTTAAATAAGTTAAATTGTTTTGTGTATAGGAAGCCCAACAATCAAACTTGTCAAGTAGTGAGCATGAAGAGGAGGTAGAGGATCATGATGAATTGTTTGTTGCACACAATGATTCGTTTGTCATTCTTGAAACTCGACAAGAAACCATCCTTGAATTTCAACAAGTGGGAGACAACAATATGGAGGAGGGTGTTCAATGTGATGAACTATCCACACCCACAATCAAAAAGGTGCCTCGTAAAAAGAGGACACAAAGCAAGAGGATGTATATATATGTTTCCATATATATATATGGGAATATATATATGTATATATATGGGAATATATATATGTATATATATGAATTTTTGAGCTTTTTGAATAAGTAATTAAATTATAAATATATAAATATATGCATATTCAATATGTATATATGTATATTTTTATATGTTCTTGATTTTAATTTGGGATAAATTATAAAGAGAAAATTAAGTAAATTTGCTAAGACTATATAGTCATATTGGAGGATAAATTAAAATATCTCTTATTTCCTTTAGTTTGATTAATTTAATAAAACTATTGACTAAGTATCTCTTGGAGATAGAATTTAAACCAGTAGGTTTTCCGCAATTAAAATTTAACAATTTTATCAATGCTTAGTTCGTTTCGGAATTAGCTCGAATTTAATAATGAAAATTTCATTAACGCTTGTCGCAAGAGTGAACTTGTTAATTAAATTAGTATCTTTTAAAAAAAAATTTGTTCCGTTTTTGCCCTAAATTTTGGGCATGACATTTTGGTATCAAAGCAAGGTTTCCACATTAGGAGCCTTACTCACTTACGTTTCGCCTTAGAATATTTTAAATTATTTTGTTAATGGAATTCTGAATTTAAATAAATTTAATTCTAAAAGAAATAAATTAATTGTTTTGTCTTATTTCCTCTTAGGATGCCTCCGTTGACGCGACAAGCTCGCAAGCGCGGACGGGGTCCTAGACGTGAGCGCATAGCACGCGATGAGGAAGAGAGGGAGGCATCGGTTCCAGAGGAGAACCCAGGAGCACCTCCCGAATAGCCAAATGAACCTAACTGCGACATTTTAGCAGCCATTCAGAATCTTATTGGCATTGTTCAGGAAAGGATTCCAGCAGAGAACCCTCAGGTTAGGAGTCATGACTCTGGGAGTCATAGATTTGTTGATAAAGAACGAAGCAGGAGCCCAGCTCCGATTCCTGTAGAGAGTCAGGGTGGTAATGAGCCAGAGTCAGTGCATATGCCAGGACCACCTCCTGCGGTGGAACCAGTTTATTTTGAGAGAGGTCGTCGAGATCCAGGGGATCTCATCAGGGAGGTCATGCGCCTCCAACCACCATCCTTCGGAGGTTCTACAGATGGAGTAGAGGCCGAGGCATGGCTTTTGAGTCTTGAGAGGTGCTTTGCGTTGCGTTCTTATGAGAGCAACTTGAAAGCACGTGTTGCAGTTCATCTTCTAAGAGGGACAGCCTCCACCTGGTGGAGACAGGAAGAGTACAAATGCGGATTAGTTCCTGATACACTCACTTGGGAGATATTCACAGAGAGGTTCCGTGAGAGGTACCTATCAGATCACTTCAGGCAGCGTCGTATAGACGAATTTCATGATCTCCAACAAAAAGGCTTGTCAGTAACCCAGTATGAGAGTAAATTCTTTGAGTTGTTGCCATATGTAGATTATCTAAAGGATGAGAAACTTCTTGTAAACCGCTTCATCCGGGGATTGAATGCCGGTATAGCCGGGCCTGTTAGGATGTCCGCTCCAGAGAGCCTTCGGGTTGCTGTAGAGAAGGCACTGATTGCCGAGGAAATTCAGGTTAGACCACAGGACAATAGGGATCGGTATCAGAACCGAAATCCCGCACCTCAGACTTATGGATTCCAGAAACCACATTGGAAAGGGAACAACCGAAATTCTCAGGGGTTCTCCAAACCCCCTCCTCCACAACAGACACCACAGAACCAGAAACAGAAGCCTTCACAGTATCAGCAGGGCTCCAAGCCCAAGCAGTGGCAGACTCAAGGACAGAAACGTGATCAGAGAGCACAGGGGCAGTACACACAGCCGGCGGGGACTCAGCAGTCCTCCAGGGGTGGGTACAGCGGATCCAGTAGGACAGGAGGTTAGGGATTTTCTAGGCCTCAGGGTGCCCAGTTCCAGGCACGGGGTGCTTGCTTTACATGTGGAGCCATGGGGCACTTGGCGAGGGATTGCCCTCAAGGACAGGTAGCAGGGAGTCAGCGGATGGCCGCTTCAGAGCCGACAGTTGGTGATATGGGCAGGTCACATAGAGTATTCGCAGCGGTTGACAACCGCCAGGCTGATCATCAGGCCACGGTTATCGAATCTTCAGGTATAATCAGAGGTACCAATGTATCTATTTTGTTTGATTCAGGAGCTACTGACTCCTTTATATCTCCATTGGTTGTGGAGCGTTGCGAGCTAGTGGCAACTAGGCAGGGTGTCAGTTGGGAAGTGGAATTAGCTTCAGGGGCTAGAGTGTCAGTGGAATCAGAGGTTAAGGCATGTCAGTTGCAGATTGGCAAGACCACCACTTTAGTAGACCTTAGAGTGACTCCACTTGGATCTTATGGAATCGTACTTGGCATGGATTGGTTTTATGCCCACAGAGCCAAGATGGATTGCCGCCTGAAAAGCATCGAGTGTGAGGATGATCATGGTTCGCCCATAGTTATCACCGGGATTCAGAGGCCCGTGTCTCTTCGTATGATCTCCGCAATGCAGCTTAAGCGGAGCATGCGGAAGGGATGTTAGCTTTTTGCTATCACTATCAGTGACAGAGAGGAAGAGGAGGAAAAAGAAACATCGCTCGATGACCATCCTATCCTTCAGGGATATTCAGATGTATTTCCTTCAGAGTTACCGGGAATGCCTCCCCGCAGAGAGATTGATTTTCATATAGACCTAGTACCAGGAGCCGAGCCAGTTTCCAGAGCACCTTATAGAATGACCACAAATGAGCTTAATGAACTTAAAATTCAGCTTAAGGAACTTCTTGAGAAGGGTCATATCCGTCTTAGCGTATCCCCGTGGGGTGCACCAGTCATCTTCGTTAAGAAGAAGGATGGATCTCTCCGATTGTGTATGGATTATCGGCAGCTAAATAAAGTAACCATCAAGAACCGATATCCTTTGCCCAGAATTGATGATTTATTTGATCAGCTTCAGGGTGCCAAAGTCTTTTCTAAAATAGATATGAAGTCAGGATACCATCAGTTGAGAATAGTGGAAAGTGATATCCACAAGACCGCATTTCGCACTAGATATGGTCACTATGAGTTTACCGTAGTCCCCTTCGGACTTACGAATGCCCCAGCAGTTTTTATGAGCATCATGAATGGGGTGTTCCGTACCTTTCTGGACCGTTTTGTTATTGTGTTCCTCGATGATATACTGATCTATTCTTGGAATGAGCAGGAGCATGAGGAGCACCTGAAACAGGTATTGTAGTGTTTGCGGGATAACCAGTTGTTTGGCAGCCTATCGAAGTGTGCTTTCTTTCGATCTGAGGTCAAGTACCTTGGACACGTTATTTCCGGTGATGGGATCTCAGTTGACCCATCAAAGATTAGGGCTATTATGGATTGGCCAGTGCCTACCAGTGTGACAGAGGTCAGGAGTTTCATGGGTTTAGCAGGATATTACTGACGTTTTGTCGAAGGTTTCTCCAGAGTCGCACACCCTATTACTTCTCTTCAGCGTAAAGGGAAGAAATTTGAGTGGACAGAGAAATGCGAGAAGGCCTTTCAGGAACTCAAGAAGGCACTTACTAGCGCTCCTATCCTTGTTGTACCAGATCCTTCAGCTGATTTTATGGTTTGTACAGATGCTTCCTTAGAGGGTTTAGGGGCAGTTCTTATGCAAGGTGGTAGGGCCATAGCTTTCGAGTCTAGGAAACTTAAGACTCATGAACTTAATTATCCCACTCACGACCTTGAGCTCGCAGCAGTAGTGCATGCACTTGTGAGGTGGAGACACTTCCTTTTAGGACATCACTTCAAGTTGCATTCAGATCATCAGAGTCTTCAGTACATCTTCACTCAGTCGAACCTTAATGCACGTCAGAGGAGATGGATGGAGTTCTTGTGCGAATATGATTTTGACGTTCACTACATCAAGGGAAAGGAAAATGTAGTTGCAGATGCCTTGAGTAGGAGACGTCACGAGGTTTACACCATATCCATGGGCACAGACTTGAGGGACCATATACTTCGGCACTTGTCAGAGGATGGATGGTATGCAGAGGTTTGTCAGGTATTACGTTCTCAGGTTACTCTAGAAGGGAAATATGTGGATTATTCTTTGGAGTCCGATGGACTGTTACGCCACAGAGGGCGCATTTATGTACCTTCCTCCGGAGGGTTGCGAGAGTTCATTGTCTCGGAAGCTCATAGAGCTCCTTATGCAGCGCATCCCGGGGTTAAGAAGTTGCATGCAGACTTGAGGCAGTTGTATCATTGGCCGGGAATGCGGCAGCTCATTGCTGAGATAGTAGCTCGGTGTCTCGAGTGTCAGAGGGTAAAGGCGGAGCACCGCCATCCAGGTGGGTTGCTTCAGTCTCATGCTATACCAGAGTGGAAGTGGGATACTATATCCATGGATTTCATCATTGGTCTCCCTATGTCTTCTCGTCGCCATGATGCTATCTTGGTGACAGTTGACAAGCTGACCAAAGTAGCTCACTTTTCACCAGTTCGTACTACATTCACAGCTCCAGCAGTAGCACAGGTGTTCTTGCGAGACATTGTTAGACTTCATGGCGTACCCTGCAAGATTATTTCTGACAAAGATTCTCTTTTCACTTCTACCTTTTGGAAGTCATTACAGGCAGCTATGGGCACTAAGCTCAATTTCAGTACAACCTATCATCCGGAGACAGATGGTCAGACAGAGAGGGTCAATCAGGTGTTAGAGGATATGCTACGTATGTACGTCATGGATCATCAGACCCAGTGGGAGGAGTACCTTCCTTTAGTGGAGTTTGCCTATAACAATGGGCATCACACTTCTTTGGGGATGCCGCCTTACCAGGCATTATACGGCAGGCCTTGCAGGACGCCCTTGAGTTGGGATCGCATAGAGGATAGAGTTGCTATTGGTCCTGAGTTAGTTCGGGATATGGAGCAACAGGTGGATTTGATTAGGCAGCGTCTCAGAGAGGCTCAGGATAGACAGAAGAAGTATGCCGATGCAAAGAGGATAGATCGTAGTTACTTGGTTGGAGACAGAGTTTTCTTGAGAGTGCGATCGCATAAGAGTCCAATCCATTACGGAAAGGGTTCTAAGCTCGCACTTCGCTTTGTAGGACCTTTTGAGATTCTAGAGCGGTTAGGCCCAGTTGCCTACCGTTTAGCTTTGCCACCTAGCCTGTCACGCATCCACGATGTGTTTCATGTTTCAGTTTTGAGAAAATACATCTATGATGAGTCTCACCTTTTAGATTGGGATGCTTTGCAGGTGGAGTCGGACGGGCAGCTAGCTTTGGAGCCCATTCGCATTTTGGCACGCCGGACATTGGCCCTTCGAGGTCGAGAGCTGGACTAGGTTAGGGTCCAGTGGGATTGTTATGATGAGGTTACGACTTCATGGGAGGACGCAGCACGTATGAGATCAAAGTACCCTCACCTCTTTGATGAACCCCAGGAGGAAGTTCATGCCTAGAGGGGGAGGATGTGAGGCCTCACCTCGACTCAGTCTGACATTCAGTGGATTTTATATTTTAGACTATTAGGGATACTTTATTTTGATGCATTTTGAGACTTAGAACTTATATGGTTTCAGGATTTGGATAACATTGCTATGATTTGACGATTTACTTACATGCTATATGGGATAGAACACTACATGATTATTAGATAGAATGAAATTGCAATGATAGATGTCGTTATTGAATTTGCAGGACTTTACTCTGAATATAGAACTATGATGTATGTTTAGTTTATGTGAATTGGGATGAAATTGCTTATGTGAATTTGCTTGATAAAAGATGTATTCAATCTGTGCAGATGAAAATTGTATGCAAATGATGATGTGCATTGTTATATTATTGAATTATATTATATTTGGATATGTGGAAGTACTAATGTGTAAATTGAGATGCGCAGGAAATTTACCATGTGACCATGGAAAATTACGGAGAATCAAACCTAGACTTATGTCTGTTCGTAAAGCTAGGGTTTGTCTATTTGGAGAGACAACACCCCGTTTGTGTTGTATTTTATTCGTAACAGTATATGCTACATGAGTGTTAAGTCTTAATTAAATTTTAATGTGTAAAAACCTCAAGAGACAATTTCATGTTTTATTTTTGTAAAAGTGTTTTATTTGTGTCACTTGACACGTGTGTATTTAAATTTAATTATTTTATTTTGTCTCTTGGTGGGAAAGTGTTTAATTATAATTTTCTTAAATAAATTAATGTGTTGTCAAAGAAATATTTTGGGAATATAATATTTGGAGTGGTCAACTTATGTTTGACCCGAAAATAAACTTCAGAGGGGTTTAAAATGGGTTAAATGAACACCTAGGGGTAGTTTAATAGGGTTTCCTAAAGCCCATAAGGTATACCTAGGGGTTAGGGGTAATTTTAGGCAAGTTTCTACTTTATAATGATCTTTTTAACGCTTTAAAAATTGGCTTTTTTGAGTTGAACGAAAATTGAAAATTGAAGTTAAATCAAATCAAGATTTTTTTCCTTTTAGAAGGGGAGTCTTTTTGCATTTTGCTTTCTTTCTTCTTTTTGGTTTTTTTTAGAATCCTGTGAGAACTCAGAGAGTGAGCTTCTTAAGGAAGATTTTTGGGAATAGTTGGGTAATCACCCACTCTCCATTTTTGGAGACAGAAGAAAATTTGGAAGGAAAATAATGTTATGGAATAGAGAAATTGAATAAGGGTAGAAGGAAAAAGATTTGTGGATTGGGCAGCTCTTCATCAGATATCATAATAACCTTTGGGCAGAATAAGGTTGGTTTCAATTTTTACTTTTAATGTCTTCTTCTTGTTTATGTCTGGAAGTTGTTTGAATAAGAAATCTATATTCTTGGAAGTTTATGTTTGAAAAGCTTTTGGTATTCTGTTTTATGAATTGCTTTGTTTTGGGAGTTGTTTTCAAGATCTCTTACTCTTGGGAGAGAAGAGGATCTTGAGGGTGGTAGCAGTGACAACCCTCGAGTGAGAGACTCTCTTTTGAGAGCGATCACAAGGGATCTTTGTGTGACCCTTGCTGCATGGCCTGTTTGTGCAATGGGGGTCATAAGGAGGGATATAAGGCTAGAATGCCTTTGGGGGGCATAAGGAATAAGGGGTTGAGATTCTTGATATTTTATTGTGCCATGAGGTGGCTTATTGATTATTTCATACTTGCAGTTCTCCTCAGGGTATTTGGTCCACTACCACCCTTTGAAAATGTTCATCACCAAAGTGTGGTGCTGTGAAAGCCAGGTTGGGAATGTGTCTAGAATATCTGTATGCATTGCTTTCTATGTGTTTGCCTGTTTGTTACCCGTCTAGGAATTTGGTTCTCCGAGCTCGGGGGTGGCTACCAGTTAGCCTACGCTGGGAGGTGAGCACTCCGTGGTCATATTTGTGTTTTCTATTATGCAGGAAATTCAGAGGAAAGAGAATAGGAACCATGAAAGAGATACAGAAGATTGTTATTGAAGATACTTGAATTCAGTTGCAGATGTTTGTTTAAAGTTGTTATAGAAATATGTCTCATTCATAGAAAAAAAAGAAGCAAGTTGTAAATTTTGAAAGTAGACCTGAAGTTTTATTGTTGTGACTATTCAGAGAAAACATTTAGTAAATTGGTAGAATATCTTAGAGATGTTTTTAAAAATAGCTTGTTATTTCTATTTCTGGTATATTCGAAAAAGAAAAGTTAATTTGTGTTGTATGCAAGCTTCTTGTATTATGGAAAGAAATAAAAGAATTGTTTTCATTTAGAATTTACCTGTATTTTTAATTGAGGTAAATTAGAAGTTTATTTAAGCTGAAAGCTTTTAAGTATTTAAAATGGAAAAAAGTTGTTTTATGTGAATATTTTATTAGAAAAAAATAAATGATAAATGAGTTTCTTTATTTCCAGAAAAAGTATAATGTATCTTTGAATAATACTCTAAATTGTATTTTAGTTAGCATTGATTTAAAAGCTTATTTTATAGATGCATTTATATTTTTGATTAAACTTAATGTTTTCCCTTTTATTATATTAGTTTAAAATTTTGCATGTAAAATTCTCTTTAAAAAAAAATACATATAAATTTTATATTGAATTAAATTTCATCTTTTAACTATGCTTATTTAAGTTATATATATATATATATATATATATATTTTTATATATTATATTTTTTTAAAAAAATAATGTTTTGGGTCCCCGCGGACTCCACTGTGTGTATGCACAGTGGACGACCGCGCGGCGCCCACTGTGTGGGCACACAGTGGACGGCCACGGCCGCCACTGTGTGGCCACACAGTGGGGAGCCGCCAGCGGCGCCCACTGTGTGGGCACACAGTGGTGCCGCGGCGCCCACTGTGCGCTCACACAGTGGCGTGCGCGGCCTTGCGGCCGTCCACTGTGTGCCCACACAGTGGGAGCCGCCAGTGGCGCCCACTGTGTGGGCACACAGTGGTGCCGCGGCGCCCACTGTGCGCTCACAGTGGCGCGCGCGGCCAAGGCCGCCTTCTTTTCCTCCCGTGACCTGCAATAAAAAAATTCATGGCCGCCTATGGGGTTTTCGGCCCAGTAAGGAATTTTGTCTGTTAAAAAAATATGTATGGGTTAAAACCCTAGCTCGGATGGGGCTAGGGCAATTCGATTTTTTTTAAACTAAATAAAAATATTAATTAGTTTGGATATTATTAATGTGAGAAATTTAGAACCCTAATTAGGGTTGAGGGAATTATGAAATAATATTTAGTAAGTTATAATGGTTTTTGAAGTTAGAGTTAAAATATTTAATATATAAGTAAAATATATATATATATATATATATATATATATATATATATATGGGAATATATATATGTATATATATGAATTTTTGAGCTTTTTGAATAAGTAATTAAATTATAAATATATAAATATATGCATATTCAATATGTATATATGTATATTTTTATATGTTCCTGATTTTAATTTGGGATAAATTATAAAGAGAAAATTAAGTAAATTTGCTAAGACTATATAGTCATATTGGAGGATAAATTAAAATATCTCTCTTATTTCCTTTAGTTTGATTAATTTAATAAAACTATTGACTAAGTATCTCTTGGAGATAGAATTTAAACCAGTAGGTTTTTGGCAATTAAAATTTAACAATTTTATCAATGCTTGGTTCGTTTCGGAATTAGCTCGAATTTAATAATGAAAATTTCATTAACGCTTGTCGCAAGAGTGAACTTGTTAATTAAATTAGTATCTTTAAAAAAAAAAATTGTTCCGTTTTTGCCTTAAATTTTGGGCATGACATTATTTAAATAAGTTAAATTGTTTTGTGTATAGGAAGCCCAACAATCAAACTTGTCAAGTAGTGAGCATGAAGAGGAGGTAGAGGATCATGATGAATTGTTTGTTGCACACAATGATTCGTTTGTCATTCTTGAAACTCGACAAGAAACCATCCTTGAATTTCAACAAGCGGGAGACAACAAGATGGAGGAGGGTGTTCAATGTGATGAACTATCCACACCCACAATCAAAAAGGTGCCTCGTAAAAAGAGGACACAAAGCAAGAGGATGTATAGAAACAAGTGAGCAAAAGACATATTTGCTTCCTATCATTGTTCAGTTTTCATTGCTATTATAAACTTGATTTATATATCATCATATTTTTTTAATTAATACTTGTGAATTTATTTACTCTCAAGCTCTTCCTTAAGAACATGTGGTGTTGGCTATTTCTTAAATAATTATCAATTTTGATTAGGAAAGTAGGTAACTGTACTTGGTTTATAGGTTGCTAAATTCCAGTAGCCTCACATTAATGATACCACATTGATAAATTATAACTTTTCGTACATAAGCGATGATAATAGAGATTAATCTATGATAAAAACAGAGCAATTATCAATTCTGTGACTGTCAAATCTGTGAGTAACTATTATTATATGATTTGTTTGACAGTTAATGACATCTTTGGATATCTCCTTTTGACATCAATGACAAATACGAATTTGTCTATTTGTCTAATAATGTCTGATTCAATAGAGAGCTCAATCCAAGGCAAAATCATAAAGAAAATAATTCTTATTGAGCTCATAATTGAGTTATTTTGTTGCTGCTCCATCTTCTTCCTGTGCACACCTTTGCTGCTCCTGACCATTTTTCTAACTCCCAATTATCAATTTTTTCCTCACTTAAGTCAATTTTAAAATGATATTTGTTTAATAGATTCCATGGGCAATTGAATTTATGGGTGTTCTCCACTGGTTGATACATCACAATGAACAAGATAAAATAAATTCTGCAGGATAGGATAAAGGAAACAAGATAAAATATCTGGAATTTTCTCTCAAGGAAGCTTAATATAAGGACCAACTGTGTGAAATCTTCAAGAAAGTGTTGTGATACTGGTAAAGATAATCCAGTGTGTGATTTCTAGTAGCTGTTGTCATCATGTAGTGTGGGACAGCTGATGCTATGAAGCATAGGGAATAGATAGACAAAGAGAACGAGATAGGGATGGAATAAAATTTAATCCTGGGACGGGCCACATTGAATTGGAACTTCTATACAAACTGTAAACTGGGAATTATTGTTGTTTAGACATTTATCTTTTCTTTCATATTAATTACGTATTCTTGGTAAGTATGATCTTTATTGTTCAACTTCAACTCACATGTTTTTGGTATGAGTATTCAATTTCAATTTTTTAGTAAACAAGTGAACTTCTCAATTCACCGTAGAAATTTATAGAGATTTTATGTGCATTGCTTGAATGCTTGTTTAGGTTTCATAGTGAATAAGGTTTTTCCTAATTTTATTCCTTTTCTTGCATGTGAAATACACTCACCTATTTGGAAACTATTTGTAATGGATGCTTGGTACATGGTACAAAAAATTTGGCCTAGAATGGCAAGGAGCTGAGACTTTTTTCCCAAAATAGTGTAATGATGAACTCCAGTGTATACTTCAAGCTAAATATGTTGCCTTTTGGAAACATGGATATGTTAGATTGTTACCAATGCGGATGTGTCTTGTGGTCAGCTATTCAGGTTATGGATCTTTTCACAAGAGCTGTTGCATATGATGCGATTATGTGTATGGTAGCAAAATGAGGGTGAGGGTTTTTAAAAAGATCGGTTTCCTTGCAGCAGTTGCTATTATAAATTTAAATAAAACTTAGAAATGAGGTTGAAACCGAGAGCGAACAACGTGGACAGCAATGTGGTAGTCCTTTATTTTGAAGGTTGGTGTTCTTTGGTTGGTTTGTAGTATGCTTATTTACCGCGAGGACTGTAGCCATGATATGATACAATATGAAGCTGCAATGTAAACCCTTGAAATTGAACACCAAGCAATGTTTTTGGCTTGATCAAGCCATGAAAAATAGTGAATTACTGGAGCACAGACCTTCCTAGATCTCAAGATTGCAACTGTAGAGGAAAACAAAAATACACTTAAATACATCCATAGAAATAGAAGCCCAGATTTCTTTCAGTTTCAGATTGCTTATATTTTTTCCATTTTTGCCCATTTAATATCACTATTATATTAACCCCTATAACACCTCACATAGCACTTTAACTTTACACAACATATATTTTAATCTACTTATAACACCATGATATTGACAAGTCCAAAATACACTTTATGTTTTTGTTTTTTATTTTGATTCAACTATAACACAGATCTGATCTAGCATTGCTAGTTATGGTGTTATGGATAATAGATACATAACATATAAATACACTTACCAAAAAGTGTATGGCTTCCAATTATTGAAACTTCAATTTTAAGGATAAGTATGATCCTTTGAAGAGCAAATGATACTATGTGGGTCACTGGCCTCAGACAAGTGCAACGAAGGTCCCAGATCAATCTCACACTGCGCTTGTCGGAGTTTATTGCACCACATGTCAAAAGTTGTGCTCAAATCAGGCCATGCTTTCTTAGATCTGAGGCAAGCACTTATCCAAATTTTAAAGATTTGTTCTTGATCTGCCATAGGAAGAGTAGTAACAAGAGAACTCATGCCTTCCTCTAGACTGTTGTGCAGTTCATTGTCCTTTATCAGATACTCATCATCATGAGTGAGCTTGGCTATCACAGGTAGCCAAGTTTTAACCAGAGAAAGGCGGACAGATCTTTGACAAATCACTTGACCAATCTGTAGAGCCTGAAGTAGTCGAATTAGAATTTCGAATAAGGTCTCTGTGAAGGGATTCGGATAAATTCGACTAACGACCAACTGTGCAAGTTCTTGTTCTTCAGCAATCATTTTCACAGCCATGTCAGCTATCTCCAATGCAAACATTTCATCCAAAAGCCAACAGAGGGCAGAACTTGCAATGCTAATCTGATAAGAATTCCATGAAAAGTAGTTGGCAAATTTGTAGAGTTGTGATTTGACAATATCTAGATTATTCTGAAGCTCCCTGAAGAGAGATGATTTATTCACATCTGCAAATGTTGGAGAGGTGGTTATCTGCATATTGTCATGCAGAACTCTCTTTGTAATCTCACGGGCCTTGGATGAGGCTCCATTTGATACTAAAGACAACAGTTCACTTAAAATTTCTCCCATGGTATTGAGAGGGTTGAAGTCCTGAACACATCCAAAGGTGGAAAGACGAACAACTAAGTCGGGACAAATGCAATTGCAATGACATAATAGAGGCTCGAATTTGATGTTCATTCTCTAAACTCCATGGCACAGCTTCCAGGTATTGCATGCATGAATTTAAACAGTCTGTGAACAACAATTCTGAAGCAATTTGTAGTAGTGCCAAGGCCTCCTGGACACTGGAGAAGGTAAATCTCTCCAAAGAATACATCATCTGAATGCATTTGACATAACCATCGACATTTTGGCAATCGCTCAATGTAAGTTCTATGGGCCTTACACCATCAGCAAGTGACCAGCGTTCTGACAGCCTTGCTTCAAAGAACTCAGACTTTCGAAGAGCTTGGGAATGGAGATACAGAGGAGATAGTTTTGGCCCCTCTGAGGGTATGAGTTTTAGCATTACGTCTGCCATTTCTTGGTCTCCAAATATTAGGTGCAGCTGAGCCATTATAAGAAGTGATATACAGGTTAAGCTCAGTCCATAGAAGGCAACGCCGCCCAATCAACTCAATGTTTATTGTAAAGGCAGGCGAATTGACATTTTTCGATCCAGTATAGCATTTCTACCACAAATCTATATAGCCGAACCCAAATGCTTCGACAATTATCTTCCTATATTGTCCTCCTCTGCTAAATCTTGTAGAAATATCTGTTTAAACTGTCTCCATGAATATCTGCCTGTGTTAAATTTGCAGATTCTCTCCACAAATCTATCGCTTAACTCGCAATTAAACTGTCCTGCTTAAAGAAAGCATTCTCGTGTAAGATTTTTTTGGATGTTTCACTCAAAATCAACAGCTTCAATAAGATTTAACGGCTCTGCTGTCCTTTGTAAATTTGTACAGATATACCACCAGAAAGATTAAGATTTAACCAGCGTTGTTAACAGATATACATACTGGAAAATGATTGCCAGAAAACTGTCATTTAACCTTTTTTTTAAAGTCTGAAAACAATGTTCGATTCTATTTATAGTTTGAAGGGGGAGACTGAGTAAAAATGAAAAACTTAATTCAAAATACACTTTATGTTGATATAACATAAACTTATAATTATCAGCAATAACTTTATAAAGTATTGCAACATTAAATAACTTTTAAAACGTAATAATATATGAGAACAAAAAGCAGTTACTGTGGTAATATTTTTCAATATGCTAATGGAACATGGGAAAATAATGGAAAACACCAAGTCTTGTTGCCATTGCGAGAGGGAATTAATTGATTAAAATTGAGTAATATTAATTGATTCACAATATTAATACTTTTGTTTGAAAGATATTTTTAAATATATTGTTAAGATTTTGTCATGTTTGTTGAATGTGATTCTATTATTCTGTGATATTCATATTTGCTATTAGTTCTTTTCGAATGTGTATGCAATAGTATTTTTAATCACTAGTTATGCCTTTGTTATGATTCATGATGGGCTTTGTACTTTAACAGTTCTTGCATTTTATTGATGATCTCTGGCTCTCTATTTCTATCTTCTTGGCTCATGGTAATCCTTCATGCTATGTTTATCACCATTACGACTATCACACAACATAAGGTTGTTATGAGATATTCAGAAACTGCAAATGGATGTTTTAAGCTCATGGCTGCTCTGTTTTGTCACTTGTCATTATTCACTGGTTTTTCCTTTTTTGAGCCCTTTTGACTCTCATAAACTTTTGACAATTCTATTGTTTGTTTTTTTAAAACATTTTTATTGAAAACTACATAAAAATATTCAAAATAAATTGTTTATTTTTTTAATATCTTTTTTAATATTGTCTCTAGAGAGACAATAGTTGAGATCTAAAGACATAATGTCTCTCGAGAGACAATATGATTTTAATCCCAACTATTGTCTCTCTTTAAATCCCAAATTGTCTCTACAAAGACACAAAAAATTCATGTTTTCTATCGTCTTTATAGAGAAAATTTTAAAGACGATAATTTAAGACACTCGGTTAAAGACATTTTTTAGACTATACCAATTTCTTTTTTTGTCTCAAGTTGAGACAATTTCTTCAAAAATTGTCTTAAAACACCCCTCTATGTAGTAGTGGCAAATTCTTATAAGGATAACAAACTGATTATAATGAAATGACAATAAGTGGTTAATGCTGATACAAAGTAATACTAACATGAAAATTTGATGAAAATATGATACACATCATTTTTGAACTTACCCCTGTCTCATATAACCCTATGTTGGCTAGGACCCACCATAATTAGAAGATCCTAATTACTAGTGTCCTAAACCTTGCATTGACTGTCACAATTTGACAATGAGTTGAGTTAGTCCATTAGCAAGATTGGGAAATAGTTGTGTGTTGGTGGAAGGTTTAAGGAGGCACACTACAACATTTAATGACTCTTCTTGTCCCTCATGTGAATGTGCTCCTCTTTAAGCACTACGGCATGGATGACCCTTCCTTCCATTTCCTACACCCTATTTTCTAACCCACACCTCATAACATTTACCTCACTTCCTATCATTATTACCTTCCATCTACCTTTCATATCCCCTCTGTTAACCTCCTTCACTTTCCTACATCCTATCCTAAACCTTAACCTCCTACACATTTACTTTTACTTCACCTACCTAGCCCCATTCCATCCTTTACATCCTTTTATCTCCCCCCATTCACTTTCCTACCTTCCAAACCCCTAACATATCCTAACTTACTCTTTCACCATTACATCCTTCATCACTTACCTTCCTATCTTATCCTAACCCACACCTCATATCCTTATACCTCTCATCTTCCATTTTATACCACCTTCCTATCACGGTACACTTATCCTCCCTTCCAAAACACTGACAAAAATGGCACTCGATCACTACACATTGGTCTCACGGTCCTGCAGCAGGGAGTTTCTGTCACAACCATATATACCAACATCGATACCCAAGGTAAGCTCTTCACCTAGAGCCTACAATCAGGCCACTTCCAACGGATTTTGGATACAAGAGTGGCACAATCTGTGGTTCTTCCCTATTTGAACACACAGGTTTAGGTCATCCCGCTCCTTAATTAGGGTCTTCCCTAAGAGGTTATGCCTATAAAGAGGATAATTGATCATTTTATTTGATCAACCATCCAATTCGATCTTATTTATCTCTTTTTCTACTAGAAAATGAATATGAGCTAGGGAAAAAAAATTATGAGTAGTAAAATTCATTATAAGAAGGATAAAACTTGATCATCAACCAACACAAATGCAACCTCCTATGTAAAATTCAAACAATTTCATCATTACATAAAGAAAATTCGACACATTGTCACAAACATAACGATTATTTATTCAAGAAAACATCTTGTGAATGAATTGGTTGATTACCCTACCTTTTTTCTTCAACCGGATCTTGGTGGCACCGCAATCCAGAACTGTTTCCCTCCTTGTAATGCCCATTTTTTTTGTAATTGCCAATCCCCCGAGTGGCTCAGCCATTTGGAATTTTATTGTCTTGTAGGAAGATTGTCACAGATCACTTAGCGTGGTAGGTTGGTGATGGTAGGGATGCAGATTTTGGATGGATTTGTGGGATGGCAAGGAGGCATTAGGCTTGAATGGAGGAATGGATGAAGTGAGAAGGATTTTATGTGAGTTGTGGGGGAATACGGTAAGGAATTATGTGGAGCCAGTAAGAGTGGATGGAAGATTGGAGTGGCGATGGAAATATGTCAGAGGAGCCCTTCAAAATGCAAAACATATAAGAATGATGGAAAGTATTTTTAAGAGGTGAAGAGTGCTTATCTTAGAGAATACGGATATAGTGAGGTGGTATGACTCGAAGAGTGGTAATTACTTGGTCAAAATTGGATACCTAATATTAGATAATGATGCAGATGATATTGAATGGCCGACGAATATGTGTTGGGGGAAGGAGTGTCTACCTAAGGTGGGGGATTTTGCATGGTTATCCATTAAAGGAAGAATTTTGACAAGAGAACGAAGGAAATGACTTGGTATGGCTGGCCCACAAGATGTATAATTTATGGTAACAATGAAGAAACCATTGGTCATCTACTTCTAAACTGTGGTGTGGCTACAAAGTGTTGGAAGATGGTGCAAGGCAAGCTGGAGTGGCATGGTCCTCTATCGGGAACGTTGAAGGAAGTTTTTTTGAGTTGGCCTAGATGGGGAAGTAGTTTGTCTTTTCTTGTGTGTGGAAGATCAGCTCAGGAATAATCATATGGGAAATTCAGAAGGAAAGGAATTGGCATATTTTCCAAGACAAAAATGAGTCATTGCAACACATTTTGGCTAGAATTGATGTGTCTATTGAAGAAGTTGTGGGTGCAACAACTTCAAGATTTGCAGCGAAGGATGCAGTTTTAACAAAGGAAGATTCACATATATAAAGAATTTGGGCGAAGATAAAATTTAGGCCTGTTCATGGGTCTAGATAGGTTGACCTGTGTGCAAGCTCTTCTGAGAGGCAAAAGGTGGTGAAGTGGATTCCTCTGGACAAGGGATGGATTAAGGTAAATTTTGACAGAGCATCGAAAGGCAAGCATGAATTCTTTTCACATATTTGGAAGGTAATATATTAGCATTGATTGCTCAAAAGTTGGACAAGGGAATAAATAATGAGGTGGAGGTACAGGTTTCTCTTTTGGCGATTGAATGGGGCCTAAAACTCGGCTTTCCTAATTTTCATTTAGAAGGAGATTCATTGATTACAATTAATGCAATAATTAAGGGGGAGACGAAATCTTGTAATTTAGATAATTATATTAAAAATATTAAAAATGACTTAATTTTTTTTAATGACTTCAGAGTATCTCATGTTTGCAGAATAGGGAATGAGGTGTTGGATGTGTTGTCAAAATGGACCACGCCTTTTGAGGTGGAAAAGGCTTTTCATTTTGAAGATTTTCAAAATCTTGCTATTGAGTATGATTTAGTGGCAAGTGTTTAATGTGGTTGTACCTCCTAGATAATAGCAAGTACGAAATAAGAAGATGGCGGACATGCTTATTGGCTTGGTGTATAGTGGAGTGAATGTCGGATATGCAAGGATAGAATGTTTTGAACTAACAAGGATAGGGATTTTATGAACCTGTATTTATGAGTAGAGTTTTTGATGGCATGGGTTGGTGGATGGCTTCTAAAAAGGTGGCAGAGTAATGAAAGCCTTGGCTTTGTTCAAAAGTTTTTTATGTGGTGTGCAATGAGCCCGTCTTTCTTCATTTTTTATAGTTTGTTAGAGGAGTGGAGGGGATTTAGATGCAGAAGTGGCAGTGATGTAGAAGGGTAGGACATGGAGGTCAACTTCACATTCGAAACGGAGAAGGGATTGGTTCCATTTGTTGGGAAAGTTTCAGTTAGAAGGATAAAAGGCCTCTTTCGGTACAATGATAATAGGATCATTGACATGGTAAAGACTCTTTTGGGGAAGGAAATCAACCATATCAGCCATAGATATCAGATGAATATGGATATCTGTTCGCTAGTGGCAATGTGGGGCCTCTAATTTGAATCCTTTGTGGACACTGTGAAAAGGGTGATGAAGGCTCTGATGCCGGAGGAGTTTCTAGGAGGCATGGACTCCATCTTTGAGTGGGTGATACCTAGAGATAGGTTTGATATGTCTGAAGGTTTTGTTGATGGTGACTTTGATGAGAAAGTGTCGTTTGTAAGGTGGTAGGAGGGGGACCTAAAAGAGAAGTTTTGGGCTTTGGCATAGCGTGGGTGGGAAGCTTCAAAGACCTTCGTGGAGATGATGCGAGTGGAAGCAGGCTTTAGAGAAGTAGTGGAGGCCGCTAGGAGGGAGGTGGGGCCTCAACTGCGACCAAGAAAGGGAAGAATGCAGCTGAAGATGGTCAAGCTAGGTTATGCAGAGGATCCGCTTGAATTATGTCATGTTCTTTTTTAGTTTGTTTTGTTTGTATTTTGTCTTAGCAGTAATATAATCTAAGATCTTTAAACTGCTACTATATTGCTATTAGACTTTGTTATGGCATCTGTTTTTGAGCGAAGATGTGCTCATTTTGAAGTGTGGTTATCTGTGGGTGGGTTATTAGCGATATTGATTGGATGTATGGGTAGTTGCTAGTTTCTTGATACTATTTTGAGATACTTTGTAAGTCATTTATTTCTATTAATAAAATCATTATATTACTGAACAAAAAAAATAATTATCACATAATTCTAAAGTGAACTATGCTTAAGCTTAAATAAATTAACTGATTAAAGAATGATACCTTTTGAAATAATATACACTATTTATCTAGATTTTACTTGAAGAGATATTTTTATTTAATATTAATTATAATCATAATTTTAACCACAAATCAACCTTAAAGGAAACAAGAATTAAACCTTCTTAAAGACTTAAAGAAATAACCACCACCAAGATTTAATGATATAGAATTATTCATTGCAGTTGTCGCTTAGTTAATGAATCTACAAAAATATTTTAAACTACAACTCTCTCAAAAAATTAAGAGTCTCAACTTGGGATCTTCTAGCTAGATGGGGAATAAACTCTTTAGTGGGAACACCTTAGTGCATTAAAGTATTTTGGTATTGAGACTTCCACTTCAAATGATTTTGAGTTCTAATTTAAGAAAACATAAATTTTGGTGTAATCAAAGAGAACAAGAGCTAAATTTTAACATTTTTCAAGAAGACATGTCATCATTAAGGAAACATGAATGAAAAATTATGAGATTGCGTAGATATGTTTATTATATGGAGTATAAAGAGTTAAAATAAATTTCAAACTAGGATGTAGGGAAATAATCATGCATGATGCTAAATTGAACTAGCATGCTATCTTAGTAGAACTCATTTAATAATCTCAAAATGCTAACGAAAAAGATAACTACTGCCTTAAGGAAAGACAATAAGTTTTTAAAAAAGCAAAACTGAACAAAAAGTCAATAGTTCAAGAGGTAAATTCAACTCTAATAAATATGAAAACAAAAAGGTCAATAACATGGCAATGAGAAGCGAAGTAAATTTTATTGAAAATATTAAAACATGGTAAGATCGCCATCTATAGAATCCAATGCCATTCTTATTTCATACAAGAAATCTAAGGAGGGATGTTGGCGTTGGAGTTTACTTTTTATTAGGTAATTACGTTTTTACTCTAACACCCTTCTTAAGTACAACTAAGAATGAAATTAGAAGCTCCAATGATGAATGCATACAAAACAAATAATGGGTCCTGACAAATATGTCTTATAAGGTACCATGTACAAATTAGAAAGAACTCTCACAATTGAAAGCAAAGGAGAAAACCTCATGAAAAAAACTCCTCTTCAAAAGAAAAAAAAATATATAAAAAAAATGAATGAAAGGAGGACTCAAGATGATTCCAGAAACAACTTCTATCAGAAATACAATAGATATCCTCCAAACATGAGAGGAAACATATGAAAGACCACAAAAAGTGGAACATGAAGAACACTAGTAAAACATGAAAGAAACACTACTATGCTGAAATTGAGGAACCTCCTGTAAAATTAAGATGAAGATAGTGATATATGAGTGACTCCAATGGCACTTCTGGAAGAATGATGAGGCAATAATCTGACACTTCGATATTTATACATATGACAAATCAATTTGCACAATGACGCTACTCAATCAATACAAAGTATATTAGCAATAGTCTCAAGAATACGCACCTATACCATGGTTTCGCCTATTTCCTCGATATTACTTGGATATCACGTCGGAACTTTTGGCAATAACAACCATTTTCCTTAAGATCGTTGAAGCAGTACCTTTCACCACAGCCGATCACTTGTAGGACTTGAAGGCTATTGAGTAGATCCAAGCCTTGAGGCAATCCTTCCAGCTGGTTGCAATTCACCAAGCGAAAATATTGTAGCTTTGGCATTGCTTTATCTCCCAGTACTGGAAACTTTTGCAGCTGGGAAAATTCTTCTATAATCAGTTTCTCCAGGTTCGGAAATGAGACAGAATTCCTAGACTCCGGAGCGAAATCGATGGTCTCAGACTCGGGAGTGAAATCGATACACTGGTTGTTCTGGATTAAGATTAGTCGCCTTAAGTTGGGAATTGTTTGAAGGGCTTCATAATTTTTAGAATGATCTCTTTCCAACAGAAGAAGCGTGAGGTTGTAGAGGTGAGAGGTCTATGCGGGCAGCACGCAGTTGCGAAGGTGAAGAATTACCAGTCGTTTCATGACAGCCATGTCCTCTGGAAGCTCAACATGTGAATTCTGATCCCGATTATCAAAAAAGAAATTTCGCATGTTTTCCATGATTCCATCTCTCCAAATATATTGTTTGGAAGCTCTAACGGCGGAGCTGATTGCAACTGAGAGTTGTTGGAGCAGAGTCAAGCCTTTGAGATGCGTCAACTTCAATGAATTTTTTGGGTTTCCCCTCAAATCAAATACTACTTCTCCTAATATTCGCAAAGAGAAAAGATTAGATGTTCCCACGGGAAACCGTACCATGTTTTTACAGCCTGTCACATTCAGATGTAGCAAAGATTGATTGTTGCTTATCCCTGAATGCAGACTTGTCAACTCTTCGCACCAACTAACATCCAGCAATTGAAGCCTTAAGAGACCACTTAAGCATCTTGGCAGCTTCTTGGTGTATGTTCTCGATAAATTGAGGGCTCTCAAATGTGTCAATTTGGCAATAGACTTGGGTAACGACTTGATAGAAGTCTGGCTCAGGTCTAACACACATAAATGCTTCAGTCTATTGAAAAACTGTTCACATATTGATTTGAGAGGAAGATTGTTCCATAGAAGTAGGGTGAGGAGCCTAGGGGAGTGGATAGGTTTGTCAAGATCAGCTATTTTGTTTTTAATCAATGAAATCCTCCGCTGGCCTTGGCAATTCTCTAGTGGGATCTTCTCCAGATTTGTTCCTGTCTGAAATAAACATCTTTGTTTCTGAGATTCTGAAAGAGCCAGATCATGTAGAAGATCGTGCATTTTGCAGTACTTAATGATATAATCGTTCCCATCATATGGAACAAATTCAATCATGCAACGATCAATGAGTAGGTTAAGATAAGAAAATCCTAGTTCATATGGATCTTGTGTTTCTTTAGCATTAACAAATCCTTGAGCAACCCATACTTGTACCAGGTACTCACAATTCATTCTAGCATCTTCAGGATAAGCAGAACAGAACAGAAAACAAGGTTTTAGATAATTTGGCAGAGCGTCGTAACTTAACTTCAAGATCGGCAGAACGTCCTCCTGGATTGTGCCGACATCATCCAACGCTTTCAATGTGGATTCCCACACATTGGGAAGCCGCTGGACGCTTGCCATAGATGCTGCTACTGTCTTCACGGCCAGGGGTAACCTGGAGCATTTTCTTTCAATGGCGAGGGCCAATTCCTTCAACTCCACTGGCGGATCGTTATTGTGGCAGTCAGGGAACGCATGAATGGAGAATAACATCCAACTGTCTTCTGGAGACAATAATTCCATTTGATGGATACTGTGAGCTCCCATAGATTCTGCAACTTTCTGGTTACGCGTTGAAAGCATCACTTTATTGTTGCCCCTCAACGGAAAGCACTTCATTATTTTTTCTAATGAATGCCTGTCCCACACATCATCCAGAACAAGTAAACACGGCCTTTCCGTTCCGTGCAGGTGGCTATAGATGCCATGTCTGAGCTGCTCCACAGTTGGCTGTCTTCCTCCTCCATCATGTAGCTCTATTTGCTGGGCTATGTGTTCGAGAATTTGAATCTCCATAAAGCTTTGGGATACTGCCACCCAAATTGAAATTTTAAAAAATCCTTTGATCCCTTGGCTATTGAAGACGTGTTGAAGGAGGAGAGTTTTGCCTAACCCTCCCATCCCTGTTACAGCAATGATCTGATGAGAGCTTTCTGTACTGACAAGCAATCTAGTAATCTTATCAATATCTCTCTGCATTCCCACCGTTGTAGCTTCCACAATCAGCGCAGTTGCTTTTTCTCTATTCAGTAATGAATTTTCACTGAGTAACATGGAAGAGGGCGTCGCATCCCTGCCTTCAAGAAATTCGAAATACTTTGGACTCCTAGGGATGTTACTGATTTTCTTCTTCAACACTCGAATCTTACGGCCCAACAGGTAGCGGGAGATGTAGTTAGAGGACTGAGGCTGAGATGTGTCCTCCAACTCGTCGAGAGCCTCGTTAAGGAAGTCTTCAAGTTTCTGCAGCCATATCCTCGTTGAACTGCAGTTTGCCCTTTCAGGCCCGCCGGTGTCTTTGAGCAGGCCTTTGATACACTCGAGTTCATCGTAGATGAGTTCCAAATCTTCTCTCAGCTTACTAACTAATGACATCTCTTGGAAAATCTTGGCAATCAGCACGGAAGTGAGACGTTCTGCAAGGTGTGTAGCCTCTTCCATTGTTTCCTAGCACACCAAGTCTTCTGGTGATTTTATTTTAACGTGTTAGCACACCACCTGACTGCAAAATAGCAGCATCAAGGCGTCTGACTAAACAGACACAATAAACATCCAGAAACAAGAAGAAGAAAGTGAATTTCGGTGAAAGCCGAACGCCGTCGGCTATGTTTTCTACTTGCACATGAAATTCAAGATAAGTCGCACATTTCCGCGGTGACCTATTCTTGGCTCGCAATTGACAGGCCCGGCTTAACCGGCATACTCGAAGCTTTGAGTTTGGGTGTGTCGTACAATGTGGGTCCATTACCGGTGAATCTTTTGCCCTACAAGCCCGGCTTGACCGGCACACTGTAAGTTTTGACTTTGAGTGTGCCGTGCAATGTGGGGTCATTACCGGCGAACTTTTTCAGTTCTCGTGAAAAAGTGTATGATATGAAAGTTCGCGAGTCGTTTTGGAGTGTGGTGACAACTTGTTTAGTTTGTAAATAATTAGTAAGAATATTTAGAAAAAATATTAAAATTAATTTATTGATTACAACAAAATGATTGAAAATATAATATTTAAGAAAATACATTTAAAGTCAATCATATTAATCTATTGATTAGATTAGATGAAAAAAGTCTATTTAAAATTAATTTTATTATAATGCAATGACCTTCAATATCATAATAAAACAAGTACCATATATTTGGGAGAATTTGACTTAGTATAATGGATAGTAAAAAATATCTGTTGTCGAAGTAAGGAGACTATGTTATCTAGTTGCTAGGTGAGTTGACATGACTTGGAAGTAGTTTAAATTAGATTTCTTTATAAGGATGTCATATCCTTCATTGTAACCTAAGCAATACAAGCAATTCAATCAATTTCATTATTATTGTCTTCAATTATTTTGTTGTTCACTTCTCTCTTTATGTGTGACAGCTATTCTATCAGAAGATAACTGGGCTTGTGGGATTCACATTTCATAAGACCTAACATGGTATCAGAGCTCCAGATTTGAAGATTCTTGTTCATTTTTTTGGAGATTATTTGCATTTACACAACAAATTGTTCATCTTGGGTTAATTTGGAGCACATCATCAGTTCTAGAAGGCTCGAGAAAGTTAGGATTTCCTTTTGTTTCACTGAAATCAAAAACATAGAGTCCATTTTGCAAGGGTTCAAAGTTCGACGATTTTCTCTGTTTTAGAAGGTACCTAAAAATTTGGAGCTTTTTGGGCTCAAAATGACCTCACGGTTGTATATAGAAGGTTGATTCCACAAATTTTGATATATAATTTGCCTATTTTTTGTGACACGAGCATCGGGGATAAAAAAAAATTCAACAGGCCGTACAGGGGTCACCGTCATGGTTAGGCGGGCTCCTTGCTAGCCGCTTTAAAAGCCGCTGACAGTAGCCATTGTCCGCAGCTTCCAATGGCCTATCATGGAAACCATCACCAGTTTCTTTAAACCGCCAACTACTGAAACCGTCAGCCGATCAAGCAGCACCCAACTCGCGCTTCGAGCACCTTTGCCACCTTCATCGAGCTGCCACCAGCCAGCCACCCATACTCAACTTGAAACCCTTTTTTGAGCTAGTTGGGGTTTTTTCACGATATCTTGAGCAAACGGAGGGAGTTTTTGACAAACCATATATTGTCAGAAAGCTCTTTTTGAGACAGATTCATTTCTGGAGATCTCGAGTCCTTTTTTTTTTTAAAGATTGTTTACCAAATTTCTATCTCTTCCTTTCGAAGTCAATAGTTCTTTTTCTGGTTTTATTCTGCCTTCCTGTGATTCGAGCTCCACCTTTCTTATTTCAGATCTCTACTTTTTTCAGCATCATGGAGAGAAGCTTTCAGATTCAGTGTACTTGTCATACCTCTCCCTTGTTAGCATTATGGGGGGGTTTCTACTGTTGGTGCTAATGCTTCCTTGGTTTTGTGTTGGAGGTTCTATGTATTCAGTACTTGTTCCTATGTACTAAGAAGATGCAGTGGTTGGTTACCCATGTATTTCGGTGAGATGGAATAATTACCATATGGACGCTCTTGCATTCCTATTTGTGGAGGTTCTTTTTCAGCATCATAGCAGTCATTCTACAACAGTGTTTGTAGCTTCTTCATGCTTCAATGTTTCTTCATGCTCGTCTTTTGTTTCTCTTTTGGAGAGGAGTTTTCTTCCCACCAGGGTTTTCTCCTTTTCTCTGTTTCTAAGAAACTTGCATGTTTGTTCATGGGTACCTTAGCAGGCTTTATGTTAGGACCCATCTTGCATTCATCTTTGCATGTTTTTTTCCTACATCTTTTTTGCCCCTCTCCCTAGTTGTGCATTCAGGGTGGGTGTTGGAGTACATAATTCATACATTAATTATTCATTTAATTGCATTAATTCACTAAATAATCTATGCCTTAATTAGTAATTAATTATTCGCATTTATTTATTTAGTGAATTAATACAATTAAGTGAATAATTAAGGTATGAATTATTTACTCCATCAGTTTAGTTCTAATATGAGATCATTAAACTCTTGTAAGATTTATGTTACATCCCACTTTACATGAATGATTTCATTTATCTTTAAGAGACTATATTGGTAAAAATTGCATTTGATATGAACATCAAGGATCAAAGAGATGAAATTATTGGCATGCATATTTATATTGATGTTGGTTATAATGTTTTATTTAATTTAAGAAATCTTAAATGGGTAAAATTATACATAACTACCTTTTTCATGTCTAAGTGGATGCAAGATAACTAACACCCTCAGAAGGGAGAAAGAGTATCATTGAGGTGAGGAATTTAGACAAATTGCCATCGAGCCATAATCTAGAGATAAGTGGGTCTTGGGTTAGAGTCTATTGTTTTCTTAATATTTGTTAATTGACAAAGTTGTTGTTCTAATGTTGCTCTCAAAAGTATGCAGAGGATTAATTTGATATTCTCGTTGTGACAATATTACAAATCAATTTCTATCTTGATGTTGTGGTTTCTTCGAGGTGACTTGCTTACATTGTTTTACATTTGGGATAAGACAATATGTTTTTTGCAGATCAAGTTTTGTACTAGTTTATGCTTATTGGTTTGAGCGGTTGGGTGTAAAGGTTTTTCGTATTGAATACACACCTGTACCATGGTTTTGTCTATTCCCTCTATATTACTTGGATATCATGTCGGAACTTTTACCAATAACAACCATTTTCCTTAAGATCGTTGAAACACCTTTCACCACAACTGATCACTTGTAGGACTTGAAGGCTATTGAGTAGATCCAAGCCTTGAATCCACTTCACCACCTTTTGCCTCTAAGAACTAGGTCAACCGATCTAGGCCCATGAACAGGCCTAAATTTTATCTTTGCCCAAATTCTTTATACACGTGAATCTTCCTTTGTTAAAACTGCATCCTTCACTGCAAATCTTGAAGGTGCTGCAACCACAACTTCTTAAATAGATACATCAATTCTAGCCAAAATGCGCTACAATGACTCAGTTTTGTCTTGGAAAATATGCCAATTCCTTTCCTTCCGAATTTCCCATATGATTATTCCTGAGCTGATCTTCCACACATAGGAGAAGACAAACTACTTACCCCATCTAGGCCAACTCAAAAAACTTCCTTCAACGTTCCCGATAGAGGACCATGCCACTCCAGTTTGCCTTGCACCATCTTCCAACACTCTGTAGCCACACCATAGTTTAGAAGTAGATGACCAATGGTTTCTTCATTGTTACCACAAATTATACATCTTTAGGGTCCAACCATACCAAGTCGTTTCCTTTGTTCTCCTGTCAAAATTCTATCTTTAATGGCTAACCACGCAAAAGCCCCCACCTTAGGGAGACACTCCTTCCCCCAACACAAATTTGTCGGCCATTCAGTATCATCTGCATCATTATCTAAAATTTGGTAGCCAATTTGACCGAGTAATTACCACTCTTCGAGCCACACCACCTCACTATATCCGTATTCTTTGAGATAAGCACTCTTCGCCTCTTAAAAATGCTTTCCATCATTCTTATATGGTTTGGATTTTGAAGGGCTCCTCTTACAGATTTCCATTGCCACTCCAATATTCCATCCACTCTTTTTGGCTCCACATAATTCCTTACCTTATTCCCCCTCAACTCACATAAAATCCTTCTCACTTCATCCATTCCTCCATTCAAGCCTAATGCCTCCTTTCCATCCCACAAATCCATCCAAAATCCGCATCCCTACCATCACCAATTTGCCACGTTAAGTGATCTATGACAATCTTCCTACAAGACAATAAAATTCCAGATGGCTGAGCCACTTGAGGGATTGAAAATTGTGAATATTCTCCAGTCCTCTTGACTATCCAAATACTTAGCCCATGTCCACAATAAAATTCTAGATGGCTGAGCATATGAGATTTTGGAGGACCATTGTATTTTTTGGGGCCTTTGGATTTTAAAATGTTCAATATTTAAATTTTTGAGGTACAAATATTTTATACATTTGGAAGGATTCCTTGGGATATGCTATTACATTCAAATTTAGATAAAAGCCCATTTTATGATAGCTTCATCACTTTGGCATAGGTTGCATGGTGTAAAGTTTTGTTGGTCCAAGGTGATGGATTTATGAGGTGGATGGTTAAGGATGGTCATTAGGTCAATGGAATAGTTTTTGGTGGGGATGATGAGGCTGATGAAGGTATTGTTGGCAACAAGTTCCTAAGAGTAATTGAGAGGAAGAAAAACACTAGTCCTCCCTTAATACTCACCTAACTTTAAATGATTACCCTTCCTCCCTTAATACTACTCCAGCGTGGGTATGCTGCAGGGATCATTACTTCATTCTATGTATGTATTGTAAAACCCATACATGCAATAAGGGTTAAAGTAGACTATTTAGTGTCATTAGAGATGGATTTTTAGGACCCCTTACACAAGGCATGATGGAGGAATATGTGACATAAGAAAGAGGGCAAAATGTGGTAAAAATGTGTAGTAAATTATAAGAAGAAACAAATGATTTGGTGTCACATTGGTGTGTAGATAAAAACAAAAATATTTAAAGAGTGGGATTGGTAAATTAATGAACAATTTGAATGTGCTTTCAATTGGAAGTACATGAACAGAGTAAGAGGAGGAAGAAGGTATAGATGACCTGGGCAAGAAAACCAGTGTATGGGAGCACTAAAGGATAAATCAGATTTCAACCATAAATAGAGAAGAATTGCATGAAATGGAGAGAATGATTTGAAATTCAAAATGTTTTGAGGGCTTGTTCTATAAACAGAGAATTAGTCTCTTCCCTCATCAACTCAATAAAAAATACCATTTTCATCTCAGTGTTCCTCTTTTAGTGTTGCCTCTTTTATACTTGTAATTCGATCAAGAGTCAATGAATTCACTGTAGCTTATATGATCCCCCAAATTGTTTGCAGAATTTGGATACAACGTGGGAATGGGAGCTAATTAAAACTTTCCAAGGGTAGTTGATAATTAAAACTTACAAATGGTGGCTAGAAAAAAACATGGGAACAGAAACAAGGGGGGTAACGGAGAACGAAGAATAACAAATACGAAAGAAGTACGGGGACGAAGGGAGGTGAGGTGAGGTGAGGTGGGTGGACCCCACGTGATGACACATTAAGCAGTCAAAGTTTAGTGTGTGTGGTTTAAGTTGTGTTGGATGGTTACAAGTAACCCTTACTCATAAAGGATTAATACCTTAATTTGATAGTTCACGATTTTGTAAGTTCAATTTGCAATGGGATATGATAAGACCAAATTTAGAAAAGGTAATTTGGCCCAATAGACAAGATATTAGTTCTTGTATGGTGTGAATGGGGATTGATAAGATTTTTATGCATGGTTTGAATCAATGGTTGTGATGCAAGTTAATTTATCTTGAGTTTATTGTGGACAAGTTTGATCATGTGCAATATAGGTGTTTGATGAACTTATTTTGTAATGTGACTGTAGAACTCTCTTAAAGTTGATGTAGCCTCAATCTATTAGTTCTTGAATTTAGTTCTTCAACTTCAAGAATTGATAAGTGGGATGTTTTCAAGTATTTTATAATATTTAGCTATTTTTAACTTGATAGCTCGATTGTGTATTGCACGAAAATGGTGGATGCCTGTCATTTAGCATTTTCTATGGGTTGATTTATGGGAATGAAAATGTTAGAGAGAATTTGGATGAAAATAATACATTCATGCTTGCTATGGGTGTGGCACAACTCCTTAGATTTATGCTTTTGGTTTTGAGTCCTTGTTAGTGACCCTTTGATGACATCCTTCATAGCTAGGTTATATTGATTACTTCAACTAGATTGATTGGATTAACTCAATTTTTACTTAAGATTTAAAAGTTTGGGTGAAGGATATATGCAATGAGATATAGTTTCCAATTTCTCATTCAATATGTGGATTTTTTCAATTAGTGACCTTTGCAATTTTAAAATACTAAGCTTTGAAATCCACTTGGACTCCAAAATATTACAATGCCAACATCAATGTATAATTCAAACAAATATCCAACAAGCTTCAGTGCAAAATTTTTTTGGGTCCCAAAATATCACAATACAAATACTTGATGTAAAATTTAAAAAATCACTATTTAAGAGCATAAATATATTTGGTCCTCTATGCCAACTATTTTCAAAATAAAAAATTTCTAAAAGCCACTATGACATCTAACAACATATCTAATCCAAGAACCCAATGTAGTGTAGGAATTTATTGGCCCTATTATATTTGATCCTCCATCATCCCATCCTTCCATCCACCAATTTTAGCCATCATGATTTATCATCCCACATTCCCCTATCCCCACATTGCATTCATCCAATCTTTTACATAACCCTACATCCTTCATCCTATCTACCTCCCACTCTATTTCCATTGGTAGTACCTTGGGAGAAGCCAACCTAGCAATCATCAAAGGTCACAACACTATCTATATCTATTGAGTGTAAGACTATAAAATCATCCACACAAGGTAGCTATTCAAAATGAGATATTATCATATTATCATGAAAGTGGATGTTTAAATCTAGAATATAAAAAATAAAAAATAAAGAAAGAAGAGAAAAAAATCATGCCATGAAAACCATTCACATGGTGTCTTGTGCAAGTACCACGACGAAAACATATTTGTGGGTAGCATATGTAGATCCACCAATTATATGTATCCCACATTTGAGGGCAAGTTTCTTCCACCCACACACTTCATCCATCCTTCATAACTATTATCTAATCATCCATCTTACAACATGGTAGCATTGCATGCATCACATTTCCATCTACATACCATCATGCAACATCATCATCCCCACTTTTGAACTTTATATGGAAGTGGACAAGATATTGAAACATGTCTTAACAATCTCTTAATATGTTCAAGCATAAGCATAATAAATTATACATAACCAAGTGAGGCACAACATGATATATAGTCCTTGGAAACCACATCCTACATTGCCTCTATATACCCGTTCCCCATCACATCTCCCCATCACAATCAATAATCTCATTCTTCTATCTGTGCAATACCTTCACCCTTGGTGGTAGAATGGGCTTTTTTTTTTCTGTGGCTTGAACATTGGCCAAACTTAAGCACACAACACAGCAAATTTAATTTTGATACCAAGTCACAATCCTTAACTTTAGAAGATCAAACTTTCTAGATTTTGATTCCCTACCTAGTATCCAAATTCAATCCATGGAGCCACTCCAACAACCAACACTCTCGATTATCCAAACAACATCAACAACATTGTATATCCAATATTGCCAAATCTAACCAAGCAACCCATCACTTATCCAAAAACATCCATAAGCTTTATCCTTAATCTTGCAAAAAATTAAACCTCTTTAAATTAACAAATCATTCTTGCTAATGCTCCTAGATGCAAAACAACACGATCTAATCCAGAAGCATTAGCAAGAACTATCATAGATTGTGGAAAACTAATATCTTTAATTAGCAAATCATTGTCATTAGAATATACCTTTACCCAATCCTTATGTTATTCTCAAGATAAATCATTAACATATCAAGAATAACTATCCTATAAACTATCTTTAACCTTGCAAACATTAAAAATCTTTTATTTTATTTTAATCTACCTAATAAATAACTCCTATCTTTTAATAAGAAGATAGGAATAAGGAGGCCAACGTCACATCATTATTCTTTTTCACTCCTATCTTTTAACTTAATTATTTTAGTGGATCTATTATGTACATCACATCATTGTTGTAATAGTCCAACGTCCACTCCGTTCTCTACACGGTTCTGGTCGAAGCACCTCCACCTCTTCAAACTTTGTTGTACAAAAAGCTGAATGTGTGGTCGAAGCGCTTCAACATTTCACATTCTTCTCATCACCGACTTTGTTTCTCCTCCTCTTTCTTTCGCATTTATTGTCACCGAGTACGAATAGACAAGATTCTCTGTTTCTTCCACAGAGTTTCATTCTTTCCTTGTATGAATAAGTCCACATGCTCTCCTATACAAGATGGGTCCACATCTCCCGTAATTCTGCGTTTCTTCCGCGAAGTTTCATTCCCATCGTCTCGTCACTTCTTATATTCGTCGTCTGATGCGTTTGTACTAAAATAAGAACCACTCAATTTGGCATTTGATCATTTCTTATCTCTATCCCCTTTTCTACGATAAGAACCATTCAAAACTGAGCCTGTTTACAGCTTGTTTTCCTTCATTGCTTTTCTGTGATCGGTTAAAACCTAATTGCATTGATTTTGTCTCCTTTTCACTTCGATTCTTTTTCATGGCGTCCACCTCTACAGCCGGGAGTAAAACCAAGGTTGAGGATATGGGCGTTTATGATGGAATCGCACCATCTGAATCTACTGCTACCCCAAGTCTCATTAAAAAACCGTCGTACGATGTATTCATCAATCATCGTGGTCCAGACGTCAAATACACCTTGGCTAGCGTTCTGTATGGTATTCTCACTGGTATGGTACTCTCAGTTTTTTTGGATTCAAAGGAGTTGGAATACAGCGATTTCTTGCCCCGAACAATAGAAGCAGCTATGGCAATGGC
The DNA here is from genome assembly GCF_030272615.1 of Cryptomeria japonica. Lineage (NCBI taxonomy): Eukaryota > Viridiplantae > Streptophyta > Pinopsida > Cupressales > Cupressaceae > Cryptomeria > Cryptomeria japonica. Next base: position 343,754,804 of record NC_081407.1, read on the forward strand.
TATGCAGCGGACAAAATGGCCCGCTGCCGCATGCCCATGCCTCCCTTCTCCATGTGATCCCCTCCATCCCATGCGATGCCATCTGCCGACGCCGTCCAATCAACTGCCAAGGTCCCATCAGGCCTTACCCTACACGGATCCCCGGATCTCCCTGCTAACGTCTGCCGGTTTGACTCGCTCTGGGTGCTGGGTGCCATTAATTAAAGAAGCGATGTATTGAGACAAATTCCCTTTAATTCTCAACGCCATATCCACCCATCCACCTACTCTTTAGTTAATGCACTGCGCGCGTAAACTCAACCCGCCAAATGGACTCGGAGCGGCAAAAAAATCCCCCATTTTTCCACAGATTTTGGCAAACAAGCAAGAATGGAGACTCGGACAACCAGAAGATAGAGAAGATTGATGAAAAATGGTTCCTTAGTTCAGAAACATATCATCCCAGACATCGTAAACGCCCGTAGGTGTGTAATTTTCGACTGCATTGTACGTTCCCAATGTGTGTAATTTTTGCAATGTTTGCAGTGTAATTTTAGACTGCGTCTTATAATAAACAATCTTTGTTAGTAATGTGGGGAATGACTAATGATTAAGATGATGAAGAGATTGTTTTTAGAGTTGTAGTTGGGAACAAAGATGGATATTTTGATGAGTTGAGTGAGATTAATGGGGATTTGGGGATTTTGGGAGTTTCTTTATAGAGAATGTAGTTTTTGTTGACTGACTATCATGAAAGGAGTTGATCCTAATGTTTATAGTAGAAATATTTCAACATCGTCTCTACCGTATAGTACATTGTTTTGCATTATCCTTTCAAAATTAATATTGAATTCTAAAGTATGCATTCTTATAACTGAAAATAATTAATATAGATTGACCTTTGTTTATGGATCTTACTATTAAGGAGGTCGACGGTAAATTGTCAAAAGTCTTATAAATTGAATGTTGTATTAGTACTCAATTAAGTTTTCCTTAAGTTCCCCACAATTATCATTGGGGGTGTCTTCTTTAAGGAAGAAAGGTGGCCTAGATAAGAATAATATCTTGAAGTATACTTGTGTTTGATTGTGGCAAATTGTCTAAATAAATCTTCTATGTTGGTGAATTGTTTTTCTATATGGCTTTATTAGATTTGAATAATGTTGATAGATAAAGCTTAAGGGACAACCATTCTTAATGGTAGGAAAATCATTATTGTGACTTTGACAACATAACACCCCAAAATAGAGTGATGTTCCTTACTAATGAAGGTTTTTTTTTGTAATAATACTTTAGACTAAATAAAAAATATAAAAGAGGTAGAAAATAACTTGTGAATAAGGATGTGATACGTGTTTGTTATCCTAATGCAATACTATTCAAAAGATTTGGAGGATAGTGATACCAAATCAGCATCACAAAAGGAAGGTTTTGGGTCAATGTTATTACTCCTAGTCATTGGATTGTTTTAGAACTCTAGAAGAATAGTATTAAGTAATCTTAGTCTCTTGTTTTTTGTTTGAAAGATCATTGTTGTTAGTTGATCTCCAAAATATGAACTATAGCATTGAATGTGAGCATATTATATTAATAAAATATAAATTGTTTGTTATAAATGTGAACTTTAGCTTTGAATGTAAACATATTACCTTAATAAAATATTGTTTGGTTGTTAAACCACTAAAGCACTATAGTGGCTCTATGACAATGTATATCTATTGATTGAATGGTTGATTATGCTAGTAGTTATACCATGCTATTTCTCTCTAATTTTATAGTTTTTTATTGTACTTTTAGAGCAAGCTATAAAAACACACTTGAGATAGTAGAAGTCACAAGAAAATTTCAAAGTAATGTTGTGTAGTGTTCTAGTTAACTAACAAGAAAGGTCAATTCAACTAAAATTTGAGTATGAGCATTGATTTCCAAGTATTTATTACTTCTATACGAGATCACTTATGGCTAACCATTAAGGTAATATTTAATATAAAAAGAAAGTGTGATTGTTATCTACTTTATTAACTAGAGAATTATAAGAATATGGAGTTGTGCCAGAGGGTAGATGAAATCAGATGGTTCAAAATATTATTATTTTGAATATATTGAGTGCATGTCCTCATATGATTAACTAATGGATATACTGTTGTCACTTATATAAGTATGACTTGGGTATTGATCATGCTTTAAGCAACTTTATAATTACCATTGTATGTATTTTAAACTTTATATGATTATTATGTGGCTTGTTGAGGCATTTTGTGTTTTGGCAAGAGTGATATGATGATATAATAGGATTAAAATACTTAATGTCATTAAATCGTATTGTAATAGGAACCCAATTTGAGACATTTTGAGGCTTTTGCATAATGATTACTTGGTGATGATATTGTGATTGATATTACCCTATGCTATGCTATAATTGGATTGTTTAATATTGACTATATTGTTATGCATAATTTAGGTGTATGAATATGATTTGAACAATTTGTCCTTATAAGAAATCATGTTCTAAGGTATATCATTTAAGATGGGTGATATTTTTATCCTTGACTTAGTATAAAGATGGTTGATAATGGGAACCATTATATGCAAACATAGTTTAGAGACCTTGTTCTTATTAATATGACATCTTAACATGTTGAATTAATTCATTGGAGTAAAATTATATAATTGTGTTTATTTTGTTTTCATGATCTCTCTTGGTTAAACTATCCCTAGTATCTTTAAGGAAACTATCTATCTAGGTTGAGCATCCTTGATGTATATGATGAAAACATACTCATGTCTAGTATTTGTGTAGGTCTATTGGCATAGGAAAGTGCAATTTCTCATCTTAACATTTTAAATCTTACAATAATTACATGGGACATTGATTCCATTTGGAACTAGGTATGTAATTAGTCCTTTGGTGAAGGATGCCCTTGTCAACAAAGTTTGTAGGGGAGGGGTGTAGGGAATTACTTTAAGGTATAGGGTATTCCTAAACTTCATATACTTTCCCTCTTCAATATGGCTCAATTTAGGGCTAAAATTTGCATCAAGTCGTTATGAATTCACCTTTCCAACTAATACGTCCTTACTATATAGGCCTTAGCCAATGAAATGAACTCCATCAACATTAAGCTTACCTACTTTTAAGTTTTGCGGTGTTTGGATTTACAAAATCTACTCCAATATTGGATGATCTTATAGTTTTTATTATTATTGTCCATATCTAATGTATATATATGAGAATGTCTTTAGACTTCTTTGAACTAAAATTATTGCAACATTGTGTGCTAAACATTGGTATGGTTTCTTGGCTCAATTGTTGTATGCGAATATATAGGTTAGCCTCAAGATACTAGAGAGGTCTTTTCTTCTAGGTATTAAGTGCATGATGAGCTTGTCCAAGACATGGCTATGAATGAGTTAGTGAAACATGCTAACCATGTATAGAATTATGATGCCAAATTAAGTTAATGTGATCTATAGGTGTGAACAACAGTAATCTTCATGGAGGATCCACCTGCATAGATCTATGTTGAGTTTAGGATAGAGTTCCTTCTTATAGTCTTTTCCAACTATGGGCAATTAATGGGAAGTATTACTAAATATATGGAGTTATGCCTTTATATTTGGTTGACAAATGATTATATGCTAAACTTTATGGTCGGTAATATACAAAAAGGTTATGTCTTAAGAAGTAGAATATTCTCTAATATTGCTATCATGGGTTTGATTTCTATCTAAAAAATATTGTATCTCTGACAAATAAATGAAATGAACAAATTTTTAGATTACTTCATGAGTTTTACTTGATTATGTATTGGTGATTGGACATAAGCTAGCTCATATGGGTTTAATGTGTTACTAGTGTTAGTAATTTAGGTCCCAAGATGTACAAGATCATGTGTAGGGATTAATAGAAACCTCTTTATGATATTGCAACTGGCTAAAGTAGTATAAGGTATCAACTCTTAGCACAATATGAATTAGATCAATGTTCTTCTACCTTCTAATGTTAGAATGTTGAACTCAAATTAATATACCAATTGGCTTCTTGGCATCACAATTAGGTATTTGAAAGGTAATCTATAAGGCATGGGTAGAGGATAATTATACTCTTGGTGTAGGTCATTCCACTCATCCTAAGGTGGTCACTAAAACTGTAAAACCTATGAGTTGTTTATAGATAAGCTTATCATTCATCTCTGCATGACAAGAATCAGGGAGTGTGCTTTGTCAAAAGAAGTATCCATCCATATAATAGAGTTAGTTGTCTAATACCATTAGCATAGACGTGATAAATGTAACGAGCTATTCAATTTCATGGGGTTTAGGCAAAATTTCACTAGTGGCATAAAAACAATGAATGCCAAGATTATATAAGCTTTTGCTAATGGCATTAAACATCACCCTTGTAACAAAATATCTTACATCCACTTGTAACAAAATGTACATGCCACTCATTACTAAATTACACAAAAAGAAAACATACATCCACTTGTAACAAAATATCTTACATCCACTTGTAACAAAATGTCAAACATACCTTTGAACCAAAATATATATGAAATTTTATATTATCGAGGATTTAATGATATTTCTATAATTTCAATATTAGTAAATTATTTTTTATGGTTCCTATTTCCATGATTTTTGCAACATGTCATTGAATTTCATTCTAATATTATTTTGAAACTCAAAAGAAAGTGTGAACACTAAGGCAAAGAGAATTGTGTTATGGAGTGATTAGAAAAATTAATATAATTGTTACAACATATTTGAATAAGATAGAGGGTCACTAACTATCTTAATATTATTCAGAATGGGTAAAAACAAAAACAACAAATAGAAATCACTTATCGAACTAGGTGTCCAAGATATTCCAAGCCAAGGAAATCATTTCTCAAGTGATGACCTTGAATGGACACCTATTGGAGTTGGTGGTCAAATGGACTTATGTGCTGCAATCCCTCTTGAAAGGCTCCCTCACTTTGTCAAAGGAGAAGGTTTGTTGGATAGCACAGAGACAAACTTTGTACGCAAGAAGCATAGAGAGTCAAATTCAAATAATCCTACTGATCACACTACCAAGACATATTCAAGGTTTGCCTTTATTTAGTATATTAATTGAACATGTCACAATTTATATTTTTCATTTATTATGTCAATTAATATATATTTTTTGGAAATTTATAAACAGTTATTGGTGTGCATTTGGCCCCGAGGACAATAGAGAAAAAATTAGAAAAAAGAAAAGGATAAGGAAGTTCATCCAAAAAAGGGGTTGTCAGGCTCATTTTCTTGTCAGGGTTATGTATGGTAGACCAGATGTTGCTATTATTACATACAATGAATTTACCCATTGTGATGCTAATGGTGAATTTTGTCATGGAAAGGATGATCCTTCTAGTGGTCCAAGAAGCAATTTTGCACCAAGATTATCAAATGAGTGTAAATCGTATATTGAAACCTTATTACTAATGGGTGTGGAGATAAAATTTGTGGAGATCAACCATCAATGGCCAATGTTATCCCCACTCAGACATTTCAACAAGCCAATCCAGGTATTAAATAATATAATATTCTTCATATTAATTACATAATGTGGCTTTACGGTAGAACATTTTATCTAAGTTGATGTGCATGTTTTTGTAGTTTTAAATGATCAACAAATACATGAAGAACATATGTTGCCCTTTCCTACGGATCTTAACCAAACAACAAAAATGGATGCAATGCAAACTAGAGATGGTAAGAAAATTCAAAATTAAATTTCAATCAAATTTTGGATCTTTAACCTCTAAATTAATTTTATTTAAGTTGACATGTTAAATATGCATGTTATTGCAGCTTTAAATGATCGGGAAAAAAATGATGAATTGAACTTCAATCAATAATGAGTCTTTTACTTTTAAAACCATTATGAATTGAACTTCAATCAATAATGAGTCTTTTACTTGTAAAAACATTATGAATTGAACTTAAATCAATAATGATTCTTTTACTTGTAAATTAATTTTATAACTAGCTCATTATATGTGTAGGTAGTGATGATACTATAATGGAGGATCATGGTCAATATTTTCCTGGATAACCATTATGGTGTAGGATACTTTATTGTAATGGATTGTCTATTGAGTGTGTAACTCTATTTAGAAATTGGATCTTGGATGGAGTGGCTTGTTTTTTCAAGATAGAGACATTATTTGCATACTATATTTTTGACTTTATTTGCATACTATATTTTTACTCTATTTAGAAATTGGATCTTGGATGGAGTGGCTTGTTTTTTCAAGATAGAGACATTATTTGCATACTATATTTTTGAGTTGGACTACTATTGTGTATGTGAGAAATTGGCTAAATCCATTATGAATTTTATTCATTTTATGCCATTAGCATGCAATTTTCTTTGGGTCATGTTATTTTTACATGATACTTCAAATATGTTTTGACATCTAACATGTCATGTGTTGTGTAAATTTTTAATGATTTTGAGGTGTACACCAAAGAAATTGTCACTTGATTAAGAATGCAAAACTATAAACATTCACCAAAACTAATAGAGACATGAACTAACTTGTCTAGAACCGTTGATAGTAAACAAGTCAATAAAACACTATATAGGTGTCTAGTAGGATATTGATTTATTTGACTAGTACTTGTCCATACATATCTTATCCAAATGGAGTCTTGTCCCAATTTAAAACTCATTCAAACTAATAATTGATTTAACTATGAAGGGGGTTCTATTTAAATCTTCAAGGAAAACATAGAACTTCATATTGAAATATTCAAAGCATCTCCATTTTAGAAAAGAAAAGGCATCATTAAAATGAGAATATTGTTTATTTTATTCTAACAAATTAACAAGCATGAGTATTTGGTTCTATTCTTTATAAGTAGGGCAAGATGTATAATTCACTTATTTTTCTAGTCCAAAAAGAAGTTGTCTAGAGCTTGATCTGGTATAACTAAGTTATCAATGATAAGCATAGGTACAACAATAAATGAGAGAAAAAATGGATAACTTATTCATGTATGAAACATTAATTTAATTTTATGAATAGTATTATTGTTCCAACATAATAAACTTTTATTGTATTAAGTATTTTGCAAAAAAATTCTTCCAACATAAAGAAGCGATATATTAACTACAACATACTAATTATTCAAACATTTGCAACCATTGATACATCCAAGGCCAAACAATACGAGATCTCATAACTATTTTTACGAATAAATACAAAGGGTCAAACCCCTAGATAGATTAACTTTATAGTATGAAACAAAATGATTGCAGACAAGCAATAAACATGCAACAGGCCTAGGATGATATCATGTAAAAGAAGAATGCAAAGTAGATCTCCTTTAAGCTCTTAGGTTAAGATCAACTTTTAGCCTTCCTAGATGGGTTTAAAATGGAATGAATGAATGATCTTAAATACAACAACATAAAATACGGATCAAAAAATTACATGCTAAGTCAACTCATAATGGCTAGTCAAGTGGTCCATAATAGATAACATTGAATTTTAAAAGTGAATAGTATAGATCCAATCGAAGGGGATCAACAATAGATTTAAGGATCAATGATGCAAATCTACAAATATTTTTGATATAGTAAAAAGATATTTGATCCAAGTAAACTAAAACAATCAAGATGTAAAGAGCAAATGTTTCTCATATAGTAAAAGGATATTTGATCTAAGTAATGGGTCATTTTTTAAGTATTCTTACCTTTTGCACTTCATTGAAACTTGCAAAATAAAGAAAAATTGTAATGAGTAATTTTTGTCTCACATTTTTAAATAGACACAACCGCAACATGCATTAAAAACCTTCCTTGAAAAGTAAAAGAAATAGAGGGAGAAAGGTAAGGGATTTTATTTGTTATGGTAAGTGATAAAATAATTCTAACTATGCAAAAGAATTAAAGGGAATTTGTCTCAATACATCGCTTCTTTAATTAATGGCACCCAGCACCCAGAGCGAGTCAAACCGGCGGACGTTAGCAGGGAGATCCGGGGATCCGTGTAGGGTACGGGCTGATGGGACCTTGGCAGTTGATTGGACGGCGTCAGCAGATGGCATCGCATGGGATGGAGGGGATCGCATGGAGAAGGGAGGCATGGGCATGCGGCAGCGGGCCATTTTGTCCGCTGCATAGCCATTGCCGGGCAGATACAGCCCAGAAAAACTTCAGGAGTGGAAGGAGGCTCTTCATAACGTCTCATTTTACACTGGTGAAATAATAAGAAATGAAGAGTAAGCGCCACACTTTCGACCTCCCCATTTTAACAAATATTTATTCTTTTTCACGTATATGTAATTTAACTTTGGCATTGCATAATAACCTGTCAGTATTTTGATTTTGCAATGCTTTCATTTTTTCAGTGACGAGATGAGACTGCTGAAAAATATTGTGAATCGTGTTTTGAAATTAAAAAACGATGTGCCACTGACGGTTGCAAAACACCCTGTCGGGCTGAAAGAAATAGTGCAAGACTTTAAGATGAACACACTCCAATCTGCCCGAGGTGATGCACGAATTGTGGGAATCTGGGGAATGGGTGGCTTTGGCAAAACCACGCTTGCCAAAGAGTTATACAACAAAAGATTGCCATCCATGGACAGATGCAGTTTTGTTTTTGATGTTAGAGATAGTGCAGCCAAAGGTCTATTGCATAAAAAGCAAATTCAACTCCTCAAAGACCTTGTGGTCCAAAATCAAACATTTGACAATACAGAGGAAGGTAAGGAAATTCTTACTAGGCATTTGAGATCTGTTAGGGTCCTCTTTGTTTTTGATGATGTGGATCATATTGATCAATTGGATGCTCTTTTGTCCGTAAAAGACCGTCTTGGAGAGGGTAGTCTCATAATTGTTACAACACGGGAGCGTGATGTTCTTAATTCTTGGGGTATATTTTCTGTATATAAAATGAAAGCACTTCACTCATCTTTTGGTGAGCAGATTTTTTGTTGGCTTGCTTTCTTACGACCTTGTCCTCCGAATGGATTTAATGAGCTTGTTAAAAAGTTTGTAGAGGCTTGCCATGGATTGCCCTTGTCTCTTAAGGTATTTGGGGGACAACTATATGGAGAGTCTTGTGAGGAACATTGGAAGTCTTTTTTGGAAAAGATCTCAGGAATATTGCCCGATGATATAAAAAGGAGACTCAACATAAGTTATGATACCCTTGATGCTGAAGAGAAAGAGATGTTCCTAGATATTGCTTGTTTCTTTATTGGGGAGAAAAATAGTTTAGAAAAATAGTTTGGCAATTGAAGTGTGGAATAGTTTAGGGTGGAGTGGTTTGCATAGTTGGGAAAGACTCCAAAATAAGTGTTTGATTGAGTTGGACAATAAAAATCAGATAACAATGCATGACCAGTTAAGAGATTTGGGAAGAGAAATTGCAAATCAACATTCACCTTATTGGCTTTGGCAACCCCAACATATTGTCAATGCTCATAAACAAATAGAGGTAATGTCCATTCTTTCTTTTACTATGTTAGTTATTAATAGAAAATAATTATCTTTCTATATGCATACATTTGTCTAAGAATTTATTGTTTTGCAAATCAAATAGCTGTTAAAATGATAGTGTTATTACACTATTTGGTGATCAAATTACCCGTTCACTTATATTTATTTTAAATAAACTTTTTTGATTTTATGAGTTTTTTCATAAATACAAAAATCAATTGTTGCATGACACTCACATTCATTGAACAAAATAATTATAATTTTATATCTTTAGAGAAGCTCCATAGCTCCCTATAGACATGCAACCTCACAGTACTATATTGTATGAAATTTAACTTTTCCAAAAGGTCAATAAACACATTAGTCATGTTGTTACTTGTGTTACAATACATCAACTCTATCTCTTAAAAATTATGTTGATTTTTTGTATGTTTTAATCTAGCATTATAAATTTGATTGTTTCCTAATTTGATTCAACTTTGATTGCCACACTTGATAGGTGTGCGTTCTTCTTACTTTTCTCCTCTATATTTAAGAATACACCTTATCTAAACAATCTAATAGGTAGATCCCATAAGCTTGATGCTTGTCTCATCATTCTATAATTTGTCAAGAATAGGAGGTTCTTTTTGGCCCCAATATATTAGGCTATGTAAATGAGTGGAAGGTGAATGGATGTAGATGATGTAGATTTGATGATATTATGCTTATGTCTTGGAATAGCTCAATAATATATTTAAAAGAATCTTCGTGGGTGCCCCCCTTAGTATTATTAATATCATGGAAAGATTTAGGTGTTTCGATAAATATACACTCAAATTCTAAAGAAACAATTTTAGATGATCCACACCTGAGTCCTTGAAATATTGAATGAAATTTTGGTTGAAGAGGCTCTATTATTCCTTGTTCATGTAGTTTAAAATATTTTCCTTAGTAACACACTTCACATATATATGGTTACCTATAGGATACCATTTTGTTTGTATAATAAGTATTTATTCTTCTTCATCTCTATAGACCCATAATGTTGTCTTCATTAATATTTTCTTTATCTAAGATACCCCAACATTTAAAACTTTGGAAAGTAACTTCATGGTTGACCATAGGACTTGAATGAAAGTGAGACAAATCCCTACATAGAAAGAATCATGGAGTTCGTATTCTCCTTATCTCGTGTCAATGATTTTAGCCTTGATATAAAAAATGGTATGTGAAGTGGATGGGGATTTGAGTAAAGATAGATCTATCTAAGATAATGATGAGGTGGTTACATCATTTATTAGCCAATGATGTGAACAATTATCTTCCAATAAATTATAGTATTAAAAGTGTTGATGGTTGGTGAGAATAGTAACTTCAATACTATTATAACAAAATTTAATGTATTGGTGGTAAGTGGAGGGTAGAACTTGTATGTCATGTATCCATGACCATACAAGAAGAATGTTGTTACATGGAGATCTATCATAGTCATTAATGGAATCAAGCCTCTAGGATTACTTAGAAAACCAAAAGGATGCCTTACACAAGAGATGAAAAAGAGAAAAATAATTCTTAATTATTTGTATAATTGATTAGATTGATAATGAATATACATAATGTACATATGCTGCCTTGCTTATACAGGTAAGGTTGAAATATATGATTAAGAAAGATCATGGCACTATGTTTCTTAATTCTAAATAATGAGACAACTAACATGATAAATGTTAAATGACCTAGGACAAGAAGTAAATAAAAGATAAAAGATGAAAATATTATCTTATGACAACTAAGACTTCTAGAAATATTCCTAGAGACTAAGTAAACTTAACATTTGAATATAATCCAAAGTAGCTGAGAGATGGAAGATATTGAAAAATCTAAATGTTTGATATTTTCTACATCTTATATAATCACATCTTTAGAGGTCTTTTGGCAATTTAAGGTCTAGACTATCATTGGTCCCTAAAAATGGTTTCCATAAGCTAGGTGGGCCTAACCTTGGAGCAAACTCAATCACCAAAGTATATCTAGACCAAAAGGGACATCATCTAGATAGGATATGGTAGCTCAGTCAATTGAAAATGAACCCAACTTACATCACTGAACTCAGAAAACAATATAAGTTCACATGCCAATTAAAACATCACCAAAAACTGAAGTAACTCACTGTAAAAACTAAATGAAGATGTCATCCATCTCAAAACCCTAAAAATCACACATTACAGATCTGCAAGCATTCTTCATGATAGTTTTGATAGACACCCCATTGTTAGAAATAACACCAACTAATTATACCATCTAGGCAACAAAGGACCTATTAAATTAATAGTACAATATACATAAATCATAAATATTATATCCAAAACCACACTCCATAACTTTCATATATTGGAGGAATGAAAAACATTCTTCCACTGGGGCATTAAAAACTCTTTTTTACATATTAAAAATTCCACTACACCAACCTTCTAGAAACACCTCAAACTTTCTCAATATCACAACTAGACCATACAACAATATCACAACTAGATCATACAACAATATCACAACATTCACTTTTAGACCATGTACATCATCCATAAACCACACAGTGACATCAATGACAACACAATACATCAACTCAAGTTTCCAACATTGTCCCATTTTATCATTGATGACAACCCCTGCACCACCAACAACAAAGAAAACTGAATTGACAATTGATTTCTCTCTCATCTGTATCTCTCCCCCACTTTGACATCAAGGACAAAGAGCACTCTAATAAACTCTCTTAACCTTTTTGATAATCTCTGATAACTACAATACTCACTGCTCCCCCTAAGAGAAGTCACTGCATCAATCCAGGAGTAAAGGGTGAACTTTACAACTCCCCCGAGATGGATGCACCATCTAAATGCATCTAGTTAAAACAAGGAGGGGCTATAACCACCAATATTTGCTAGAGATACTTAAAGGTATCCTTCACCAAAGTCTTAGAGAAGATATTTGCAATATGTTCCTTAGTAGATACATACTCCAATATGTCTTCCTTCTCTACAACCTTTTGTCTTAAGAAGTGATACTAGATTGAAATGTGTTTAGTTCTTGAATGCATTACCAGATTCTTTGAGATGTTAATGGCACTTGTATTATCACATAATGAGAATTTCCTGATCAGACTCCACCTTAATATCACATAACAAAAAGATGTTGCTAGAATGTATTATGCTTCTATAGTAGATAATGACACTAAAGTCCCATTTCTTAATCAACCAAGAGACCAATATGTCTCTCAAGAAGAATGCACCACCACTTGTACTTCTCACGTAATCAACCACATTTGACCCAATTAGCATATATATATGCTTTCAAAGTGAAATCATCATCTTTCTTATATCAAAACCCATAATTTAGAGTCCCTTTCAAATATCTAAATATCTTTTTCATTGCTTGATCATGAGATTTCTTAGGAGTAACTTGATATCTAGCAACCAAACATATAGGCAACATAATATCCATTCTTGAAGTAGTCAAATACAATAATCCTCGAATCATAGATCTACACTTTTTTGATCAACATTTGGAGATCCATCATCCTTGCTTAACTTACAACTAGTAGTCATAGGGGTCACAACCAGTTTAGAGTAACCCATCTAAAACTTCTTCAACATCCCCTTGATATACTTGGTCTGAGAAATGATAATGCCTTTTTCTGATTGAATAATTTGAAGACGAAAGAAAAATGTTAACTCACATATCATAGACATCTCAGATCCCTTTTGTATATCTTCTCCAAATGTCCTATATACATTATCATTTCCTCCAAAGATGATATCGCCAACATACAAAATGACAAATAAAAAGTTTATCTTTGTCAACTTTGAAATAAAGATTTCTATTTGTAGTACCTCTTTTGAATTCTTTCTACAATAAATATCTCTCCAACCTTACATATCTTAAGGTCAAGATAAAAGCTAGAGTAATATCTTATATTAAGAGTAAGGATGATGGAACTAGAACAATGTACATGGATATCCCATTGGTTGAAAATGACAAAGGAGATATGATGCTTAAAATATTATCATATTATAACCACAAAAATGGACCATACCTATTGTAAATAGGATATTGAGGAGTTATATAGTCAAGTGAATATAGAAAAATCTAGGATGGAAAAGGATAAAAGGAGAAAAAGGTAATTGAAAAATCAATTTGCTAGATTGTAGAATTTTATAAGGAGGTTTGTTATCCAATAAGTAATTGAGGAGGTACCACAAGACCTAATGTTGACATATTGATAATAGATAGTTGAGTAAGATAAAAAGAGGCATGTTTTTTATATAAAATGGAGTGGATATAATCCATTTGAAAATAAGGAAAAGAAATCGTGAAAATAAATAGTAGAATGGGTAGGTTATGCTAAATTTAAAAGAATAGGTTGGTGGCTTGAGAAGTGAGTGCCAAGAAAGGCTTCAGTAAAATGACATGGAAATTTTTAGGTTTAGGGAAATACTTAAGATAGAGGATAATTTTTATTAAAAGAAAATATTGGTGATGACCACACTATATATTTGGTTGTAGATTGGTGAAGAGAGCTTAAATTTGAAAAGAAGATAACTTAAGAGAGTGATGATAACATAGTAAGCCCGAGGACACAAGTCACAAATTTATTGTACAAAGATGTAACTATAGTGGAGTGTCCAGTGGGTCATATTAGTAATACTAATGAGTCTTGTGGTGAGGAATCCTACAGATAGTATATTTTAAAGAAAGCTATTATAAGGTCGTTAGTGATAAAATTACCCATTGTGTAATAGAAATCATTCAATACATGAAAATAAAATTTATACTCATACTAGACTATCAAAGGGAAATCAAGATAAGGAAGGATATGTTAGGCTATGTGTACTCATACTAGACTATCAAAGGGAAATCAAGATACAAATAGAGAGGAAGATAGAGATAGAGATGCATATGAAGATGGGGATGAAGAAGGAGAGAGATAGAGATTAGGAGTAGATGGAGATAGGAAGTGTGTGTGTGTGTGTGTGTGTGTGTGTGTGTGAGAGAGAGAGAGAGAGAGAGAGAGAGAGAGAGAGAGAGAGAGAGAGAGAGAGAGAGAGAGAGAGAGAGAGAGAGAGAGAGGGGTATACAAGAAGATAAAGGGAGAGAGGTATACAAGAAGATAAAGAGAGAGAGGTATATTAGAGAGATAAAGTGGGGGATATGGAGTGAGAGAGCTGGGGAGAGAAAGAGGGGGAGGTAGACATAGGGTGGAGAAAAGGAGAGCTTATATGTGTATAGGAGAAAGAGAGAAGAGGAGAAGAGAGGGAGAGAAAGCAAGTTAGAGGAGGGAGAGAAACAAGGGGGAGATGGAGAGAGATAGGTTCTAGAGAGAAGAAGATTAGGGTGATATAAGACAATATATGAAGGGAGAGGGAGAGGGAGAGAGATAGAGAGATAGGGAGATAGAGATAAAGAAGGGCATGGATAGAAATAGATAGAGTGAGATAGCACTAAAATGAGGAGAGATAAAGTGGATAAGAGAGAGATGGATAGGAAGAGATAGATAAAGTGAGAGGGAGATAAATAGAGTGGTAAAGAGGATACATAGAGGAAGACAAATGTAGTGAATAATAGAGAGGTAAAGATAATGAGATATAGATAAAGAGGGGGAGGGAAAGATTGAAAAGGATAGAGATGTGTGTGTGTGTGGAGAGAGAGAGAGAGAGAGAGAGAGAGACGGCTCAATAAATAGAGTTAGAGAGGGAGTGATATAGACAAAGAGGGGAAACAATGTGTTATAGATAGGCGGAGATATAGAGAGATAGGGAGGGATGGGGAGGGAGATAGTGAGAGATAGGGTGAGATATAAGGGGATAGAGGTAGAGATATATGGATAGAAAGTGATCATATATCGATTATATCTTATATATACTTTTAGAATTCTCATGTGTCTAATTTAAGTCTTATATTAAGTTGAATAATATTATATTTAAATAATTAAGAATCATTTAAATTAATATAAAGACATTAAAAAGTTTATTTGAGAAAAAATATTAAATTATTTTTAGTTTATTAATCAAGAAAAAGTATATAATTTATTGTTTGAAGTTAATTGTTTAATAAATATATATAAATAATATTCTATTTATTGAAATTAAGAATTATATAATTATTAAATATCCACATAGGCATAAATTTTGGTGTTTGACATGAATAGTTTACACTTAAATTTTTATACAATGTATTAAAATAAATATATTATAAATATTAATTAGATGTTACATTCTTGTATATTTAATTATGTATATTAAATATTTGTATTTTATATAATAAAAAATAATATAATATTCATTTATATATAAAACAAAAATATATACATATGATTTAATAATATCATATTATATTAAAAATATAACAATAGTTAAAATATTGTAGATACTATATGCTATATTTGATTGATTAATTATCGATATTTGATTAATAATATATATAATATTTTAATTCTCAATATGCAATTTTCATATTTTAATATAAAATTATTCTATGTTTTATAATTTTTATATATCTATTATTTATTAATTTTATGTTTTCAAAATATATTATATCTATGTTTATTATTATAAATTATTATATATAAAAATAATATTTTACATAATTAATATGTAATTCATATTATAATTAAAAATATAACAAAATTATATTTTGTTGCTAAGTAATTTCTAGATTTGAGTATAACAAAAAATTCACATAATCAAATTCAGAAATTACTTAGCAACATTGATATAAATAGTATAAATCTCATGCTCCTAAAACTATATTCTTCTAAATCAAATATAATATATAATATTAAATAATAATAAATTGAATTTTTCTAAGCCAAATAAAACATAATTGAGAGGAGATATAAAATGAATTAAAGAGGCCTTATGCAAAAGTAAAAAGATTAGAAAAATGAAATTCCCCTATACATATGAGGACATTTGTTATAAAAAAGTATCAATTTAAAATGATAATTAGTTAAAAAAATTATTACTAATTTATAATATAAATAATATTAAAAATATAATAAAAAATTATATGAAGGTAATAATCATAATATTTTGAAATATAATACATAACAATGATATATTAAATATTAATGGTTAATAATAATAATAATATGTAATAAAAATATTAGAATTATATATTATGAAAAAATATAAATCAATATATTTTTAAAAATACTTTTTAATCATAATATATTTTAACAATAAAATATGTGAATTGTAGTTCTATATGTTGATTAAATCTCATAATTACCTCTAATCTTAAAGTTAAAATATAATTTAAGATTTGTTAAAATATGGGGGTTTAATTATAAATAAAATATCATTTAGGCTTAGGGTGAAAATATAATTTCAGATTAGGGTTAGAATATAAAGATTCAATTATATTTAAAATATCATTTAAGATTAAGGTTAAAATATTATTTAAGATTAAGGTTAAAATATGAAGTTTAATTATTTAAAAAAATAATTAATTAAATCTTATATTTTAACAATAATATTTTTTTTTTTTGTTATATTTTAACATGGTTATAATATTTTATTTATTTTAATTATATTTTTATAATTCAAAGATATGTAATGAGGATGGGGCCCCCTACTATGAGGCGAACTTATCAGATAGTTTCAATGGTCTTGTTGTTTTGAGAGATATTTTTAATCTTGATTTAAAAGAACAGAACAAATGATTCATTTCATATGAAATGCCTTTTCCATAATAAAGAGAATACAATTTTATAGTTTTTAAGAAACTCAACAATTCTTTAAAAACATTTAGCAAAAAATGACAGCTAATTAGAACTGATTGATTATAATTTAATACATGTACAATACTGAATGAGTGAGTTATAACTGATTTGTGACAGTTTCTTTCATTTCTTGAAGCTTATTATTTTCTTTATTGTATTTTTGCTTTTGTTTAATTTTAAAAAAACGAAGCATCTACAAATCTAATTGACACTTATTCTAACATATGAAAGATTAATTATTTATTATTCTAACATTTTTCTTCTTGTCCTAGAAACGAAATGCCATTCAAGGAATAATGGCGGATAGAATGGAACTAGAGATCAGGCGTCATCGGGTATGCTTGTCCATGTCTTTTGTTTGTCTACTTGTACTAATTTTAATTGTATGTACGAATTATTCACTTTATGTCTTTGTGTTTTTTTTAAGAATGCGTCATGCTTTACCTATTCAGCAGGGAAAGTCCTTTCCAAAATGGATTAATCAGTGAGGCTAAGGCATTTCATGGTTGGTGTTCGCAGGGTGAATCCATGGATAATATATGTGGAGTAATATCGTCACTTGCACCCTCTCTAGCTGAACTAAATGTTTTGGTGATTAGAGGAGGTTATTGGAATCATGTAATCGGTCAAATATCAAGAGAGTTGGTCTGGCTTCGCTGGTCCTCTATTGGGCAGAGAAATTTGAGGGTTTCATTGAACAATCTGAGGGTTTTAGAACTCTATGGAGCATATTCATTAGAAGAACTGTGGGAGGCCGATAACGATGTAAGTTTCTCACCTTTCAACTCTAGTAAATCATTATTTGAATTTTTAATAATTGCTTTATGTTTTACATATCTATACTCGGAAATTTGCTTCAGGCGCCTGTGCAGTTGAGAGAGTTGGTTATTTATAATAGCTTCAAATTCCAAAGATTTCCAAACTCAATAGGATGTCTCAAGGAACTGAGAAAGATAGTAATCGAAGGAAATACCAAGATTTTGAGTCTGCCAGAAGAGTTTTGTCGTCTTCAATCATTGGAGCACTTGCAATTAGGTTGCCCTGAATTGCTATCGCTGCCCAGCGGTTTTGGCAATTTGAGAAATCTGCGGTATCTCAATTTATATGATTGTTATCGGCTCATGCTTACATCCGAGAATTTCCAACACATGACAAAGCTGGAGTTTTGAATCTTGGAACCTGCAAGCAAGTGGGAGAGTTGCCTCGTCACATCACAGATCAAGCGACCTTGACAAAACTCTATTTGGATAATGTGGGTAGTGTAAGTGAGCTACCAATGAACATCAGTCAACTCAGCAAGCTACCAAAGATATTGATAAAGGATACGTTGTCGATAAGAATGCCGCCATGTCTTGGAGTTTTAATCTCCAGGATTATCAATCTTATAATTGATAGCTGTCCCAAGGTAGAGTGTTTGCCGTCCTCTCTCGGAAAATTGTCTTCCTTGACTCATCTTGAAATTTCTAGCTGTCCCGTGCTAGAATGTTTGCCGTCCTCCCTCGGAGATTTGTCTTCCTTGACTCATCTTAAAATTCTTGGGTGTGGCATGCTAGAATGTTTGCCGCCCTCTCTTGGAGATTTGTCTTCTTTGACTCATCTTGAAATCGCTCAGTGTGGCATGCTAGAATGTTTGCCGCCCTCCCTGTCAGATTTGTTCTCCTTGACACATCTTACAATTCATGATTGTGGTAAGCTGAAATGTTTACCAGCCCCGGGGCGTCTCATTCACTTAGAGCAATTAAAAATATGGAGCTGTCCAATTAGTCAAGTGGATATTTTGGAGGCGTCTTTACCCATTGCATTGGGCAACCTGAAGGAGATAGTACTAACAGGAGTAAAAGTGCCGAAGATTTCGATTTCTGAAGGCTGTTGTCCCTGTCTTGAGAGATTGAAACTTGGAAGTCATGATTTAGTGGAGATCGAAGCACTGCCAGCAAACCTTGAACGGCTGGAGATATCTAACTGTCCAAAGTTGAACAGGCTTCCCAGTTTTGCACATCTGACTTCTCTCAGAGAGTTTGAACTTAAATACTGTGGCCCAATTGAGAAAATTGGAGGTTTAGAATACTCCACAAGCTTGGAAATATTGAAAGTAGTCAGCAAGTGGGTGGTGCCCAGAATAGAAAATTTGAATCACATGCCGATGAGGAGGCTGGAATTCATTGCAGAAGAGGGATCATCATTGCACGTTGCATTTACACAATAAAGGTAATAATTATAATAGATTCTAGCAATAAAATTTTATAATTATCATTATTTAATTGTGCGTTGAGTAAATGTTGTGCAAGGAATGTGCAGAAATGGCCAGATGAAATCATGATCTATACACGGGCGGTCTCTGATGCCGCAACTTTCGTAAACTCCTTACTCCTTTCTCCGGATCTCTCTGTGGTAATTGGTTCTGACAGTATAGACACGAGGCCAGGCCCAGCCATTTTGCTATGTTCTGTTATAAATTGTTTGTCACCAGAACACTTGTACATAGTTTGTGATGACGTGGAAACACCTTATGAAGTGTACGTAGAGGAGGGTAAATGGGTATGGATAGTTTTCTGCACACAACGTTCCGCACACAGATTGCTCACTGCATGTGAAATCGCAATAGGCCATATGGAGGACTTCGGCAATGGCTACGCAGCGGGCCATGCCTTCTCCATCGGATGCCCCCATGCCATCACATCCGTCGATGGTGGACGTGTCTATTCTGGCTTCAAAAAGGCAGTACGGAATGACTAACACGCATGTTAGTCGCGTGTTTTACACCATTGATTTTGAAGTTAACGGTTGCAATTGACTAACCTGTCACTAACACGTTGTACGACAGGTTTGTTTTGGAGATAGAATAGCTGCGGCCATCGATGGCTGTCCATTCAAACGCAAACGGCCCCATCAACCTGTATATCACATGGATCTTCCTACATGCCTGGTTTTGTGCGCTCTTCCAGCCATT
This sequence comes from Cryptomeria japonica, assembly GCF_030272615.1. Classification (NCBI taxonomy): domain Eukaryota; kingdom Viridiplantae; phylum Streptophyta; class Pinopsida; order Cupressales; family Cupressaceae; genus Cryptomeria; species Cryptomeria japonica. The sequence goes on from NC_081407.1 coordinate 343,774,976, forward strand.
AATCCTCAACGCGCAGTTTACCTGCTTTAAAAAATATTAATAAAAACAAAATGTTTATAATTTTTTTAAAATATTTTTTTCAAAAATTTGTTTCCATGTTTTTGGATTATTTTATTTAATTGAATTATTTTTTAAGAAATTTGGAAAAAATGTATGTTGATTTTAAAAAAAAAAAATTATCAAAATAAATATATTAATTCAACATGTTTCTTTTTTAATCCAAATAAATTTATAATGATTGTCGTTGTATGTAAAAATATTTTTTCATTTTAGTGAACTTATTTAAACAGGTTGTTAATTACTTTTTTAACGATTATATATCATTATTTTTTCCATGTTTATATTTTAATTTTTCTAACATATTTTCTCTATCAATTGATTGTACTAATAATTTTAAATTATTCAACAACTATATTTTTAATGTACTAATAATTTTAAATTAAATTAATGATTTATACAAAATTAAATAGAATTTTTTTATACAATAGAAGTGGTATTATTCATAAAATTAAATTAATGTTTCATACATGAATAAGTTAACCATTTTTTCTCTCATTTATTGTTGTACCTATGTTTATCATTGATAACTTAGTTATACCAGATCAAGCTCTAGACAACTTGTTTTTGGACTATGATATAAGATAAATAGAAAAATAAGTGAATTATACATCCTGCCCTACTTATAAAGAATAGAACCAAATACTCATGCTTGTTAATTCGATAGAATGAAATAAACAATATTCTCATTTTAATGATGCCTTTTCTTTTCTAAAATGGAGATGCTTTGAATATTTCAATATGAAGTTCTATGTTTTCCTTGAAGATTTAAATAGAACCCCCTTCATAGTTAAATCAATTATTAGTTTGAATGAGTTTTAAATTGGGACAAGATTCTATTTGGATAAGATATGTATGGACAAGTACTAGTCAAATAAATCAAAATCCTACTAGACACCCATATAGTGTTTTATTGACTTGTTTACTATCAAGGGTTCTAGACAAGTTAGTTCATGTCTCTATTGGTTTTGGTGAATGTTTATAGTTTTGCATTCTTAATCAAGTGACAATTTCTTTGGTGTACACCTCAAATCATTAAAAATTTACACAACACATGACATGTTAGATGTCAAAACATATTTGAAGTATCATGTAAAAATAACATGATCCAAAGAAAATTGCATGCTAATGGTATAAAATGAATAAAATTCATAATGGATTTAGCCAATTTCTCACATACACAATAGTAGTCCAACTCAAAAATATAGTATGCAAATGATGTCTCTATCTTGAAAAAACAAGCCACTCCATCCAAGATCCAATTTCTAAATAGAGTCAAAAATATAGTATGCAAATAATGTCTCTATCATGAAAAAACAAGCCACTCCATCCAAGATCCAACTTCTAAATAGAGTTATACAGTCAATAAATAATCCATTACAATAAAGTATCATACACCATAATGGTTATCCAGGAAAATATTGACCACGATCCTCCATTATAGTATCATCAATCCCTGCACATATAATGAGCTAGTTATAAAATTAATTTACAGGTAAAAGAATAATTATTGATTGAAGTTAAATTCATAATGTTTTTACAAGTAAAAGACTCATTATTGATTGAAGTTCAATTCATAATGTTTTTACAAGTAAAAGAATCATTATTGATTGAAGTTCAATTCATCATTTTTTTCCCAATCATTTAAAGCTGCAATAACATGCATATTTAACATGTCAACTTAAATAAAATTAATTTAGAAGTTAAAGATCCAAAATTTGATTGAAATTTAATTTTCAATTTTCTTACCATCTCTAGTTTGCATTGCATCCATTGTTGTTGTTTGGTTAAGATCCGTAGGAAAGGGCTTGACATATGTTCTTCATGTATTTGTTGATCATTTAAAACTGCAAAAACATGCACATCAACTTAGATAAAATATTCAACTGTAAAGCCACATTATGTCATTAATATGAAGAATATTATATTATTTAATACCTGGATTGGCTTGTCGAAATGTCTGAGTGGGGATAACATTGGCCAATGATGGTTGATCTCCACAAATTTTATCTAGTTTGTTTGAATATGGACATAAAAGTTATTAGACATATGAATTGAATTTTTTTTTATAGAATTAATAAATACATTTAATAGTTAAAAAATTACCATCTATATGGTCTATTTCATCTGTTATTGTTTGGTTTAGATCAATGGAAAAAGGTAATCGACGTCGTCGAGTATTTGCTTGATCATCCAAACCTACAATAACATATGTTTAATATATGAAATAAAAATAAGATATTGCTATGTAAATTACCAAAATACTTTATAATAAATGTACTCACTTTGTTGTTGCATGATAATAAGTCTTTCTTCTTGTATCGCTATGCCTGAACGATTAGTGACCTCCTTTTTCTTCTTCTCTCTACATCCTATAGAGGGGAATTGGAAATTTTCACACTCCACTCTTTTGTTCAAGTCTTGAGAAATGACATTACGTCTTTGATGAATAGAATGACGTTTGTGCATTTTACTTGGACTAAACCATGGTGGCATTTGTTTGATAGGCATGTTCTCTGACCCAGGGTTTGGTGCAAAATTGGAAGAAAGAGATGCATCAATATCTTTTCTAAATCTCTCAACACATTCACTAAAAATATTTCTTTCATCTGGTCTTGTTGGTAAATTTTGGAGTAATGAATTCAAATAATGAACGAAATTTTGAAATTTATTAGAGGAAGCATCAAATGAATTCCAATCATCTATATTATAAAAAGAAAGTGATTAAGTAAAAAATAATTAAAAGAATTTAAATATTTGATTATAAAATGATGATTTAGAATTTTACCCGTTCTTTGGTCTTCACCAATGACAACTCCAGACACATCTTCTAATTGAACACAACTATCTGCATTTGAAATAAGAATTAATTAATTTTGATAACCATAAAATTATTTAATATTTAATTGTAAAGACAATATCAACATTACCTGTGGTGATATTTTCATGAATACGACTCCCTTTGACATCGTGCTCATCATCAACCAATAGAGTAACACCTTCTGTAACTTAATAAGATTAATCTAGTTAGTTTTGAGAAAAAATATAATAATCATTAAAAATATGAATGTTAAACTTATATCTCAAATGGACCTTACCAATACCTTGATCTTGCTCATTTGTTTTGTTTCTCTTTAGAAGATCTAAAATCTTCAACACATGTTTGCATGTGTTTCCTCTTTTCGCCCACTCACAATCACACACATAAAAATCAGGTCCAAATTTTCTTACAAAATACCATTTGGTTGGAACAGTTTGGCTTCTCATCTTATATGTGTTATGGAGAAGATCATATGGATGACAATCTGCATTTGGTATTTTTTTTAATCTTTCTAATGCAGTTATGTAATATCATTCCTTTTTTAAGTTTGTTAGAAACCCAGATAGCTACAAATATCTTTTATTTTTATAGAAGGGCTCTACCCTATGAAGAAGTACATAGATAAGCCAATCCATTCTCCTTGTACATTTCTTAGCACGATCACTTAAATGGTGACTCTTGATATGGAAGTGGTATGATTCTATGGAAGCATTAGTTTCTTGATTTGCATGAGGAAAGCTTCGAAAGTTTTTGGCCCACATCGCTAAACAAACAAATATAATCATGTCAAATAAAAATCAACTAAACTGATGTAAATACATAGAAACCATAATGAATAATTTGGTGAACTTACCAATACACCTCTCATCATGACACCAAGTTTTTTGAAAGTAATCAATAATTTTTTTTTCTTCTTTGAAATCTTCCATGAATTTTTTTATCAACTGAGTAATAATGCCTTCATCATCACTCTTTGTGTACATTATTTCACCCAATCTATTGAACATACTTGTTGCAATATCCTTATTGTTGACATACCTAAATTATAAAAAAAATCACTTAGATATGATTTTGCACTATGTAATATTTGACATATTTTAATTAAAGATTGACTTACCTATACACATTCTTCAACCATGCCCTTTGCACATGCCAAATACATAAAAGTATCCAACAATTAAAGGATAATCTACAAGTTACATTATAAAAGTTCATAAGTAACATTGAAACAAAATTTAGTGTTCATAAGTAGCATTCAAACTAAATATTAAGTAATTAAAATGGGTTGAAGTTATTTAAAAAAAAAATAAAAATTAAAGTCAATAAAAACCCGATTGCCTCAATCTCAACACTACCATCATCTGTCATGAATGCATTGACATGCCAATCTTCTTTACTCTGTTTTCCCCTTTTATAAACCTCTGTAAGCCATTCATTTATATCCTCAACTTTATTTCTTGAGGATATGGCCCATGCAATAGGTATGTCGGCGTCTTGTTCATTGAATACAAGCAATGTATACAACTCATACTGCGCATGAATAAACTATATCAATAAATAAAAGATATCTATGAAGAAATACATAGAAAAGAAGTATCAAAGATTAATTTAAGATACATAAATATGGGCAACATTATTTTATTTACACCATATTTATTTGTAGAGAATGTGGAATCCATTGCAATGATTGAGTTATGTGAATGTTTCACCATCATTTCTCGCATCCATAGTGTTTGAATGCCCATGATAAATGGAATATTTTCCACATTGTTTGGTCTTTTATAGTAGAAAAAAATATCTTTCCCCTCTACATGCCACAAGCTTACACTTTTTGCATCATCTTCATTTTTTTGAGATCGAAGGGAGCGTAGTCTTTTCCATGCATTCAACACATCTTTTCTCAACAAACATGTGTCCCTCTTATTCATCAATTTAGTCAAACCATGATCTAAGTAGTGTTGCTCGCATATTGTGTCAATCCCCACACACATTAGTAATAAGGTTTCAATATACGATTTACACTCATTTGATAATCTTGGGTGCAAAATTGCTTCTTGGACCACTAGAAGGATCATCCTTTCCATGACAAAATTCACCATTAGAATCACAATGAATAAATTCGTTGTGTGTAATAATAGAAACATCTGGTCTACCATACATAACCCTGACAAGAAAACGAGCAAAGACTAACGGCGGATTTCACAGCTTATTGCCACTTTTACTACCTAAAGAGTAGCGTTAGTAAATCATTGAAGTATTATTAGTCTCTGGGGCCCATTTCCCTGTTGTTCTGTTTCCGTTCTATTTGTCGTGCTACACTCATCTGACTATCAAGAGTCACTGTCACTGCAACTGCAATTTCTGCTAGCACACACATTCATAATAAAAGTCACGGTTAAATTTGAATTTAAATTTTGAATCTAGTCTCCCGCCCAAGCCTCTAAAAGCGGCAAAGAAGGATTTCTAGCACACAAGATATTTTTATCGGGCTCGTTTCTATGAGATATTTGCTTCCAACTTGCATAGCCTGCTAAAACAAAAAGCTGATTTGATGTATTTTTTCAAAGTTGCCGCTTTAGATGGAGGCATACAGATACAGATGTACCTAGGTTCAAAAATAATTTGACAAAAGATGGACAGAAGAAGGCGGCAAAGTTGAGATCTTTAGGCATCTTGAGAGGGAATGATCCTACATGATTTTAGACGTTGTGCTTCCCAGCAAAATCGACTACTCGTTTTGAACACGATTTTAAGTATGTATTCCCATTCTGCAATAGGAAAGGTCAATTTAATAGCTGAGATCAAATGAGAAAGTGCAGATTTGAGGGAAATAAATTAGACATCATCACCAAAATTGTACACCCTTTGAAGGATGGAAAACATGTATTTGAAACAAAGATTCTATTTGGATTAATCAAATTTTTGGAATTGTTTAGGTCCTCATTGATCGACTTACAATAGTCAGCTATTTCAATCGTGTATCTGTAGCCTTTATAAATATGACCTACTTTGCATGGGTTATATACCATCTTATCTGCTCTCTCTCAAGAAATAGTATATTTCATTGTTTTTCATCAAGTGTTCTTTTTAGTCTGCTATTTTGTTAGTTTGTAATGTGAATAGCTTTCTTTGTGAATAGTAGCAAATAGGCGGGATCAATGATAATCAAACTCTTGATTGTGCTTCTTGTTCTAGCTGTTATATTTGCCCTGCAAGTTTCTGCTTGATATAAGCTTAAGACTAATGCAAATACTAATTCAAATAGTAACTATAAAGAAAAAAATTTAATTTGTTTCAAGTTGTGGGCACCTTAAAATCTATTTTAATCCATATCTTAAGTGTTGCAAACAATAAAGCAAGGCTGCATATGAGATTTTGTCATTTAGACTCATAAGCACAGTAACAATGATATACAGGTCTATGACCCAATTCATATTCTCTTGCTAGTGAAACTGAATGTTGTTTTTATTAAATCTTGATCTTTTTTAATCTGTAGTGATAAAAGAGCAATAAAAAACTATTCCATTCCAATATCCCTGCTATGTTTCATAGCTTAATGATACGGTGTTAAACTAGGTTTTTGCAAATATATTCTAATTAGCCTCGTGAGAGTTTGCTTGAGAAAATAGTGTTTTTAATACTCAAATAAGTAGATTGATGAAAGTATGCACATGCAATGCAATGAAAGATGTGAAAAACATTTGTATACACTGTGGCATGTCTTGTTAACCTTTTTATATGGAAAAGCCCATGCAAAGAAACTATAACAAAATTAGTTTGATCATATAGGGCTATCAATTCAATAATATTGTTGTTAAAATCATTTTGACATTTTGTTGGGTTCAAAATGCTTCATCATTGTCCCAAGAATCATACTTATATACATATTTTTCTAATTGTTTGCCACATGTAGAAAAACCCTAATAGTGTATAGCTCTTTAAAATACACTAGTGTAAACCTTTGTTAACTTCTTTAAACTTTGAGCAAGACTAATAGTGAATGATTAGAGGGCACTAAGATTGACAATGGGCGTGTTCTAGAAAAAGTAAAGGTGTGCATAATTTTTTTCCTACAAGACTTAGTTTAGTTTCTAACTAATGAAAAATTATATTTTATTCCATGCCATCTTTAAATCATGCTAATATCCTTTTTGAAAAGATAAGGCCTTGATTGAATAGGCGTATCCAAGCTTTCCACTTGACTACTAGCTAGAGACATATTGCATGAATTCAATCATTACACGAGGGGTCTCTTTGACTTAATTTCCCATCATCCCAACTTGGAGCAATATAAATCTCCCATGTGAGAGTCATGTACAATGTATAATCCATCACCTATAACACATGGCCTTTTGAATAATGCTCAAAGGTTCCCACCATATATGTCACACCTTTCCCACATAGACACCACATCTTCCCACACTTGGTCATTTACCAATAGGGAGAAACAGAAAAATGTAATTCATCCATATACACCAAAAATGCCTTAGTCACCTACACTAATAAGCCTACACAGATGAAGAGAAGCCATATTAGGCATGCATAGACATATCCAAGCTTTCCACTTTAGTACTAGCTAGTGACATATTGCATGAATTCTTTCATTACACATGAGAGGTCTCTTTGACTTAATTTCCAATTAGTCCAACTTGGAGAAATATAAATATCTCATGTGAGAACCATGCACAATGTATAATCTATCACCAATAACACATGACCCATTGAAGAATGCTCAAAGGGTCCTACCATATATGCCACACCTTTACCAGTAGACGACACATTTAACCACACTTGGCCATCTACTAATAGGGAGATAAATAGCATAATATAAGTCATCCATATACACAAAACATGCCCTATTAATCTAAACTAATAATCCTAGACCAATGAAGAGAAGCCATAGCAGGCATGCAAAAACATATATCCAAGCTTTCCATTTGAGTACTAGCTAGAGACATTGCATGAATGAATTCATTACACATGAGGGGTCTCTTGGACTTAATTTCTCATTAGTCCAACCTGGAGCAATATAAATCTCCCATTTGAGAAGCATGTATAATGTATAATGTATTTAATATATCGTCGACAACACATGGCCGATTGAAGAATTCTCGAAGGGTCCCACCATATATGTCACATGTTTGCCATGTAGACATCATATTTTCCCACACTTGGCCATCTACTAATAGAGAGATAAATATCATAATGCAAGTCATACATATACAATAAAAATGACCTAGTCACCTACTCTAATAAGCCTACACTAATAAAGAAGGACCACATTAGGTTTGCATGGACAAAAGTAATCATAAATTCACAAACACATAATTAAGTATTAAGACCATTGATAAGATCTAATAATAGGCCCATTCATGGAGGCTATTCTAATCATAAGTTCATAATGATTAAAAATTAGGTTGTACAATAATTGATTATTAAGATTCAATTATTAAGATTAAATACATTGTTTTATAATTATTCTCATATCCAATCTTCTCTTCCAAATAACTCTCTAGATCTTCCATAAAGGTTATAATATTGTTAGAATTTCTCTCAATTCTTCTTTGAATGCATATCCTTATGTCCCCCATTAACTTTCTAGACCTTCTTTCCAATTCATCCCGAAGCCAAATCTCTATGGCATCTTCACCATTTGTGCTATAATTGTTTCAATCTAAGACAATATCACCTTATAAGTTAGGTTTATCATAGATAAATTTTGGAGGAATGTACGTAACTTGATTAATATCCAAGAATTCATGGATTGTAGGGTTGATCATAGATAAATTCATCTTTAGGTTCATTATAGATAATTAGATAAATTAGGTTCATCATAGATAATCATGGATAATTATCTATGATGAACCTAAAGATCATTTTTTGAGGGTTGATTTTATTATTGTAGCTTATCTACAGATGAATTGGGTAAGCTTGTAGATGGTTGAAGAATGCAAGAATGCAAACCTATACTCTTCATCCTTGATGAAATTATTCAAGGAGATACATAATGATAGGAGTTCAAATTTGATTACCAAGATGAGTTTAGTGTAAAAGATAGGGGAATATGGAGTGGCACTAGTTGGTGTGTAAATTCTAGTGTGATAGGCTTAAAGAGTAGGATTAAGGTGGAGATGCTAATCACGATTGATATAATTGAGAACTTTATTAAGGATTTTTAACAAGCTTTAATTAGTTGCATTAAAGCCTAGTTATATTACCTTGAGAATAGTAGGGGTGAACTAGTGATTCTAAATTTTTGCTTGCAAAGGGTGTAGACTTCATTGTTTTTAAATGAATATCATTATCAATTATGATGGTGGATGGAATGCCATAGCAACAATTGATATGGTAAAAGATGAATTTGGATATTTAAGTTCTAATGTTGAAGGTGAGGGGGATGGATTCTGCTCATTCATAAAATATTGTATGATAACGATAATAAACTTATGATCATGGGATGATGAGGGATGGATCTTGCCAACTAGGTTAAGGCTCTATTAGGAAAAAACCAAGGGTTGGTGATAAGTCAAAATCATTGATACGGTGCATGAGTGAGATTACCAATTATGTGTTATTGTATTAAACTTGATAACAATTACTAGCATCAACAAAAACATTAATACTCTAAAATAAATTGCATTTAGGGACACATCAAGTTTTGAATCCTTAATATCACCATACTTTTGAATCTCCAACCAATAGTCATATAAATGTTTTGTGTTAATTGAACTTGGTCAAGTTTATTCTTTGGGATTGATTAATGATGAAATAATTTGATATTTTAGAAGAGGAAGTACTACGGTAATATATAGAAAAATTGGTTGGTAATATATATAAATTTTTAGCCCCTAGTCATCATTTGATAAGTATCCCCTATTGAATGATATCTTGAAGAAGTACAAGATACATCAAAAATTTAGAGGTCAATGTTAAGATAAATTAGGTAAGGCATGTACTACACTAGGAATAAATATATATTTAGAAGTAGTAACATTCTATGTGGATCTATAAGCAAAAATCCATGAACATTAAAATGGATACTCAAGAAAAAATCCTCTTACAAAAATGAAAGGACCTTTTTAGGTATAGCCATGAGGAGAAAAAATCGATGAAAAATAATTGGACATTATTATAGGCTAGATGAGAAATGGTAATAGTGTATCAACATATCATAGCGTGATTGAGAATCATGTATGTGCAAATGCAAGATGATTCTCACAGTATATTAATGTACAAAATTCGTAGAAAATAGCTAAAATAAAATTAAAAGTCATATATGCATCATAAAAAATATGTATCTAAGAAGAAGCCATACAAAAAATATCATTTAGGAAGCCAATATAGATTAACAAATATAACACCATCATGAGATAAAATGGATTGATAGTTGGATCATGCATATGACTCCATAATGATGTTCAAATTTGATCAACAAAGTTTATAAAATCAAAAAATATGCAATTCATATGTTTGGAAAGAGAACATATTGTCTTCTTTACCATTTATTGATCCCAAATATATATTATACTATATATTTTTATTTAATAATAAGTAAAATAAATAAATATATTAAAATATATTTAATATAATATCATATATATTGTAATATATTTACATAATATATTAAATATAATATGACTTATTCTATACTATATTGTAGATTAATTGTGTTAATTTATACAATTAATTAAATGTACACTATAATTGAGATAATATATTAAAATTTTAATTAAATTAAATTAAATCATATATATTTTATTTATTATATTATAGATTCAAATCACATTTGAATGTTATTGTGTTGTAGATGGGGTCTTTAGTTAATTATTTGTCCCTTTAAAAAAAAAAATTTAATTAAATTTAATATTACAATATCTATTATAATTATCCAAAGGAGACCCTACTATTCAAAATATTTAAAAGATAAATTTATAACATCTTAAATAATATATTTATCACTTAAAATACAATTAAAGCACCTTATTTTATTTTATATTATTAGATTTTCTATTCATAATTTAATTTTATATCAAAAAATAAGAAAAAAATATTAATTTTATAATAAATTAATAAGTAATTATAATATTATTTTATATCTAATTAACAATTTGATTTTAAACTGATACTTAACTGATAATTTTTATCATATTAAATTTAATTTAATAATATTAATTATTGATCAATGATTGAAATATAACATAATTAAAAATAATTAATAATTACATTAACAACTTTTTAAATATAATACACAATAATTATTAAATTATTAAATTTCCTAATTTAGAAGTTAAAAAAATTCAAAATGCAGCACGTAAATTGTTTTACCCAAATTAAATTAAATTGTTTTATCCAAAGCAAGGCATGTACAGACATCAATGATTATTTTTTTTTTTTTTTTTTTTTTGGGGGGGGGGGGGGTTATGACACTTTTTTTGAAATACACCAAACGGAAAACAAAAATAGATGAAAAAAGCCAAAAAATAGTAATTGTCAGTGGGGCCCACATGACACAGCGCACACTAGTCAAAGCTTAGTGTGTGCTGTTTAAGGCTGGCCCTATTATAGGCAGGGAACTAATGTTTTCACCTCAACTCTTTCTTATTAATTTGTGCAAATTGAAGGTTAAATTTTTCTACAGTTTCTAACATCTAAATTTGATAAATAATATTTATGGCAATTTTTTGTTTTTTTCTGATTGGTTCCTTATATTTTTCCTAGTGTTTTTTAATTTTATTTTAATTATAAAAAATTGAAAAAAAAATTGACGTGTGTTACTTTTACAGCTACGAGTATAGGCCAATTCATCGTTGCTGATGTAATTATACGAAGTATTATGCTAGAATTTATTAGTTCCTGTTGGCCGACAGGTAACTAATGCATCCGTCAGGTGCATTTTTTTTATTTTGAGCTATCCAATCAAGTCTCAGTATTTTTTTTCTTTTTATTTTTTTTCAAATGTTCTAGTATTTAAAATATTTAATAATTTATATAAAATCATTTATTTTTAATATCATTGGATGATGCCGTTAATTTCTTTCTTTTATAAAAAATTAAAAAATCTTTGGCATAGCTTCTGGAAACTTTTCATTTATTGAAAATAAGGGAAATTAAAATAAGGCTGGAAAATTTATTGTTTCATTAATATTATTAAATGCGCACGCCAAAAAAACATCATCACAAATCCTTGTAATTGTATTAAATATATTTATTACATAGTTAATGCATCTCTGTGTGCAACATTTAGTACTTTGTGCTAGTTTTATTTCTCCATTGTTGCTTCTAGTTGCTTCTGCTCATATCCGAGGGTCTCTGAGTTTTGTGTATTCCTATTAGCTTAGACTTGTGTATCCCCAGTTTCAATTTATTTTCTATTAGCTTAGGCTTATGTATTCCCAGTTTCAATTTATTTTCTATTAGCTTAGAATATATGTATATTTCTATTTTGAAGGACTAAATCGTCTGAAATTTCTATAGTGTTGCAAGGGTTTTTGCAATAGAGGCATAGGCATAGCGGAGAAGCTGCAATAGTCAAAGATTATTCAAAGAAAAAGTAAGTTTTCCAAATGCCCAGATTCTAGGGTGTTAAACTAAAACACATATATGTAACCAATCTGGATTAGCTAAACAAGGACATGGTATGAATATAGGATAAAAATTCTTCTACACAAAAAAATTACAGAGCTATGAATTCAAATTCGCAGCTTGTCAGACCCTGTACTCTCTTATTCATCTACACTTCTTTCTTATCTAGTTTATACAACCCCACAAAGGCAAATCTGATAAAATTACTGCTACATTTCTTCACAAGTTTTTCTAATTTTCGTTTGAAATATTTCTTGCATTTTTTTCATACCCATCAAAGAAAACATGAAGTGAAAAATCATTCTATTTACTTAGCCTTAAAAAGAGTACCAACTCTTTTGTATATTTGTTCAAGTCCTTATTCTTTTGACATGTATACTAACACCTGTCAAAGCCTTCAACTTGCATGATGTGGTTTGTATCGTGCCAGGTACCTTGGCTATGTTGGGTATATGAAGCCCAACAGTCACATGGCTATTTGTCTTCCCCAGAAGAGTCTTCATTTTATATTTGATATGTTTATATAAATGGTTGTGTGCAGCCCATACATGATGTATTGTGTAATTGGATATTGGTTAAAAGAAGTTCTCCCTACGTTTCTGGTGGACATAGCCACTTAGTGGTAAACCATGTTAATCTTGTGTCTCATGTCTTTTCTTGTTGTCTGATTTTCTTTTCTTCTATTTTGTGTTTATCTTATGTTCTTCTCTGCTCATTTTAAAACTAATAATTGGTATCAGAGCTACGGTGAAATGTTGAGCAGAGATGGGATCCGATTGGATAGTTGATCCCGGATCTAGGTGCCCTTACTTTGTGTTTGATCCCGGAGCTGGGTGCTTTTATGTTATCGACAAAAAGGCTGAAGATTCAGATGATGATGTCGATTCAGATGACGAAGCCAAATCAGTCATCGAAAAATCTTGGTAATCAAAACTCGGTAGAGAGTGATGTCCAAGTGAAGGTTTGAAACCAAATGTCATTGGTGGGATGGTTGGAAAGAGGAGGAGACTTTGGCTGAAGAAGAAGAGGGTTTGTTGTATTCTCTATTTAAAGAAGATACTGGGTTGTTTCCCTTTCAAGATGAGAAGGATGCCTCCTAGGGTGAGGAGGATGTAGTCTTGAATCTAGCGAATGAAGATGACCCTGAAGAAGAACAGGCAGATTGCAAAAGTGATGATTTATTGTTTCAGATTGTAGCAATGGAGGCAGAGTGGAATGCATTTATTGCAGGTACTACACAAGTTTCTGCACAAAATACAACAAATTCATTCAGTGAGGCAACCGTGAGAATTGGGAGTGATGTTTGTAGGCTATTCACACCTGTACGAGAGTTTTATATTTGGGTATTAAAATTTGATAATGGTGATCTTCTAGATATTCTATTACAGGGGAGCATAAGAGCAAAAGACTTTGATGGAGTGTATTATGCATCTGCAGATAGTAGTGTTCCTGATTATGGATTACCAGATGAATTAGTTAGATAATATATTTTTAACTCTGATCTGACTTGGAGAAGATTAATTCGCACTGTTCATGAACAAAGTTTGGTGATATTAAAATCTTCTCAAGAGCTGGTTGTAATATGAGCCTTGGAATGGAGGTGCAGGGAATGTTATAGACTGTACTAGTTGGACTTCATTGGGGAGATTGTTGGGTGTATGAAGCCCAACAGTCACATGGTTGTTTTTCTTCTCCAGAAGACTCTTCATTTCATATTTGATATGTTTATATAAATGGCTGTGTGCAGCCCATACATTATGTACTGTGTAATTGGATACTAGTTAATAAAAATTCTCCCTGCATTTCTAGTGGATGTAGCCACTTAGTGGTGAACCACGTTAATCTTGTGTCTCATGTCTTTTCTTGTTGTCTAATTTTCTTTTCTTCTACTTTATGTTTATCTTATGTTCTTCTCTGCTCATTTTAAAACTAACAGGCTGGCCACATTTTTTGACAAAAGAAATTGAGAGGAAAATATCAATGGTACCAATAAAGTTGTTTAGCCTAGCCCACAATATAAGATTCCAAATAATTCACGAATCCTCAAAGTCCATAGATATTTTAAGTTAAAAGTGAAAAAAAGAAAAAAAAGTTTATTCTCCATGATTTCCAAAAATCCCCATTCTCCACTTTACACACAATTTTGAAATGCGCGTAATAATGTATTCAACAGTCAAAAGGGTAAACTTAGATTCTAAATATTTTCCAGTCTTATTGAATGTACATACCTCATATTATACCAGATGAGTTCAACATGGTTTCTATGTATTTTACAAACTTTTTGTATTTGTTAGTTCTTAAATGTCATTTTGTTTAAGTTGCAAGAAAGTTAATTATATTTATCAAAATCTAGAATAATTTTTTGGTCTGATTTATCTTCAGGAATTCATTGTACTTGGAAAAATTTGAGCAATGAAAAGATTTCTACTCCACCCCATCTCTATCAAATAGTGATTGAAAACTTATTCAATGCTGAAATGTGGATTCCCAGAAACATGCTACATTTAATCTAAAATAAAATAATAAAGTAGATTGTTGGTCCCCTAACATATTGTAGTTGATGTGTACTGGTTTGCCAATGCACAGCTTTCAACTTCATATTGAACATTTTTAGCTAGAAACAAGTTGCAGAATTTTTTTGTATGGTTTTCATGTTTTCTTCTTAATCTTAGACTTACATTTTCAATTATATTTGTTTTAATTTTAAAATATATAATATAATTAATACTTCTGTGAGTTAAATGTTAAATTTTGTTTCATTGCTGGCATGCATATGTGCAATGTGCAATGGTCGTTTGTTGTTATAGTTGTTTATTTGTATTTCTTATTTTCTCCTATAATTATCATTGTATTTAGCAACTTCTTTCACCCATTTTGTAGGTCTCCGATTTTCACTATAATCTGGAAACAACTTAAGCCAATGCTGCTACAGATCATTTTTTGACTACAACTTTTGCATGATCTTTCAAAAGCTATGTTGATGCCACTAACTTGCACACTTCGCATTTTGCACAAATTTTTGGAATACTCAACTTCAACTAGCCACTTTACCTAGAGGGCTAATCTACCTTGCAAAATCATTTAATTTTATTTGAATTAGATTTGAATATTTAATACTGGTCTCAATTGTTGATGATTAGAGAAGTGCGCAGTGCATCTTTGACAAAGTAAAACATAAGTAGTGTCCATCAAAATTAGCAACCCTTTGAAAGATAAAGCAATTGCTAGAGAAATGTGGGTAAGAAAGGTCAACCAACTGGAGCAATGACCAAATAGTTTTCTACCAATAATAATTTTGGTTCAATGTATGATTTCAGTTTGTAAGACACATTCTATTGGTGCAAAATACGCATTCAAATATATGTCAAGTTAATTAATTACCTCAAGCGAGTACCTTTTATTGATCATGATAGGCATTTGTTTTTATCACATACTAAATTTTCCATAACCCAACTGAATTGCCTAGGACACAAACTATTATCCTCTTAGAACATATCTTGTGAATTTCAATTTTTGCAATTGGCACTCAATGCAAACCTTTCTAATGTTTCAATCTAGTTTGCCTTGGAGAATCTTCTGGTTTTTTTGAGATTTACATGCAGCTTAGTAAACAAGATTGATACTATATGTGCATTAGATACGTTTGCACACACCTCAATAACAAGAGGGTGATGGTATGCTAACATAAGATAGTCAATGTTCACATTTCTATCTAAGATTTTTCATAGCTTCGTGTGATATCACTGAAATGACAATAACACATGATTTGATTTGTTATGTTATAAAGTTATAACAAATATCATCAAAACTAAAATTCAATACTCTGTAAACATTGTCTATAGCACAAACTGGAATGGAGAAGCTCAAACACATGGCCATGACCTTGGAAAGCACAGTATAATCAAGTTCCTTTTATACTTCTGAGCAAAGTATTGGTTTAGAAAAGAAACTTTTATGTGTCCAATATGAAGATATCCACTGGGTTCAGGAGGAAAGTCTATACAAACTTTTCACATTTCTCCATCTAGCAAACCATTGCCAAAACAACCTTCCTCTTTTGATTTGTCATACTTTCACTTTTGATGTCTTGAAGCTTGCTTTCTTTCAGATTTACTGGCTTTCGCTTGCCAATTCCTTTTTTGCTTACATATTTAATAACTACTCCGTTGAATATTGGATACTCTAACAATATTAAAATGAACCATCTGACTAAATTTCTTTCATTTCAATATCAAATGTTTGTAGCCTTCATAATCCAAATCTCATGCCTTCTCTCTAGATTGTGCTTGACATTTGCTCCTATCTACACTAGTTTCTGTAGATGTGTTCTCCTATTTAGATTGCTTTATTTATTCTACGCATTATAATTTTTTTTGTAGAAATTGTTCTTGGGAAACTAGTTTGAAATGAAAACATAATGCATTACAATATTGTTGTCCAAAAACATTTTAAATGCCAGTCATTAGTTTTAGGCCAATGCAAAATTTTAATTGTTTTATCCTCTATTATTTTTATAGTCATTCTAGCTGCACTTGCCATGGAGAAAGAAAAACTAGAAAATGTTTTTGTACCACATAGAACATGTATCCAGAAATGTTATAAAAAGCATGACAGATATGCCTCTTTTTTAAAGTGCTTGAAGAATTTGCTAGAAGCTCGTAAGCTCTATACTTGTATTTCTTTTACTTTTTCTTCTAGTAGGTTTTATGCACTCTTATGAAACTTTTTGAATAGATGTACGTTTAATACTTATTATACTCTTTTCCTTCACTTTTATGGTTCATTTTTTACTTACTCTCTGCTTACTTTGATTTTGCTAGACATGAAGCTAGATCCTATTGCACCAAGCTTGTGCTTTGCTAGGTAACTTAAGATTACATACAAATAGAATTTGTTTCTTTATCATCTATTACAAGAATTTTCATTAATACCAATGTAAAGAAGCATAGATAAAAAACTAATTTAAGTTTGCATAGTTGAGCACCCTTTAACATGCAACACCATATTTTCCTTGAGAATTTCAGCATAATAACAACAAAACTACACTTTAACTTTGCAGCTATAAAGGTTTCTACTAGTACACTCGTCTATGGTCAGAATAATAACCATTTTTTAAAACTCTCTCATTGTAACTCTGACATTTTTCTCAAAGGAAGCTATACTTTTCTTGATGCTTAGGAAGATGAATAGGACAAGCTGAAAGGTAAAATATTAGACTTTAAATGTTATGACTTTGCTAGATAAATAGATAGTTTTTAAGCCTGCCTAGACAATTTTTACCTAGGTGTGATATAGGTTTTATTCACAGTTTTTCCCAATTTAGGCGAGAAGCATTACACTTACAAATTTGAACTGAATTCACTAAAATCGTGAATTTTGATTTGCATTGTCAAAAATCATCAGGTAATAAGACCACATGAAATATACAATAACACAATTGACATTAGAAATTCCTACAGTTTCAACACAATTTTTACAGCATTGATTACTTGCAACTATTTGTTATGCACAATCTCTACATCATTCATACAAAGCTCTTACTACTACTCTACTATTGTTTGTATTTCATTTTTAACTTGGACAATTATACCATAAAGTTATGTTTTTAAAAATGCTAAATATTTTCATGCTTAATCAATTGCTAGAGAACTTTTTCTTTCATATTCATTCCTTTTGTATGATAGCAGTCACATGTGCTTATTTGCTCAAGGTTATCTTGTAATCTAATTTTTTGGACTCTTAATTTTGTTAACTTTGCATTTTGCAGGTTTCCAAATGTAGATTTTGCATTTTTTGGACTCTTAATTTTTATTAGTGAATTATTGAATTACTATCATAAAAGTTTAAAGTTGACTCTCCCTTAACTTCATATTTACTAAACTGTTACACATAATTACTATAATATTGCATGCCACTTCAAATAATTATCAACTATCTAAATAGATTAAAAAGTAACAAAGTTTAAATAAAACATTATAAAAGTCATATATTATTCATTAGTATACTATGTTTAATTCTCTCTTCCACACAAGATTTGACATTACCTACCAAATCAAGTTTTTCTCTATTTTGATGAATAATTTATTAGTTTTTAATTTCAATATTTTTTTCTTCCTATTTTAAGCTTAGGCATTTGAATTTTATTTATGTTTTGTCATGTTATGTAAATAGAATGTTACTATATAGTTTAATAATGTTTAACATACCTCTTGACTGATAGTTTGTCATGTGTACTCTAGGTGAATTCAATTATTTCAACACATTTAGTCAAAATCAAATATCACATTTTTGATAGAATATCATTTCCTAAAATATTTTTAAAGAGTACCATCCTAAAACTTTGAACCAAAATATTATTTCTTTAATTAAATAATATTAGTCCTAATTAATGTTGTTCCTAGTATGAATCCAAATTTAAGCCAACTATTGCCTTAACAACTATAATTTTAATTGATCCAATAAAATTATGATACATAATTTACATGAACCTATTGCTCTCAAACTATTATTTATTAAAATTATCTATCAACTAACCAAAAAATAATATTTTTATTTATTTAATTATTTTATCCTAATTCTTCTATTAATTAATTAAATTTTTATTTATTTAATTAATTCATTTATCCTCTGCTAAGCCTTTTCTCATTTAAATAAATACTTTTATTTATTTAATTGATCCAACCTCTTCTATTAATTGACAAGTAACATATTAAATAAACTTTTGTCTATGTATACACACACAAAAAACTCTACATCAAGATTATTGACAAGTAACATATAAAATAAAAGAATGAAAAATAACTACTTTATTTTTATTAGTAAATTATTGAATTACTATCATAAAAGTTTAAAGTTGACTCTCCCTTAACTTCATATTCACTAAACTATTACACATGATTACTACAATATTTCATGCCACTTCAAATAATTATCAACTATCTAGATAGACTATAAAGTAACAAAGTTTAAATAAAACATAATAAAAGTCATATATTATTTATTAGTATACTATGTTTAATTCTCTCTTCCACACAAGATTTGAAATTACCTAACAAATCAAGTTTTTCTCTATTTTGATGAATAATTTATTAGTTTTTAATATTTTTTTTTCTATTTTAAACTCAGGTATTTGAATTTCATTTATGTTTTGTCATGTTATGTAAATAGAATGTTACTATATAGTTTAATAATGTTTAAAATACCTCTTGATTGATAGTTTGCCATGTGTACCCTAGGTGAATTCAATTATTTCAACACATTAAGTCAAAAACAAATATCACATTCTTGATAGAATATCATTTCTTAAAATATTTTGAAAGAGTAGTATCCTAAAACTTTGAACCAAAATATTATTTCTTTAATTAAATTATATTAGTCCTAATTAATGTTGTTCCTAGTATGAATTCAAATTTAAGCCAATGATTGCCTTAACAACTATAATTTTCATTGATCCAATAAAATTATGATGAATAATTTACATGAATGTATTACTACTACACAATAGAGATATTTAAGACATTAATTTAAGACAAAATATTAGTTTTTTTTTTTTTGATCGGTAAGACAAAATATTAATTTTGTCTTAAATATATTTTTTATATTTTAATTGTCTCAAATTAAGACAATAAAAAAACACTTTTCCTCAATAAAACTTTTATTCAATATGGACTTGACTATTAGTCTGTGCTCAACTCAAAGTCTACCACTCCATTCTGTAACAGTTTCCGCTCCATCCATTACAAACTAGCGGTAGCGGCGACAACATCATGGGGATGCAGGCGGGAAGAGTTTTCATGGTATGGTAGGAATTTTTCTTATATTGCTCTCAAACTATTATTTGTTATGAGCTTGAAATCATCTATCAACTAACTAACAAATTATATTAGTGCATTGCTAAGAGGTAAGTACTTGCCACTAAACAAAGTAAATTTAAAATCGTTGGCTAATTACAAGATCTCATTTTCTTTTCCAACTAATTCTAAGTTAATTTTGACCATAATTTCAAACATTTAAATTTAAATTATTAAAATTTGAATGTTTCAATAAATACATAATTTAATTTCAACTTTTGATTTCAATGATCATTGTTTTTCAAATACTCTTAAACCAATACCGAATTCAAATTCTAATAGAAAATACACTGAAAACCAAACATCTTTGAAATATTAGCTTAGTCAACTAATTTCTTCTACAAAACCAAATGTATACACATAAAAATGGCTATGAGCAATTAAATAAATATTTAATATCTATTTAATAATTATTCTTCTATTATTACCAAAGCTCTCATGAATTAATCTTTCATGGAAAAACATAAAAGGAGTAATAAAAGTTATTAGGCTTCAAAATAAACCAAACCCCACAAAGTAATAACAATAATAATAACAATAATAATAAGAATAAAAATAATAAAATAATAATAATAACAACAATAATAAGAATAATAAGAATAAGAATAAGAATAAGAATAATAACAAGAATAAGAATAATAACAATAATAATAGAGGATTTTTTTTTTCTAAATATAATCATTCGGGAGCGAAATGGCGGCACTGGAGGGTAGCAGGAGCGGGGCTGGCGAGAAGAGCAGGGTTACTAATGTGCGGTACTCTGGTGCCCAATCTACGAAGGTTGGATCTTGGAGTGATGAAGATGATATTGCCTTCCTCATTGAGACATGTAGATTGCATGCTGTCCAACAACCCGTTAATGCTGGGAAAACAGATAGGTTACAGGGCTCCAAATACTCCAGTCCGCGGTTAAACTATGGAAATCCCTATTCAAGTGGTAACCAGTGCCCTATTGACCCGCACAAGTGGAAGGTAAATGGTTTCATTTGGAATAACAAAGGTTGGTTCTGCAAGGCTAAGCATCCCGCATCCGAGGGCCCTCGAAATTGGTATCCACTGTCTAAACCTAACACTTCTGATGCACCACTTGAGAGAGGCATTCCTCATACTGACTCTTTTTTGGTTCCCTTGATTGATCATGGTAATTTCCAAAAGCGGAATGGGTGCTTTAGGCAAGATAACTCAAGGGTGGACCAAGCTAGGTTTTAGAGATCCAACTTCGGTCCAAAAAATCAGAACCCTCGACCGAATCTTGAAAGACACATTGACTTTTGAAGAGCAAGCTCTCTCCCTTAGCGACCCCGTTTTCATAAACCGGTAAGAAAAACCTCAAGACCCACTATCTTTCTGGATGAGAATAAAATTAATTCTGCTAGGTCAAATTTGCTTGAGTCTTGCCTTTTTATCAAGTGGGGTGGTGGAAAGCGGGTCAAGGACAACTTTGAATCCTGGTATATAGCATAGTGGGGAAAGGATATCAACTTTAATATTCTCCCGAATGATTTCTATATGATTGAATTTATGAGCAATGAGGAGAAAGCTAAAAATAAAGGTCCATACATGTTAGATAGCATTGAAGTTCACATCATTGATTGGCAACCCAATTTCAATCCCCGGATATTTCTTGCCAGATAGCAAGGTATGGATAAGATTGTATAATTGTCCCTCAAATTATTGGTACATTGATGTCATTACGGATATATGCAAAAACCTTGGTACCTTTGTATCGACAGATGACATCTTGGAGGATAAACTATGGGCAAGCTTTCTTAGAATTTGTATTAGCACAGATCAAATCAACAAGATCCCAAACGAAGTCAAAATTATTGGGGCAGGGAAGATCTAGATTCAAAAGATTGATAGGGAAGATCAGTTGCATATTTGACCTAAATGCTTCTCCTTGGATCATACCGATATTAGTTGTGATGTCTCAGCTACGATACAATGGAATTATTTTTGTATGAAATCTCCTATTGAGGTAAAACTGCAACCGGAACCTCCCACTGTCGTTGACACCGGGGATGCCTTTTGCAACGATACTTTGGATAAGGAGAATGTCACACTAATGGAGGCAACCCATTTGATCATAGTTCCCCCCTCCTTTGGTCAATGCGAGAGCCAACAAGATCTTCTTACACTTTTGGAGAAGACCAAATCCCTACAGGCAGACATTGAATCCAAGATAGCGGACTCACTTCCACCCTCCCCTATGGAGCCTAGGATTCAACTGGCAATTTGTACCCTCAGGGTATGGAGAATGACACTATAGGGGAGATGGGAGGGCAGATCTACTCCTCGATAGGCATCGAACTAGAAGATGGTGAAATTGAAACCTCCTCCTCAGAGGGGGAGGAGGACTTTGAACCTGACTTAGAGTTTATGATACGGTACACCATAGGCATATTACATTGTCTAAATACAACCAAAAGACTCGAACACACATAACATCCTCACATAAACAACTTTGCACGATGTGCCAATAACTTTTTATTTCCACAAAAAACATTCTTATCACTTGTTCAGCGATGAGAAGAGACTGTTGAAAAATATTATGAATTGTGCCTTGAAAGTAATAAAACATGTGCCACTAGTTGTTGCAAAATATCCAGTTGGTTAATTGAAAGAGCTAGTGCAAGACTTTGTGATGAATACACTGCAATCTGCCCAAGATGGTCACGTTGTTCAAATTGTAGGAATTTGGGGAATGGTTGCTTCCGGAAAAACCACACTCGCCAAAGAGTTGTACAACAAAATATCCTCATCCATGGATAGATCTAGTTTTATTTTTTATGTCAAAAATGGTGCAGCCAAAGGCTTGTTGTATAACAAGCAGATTCAACTCCTAAAACACCTTGGTGTCCAGTAGCATTTGATAGTATAGAAAAAATCACCTTGGTGTCCAGTAGCATTTGATAGTATAGAAAAGATAAGGTAATTCTTACTAGGCATTTGAGATCTGTTAGGATGCTCTGTGTTTTTGATGATGTGGATCACAAGGATCAATTGGATGCTCTCTTGCCTGAGAAAGCCTTTGAGGAGGTAGTCTCATCATTGTTACAACACGAGAGTTTGAAGTTCTTAGATCTTGGGGGTATATCTTTTGTTCATAAAATGAAACCACTTGATTCGTCTTATGGAGAACAGCTCTTTTGTTAGAATGCTTTCTTACAATGTTTCCTTCTGAATGGATTTGAAAAGCTTGTTGAAAAATTTATAAATATTTGCAATGGATTACCCTTGTCGTTTGAAGTATTTGGTGGACAGTTGTATGGAGAGTCTCATAATGGGAATCTTTCTTACATAAGATCTCAAGAATATTGCCTGAAGATATCAAAAATATCTTGAAATTAAGTTATGATACCTTTGATTTTGAAGAGAAATAAATGTTCTTAGATACTGCTTGTATTTTTATTGGAGAGGAGAATAGTTTGGCAATTGAAGTATGGAATGGTTCAAGATGGAGTGGTTTGTACAGTTGGGAAAGACTCAAAACTAAAAGTTTAGTTGAACTGGATGAAGAAAATTGTATAACAATGCATGACCATTTAAGAAATCTAGGAAGAGAAATTTCAAATCAAAATTCACCCTATCGAATTTGGTCGGCTTAACAGATTATTCATTGCTAATAAAAAAACTGAAGCAAGATTAATATTTTCTTGATTTTGTTATTTTAGTTATCATTGGAAAGGAAAACATCTTTCTGTCCGCTAAGTTTATGTTTAAGAGTTTATTGTTTTTCTTTGTTAAACAGTTTGTTTAAAATGACAGTCTCGCTTGTCAATTTTATGAATCAAATTGTCTATTCACTTTTCCAAATGTAAAACAAATTTATTTTGACTTTTACAATTTTTTTATTTTCTTCAGAAAATAAATGTCATTCGAAGAACAATGGCAAAACTTAAAGATAAGTTTGGGTTTCATTAGATATACTTACATTCATATCCTTTCTTTCTCTCGTTAGCGTATTAGATTTTGGCTTCATGTATTCTTTTTCTGGATTTGCTTAATAATTTTCCTATTAGCAAGGAAAGTCCACTGTAATAAAGGATTAATTAGTGAGAGTGGTGAGTTTCATGGTTCCTGCTCACAGGACAAACCCATTGTTAATATATATGGAGGGATTTTGTCACTTTCACCATTTTTAGTTGGACTAAAGATATTTTTGAATGTAAGAGATTATTTTGATCAAGTAATTCATGAAATCTCAAGTGAGCTGGTCTGGCTTCATTGGTTGGAGATTAAGCACAAAGATATTCCCTCAAACCTTTCATTGAAAAATTTCAAGGTTTTAGAACTCTATGAAAACTATAAAGGGGAACATCACTTAGAAGAGCTATGGGAGGCTGACAATGATATAAGTATCTTTCCTCTCAACTCTAGTAAATCTATAGTTAAACATTTTAATAATTGTTGTATGTTTTACATTTCTATACTTGGGAATGTCTTTCAAGCATCAGTTTAGTTAAGAGAGTTGGTTATTTTTTATTGCCACAAATTCCAAAGTATGCCAAACTCAATAGGATGGGATGTTTCAAGCAGCTGAGAACGATTGTAATTGCAGGAGAGTTCGAAAATATTAATATTATCAGTTTGCCAGAAGAATTCTGTCATCTTCAATCATTGGAGCACTTAGTGTTACGTTATAGTAAATTTGAATTGCTACCCGACAATTTTGGGGATTCAAAAAAATCTCCGGTATCTAGATATGCATAGTTGCATAAATTTGAAGAGGCTATCGGTTTCTTTTAGGAACCTCATGCTCTTGCAACATCTCAAATAGATTATTATAATCGGCTCATGTTGATGTCAAAGGATTTCCAACACATCTTAACCAAAAAAAATAAAAATAGAAAAACTAGAGAGCTAGACTATGCCCTTGAAAAGTAGTAGCAACAAACTGAGAAAGGAAGAATAAGGGGAAGCATAGAAGAAGGCAGAACAAGAACACAACCTGTAAGGCAAAACTATAGAACAAAAAAACAACCACCTAGACATAATGGATGGCCACCTAAGGCATGGACAAAACACTTGCCAAACCAGAAAATACGGACATCCACCGAAACACCGACTAGCTAGAAAAAGATAAAACAGGACCCAAAACCAAAAAAGGAAGACTTCAAACAAAACCCAAAGCCAGACCAAAATGAAAGAAGACAACCTAAGAAATAGGCCAGATGGGAAATAGAGCACGGGGACCAAAATGGAGCTATCCACAACAACCAAAGCCCAAACCCACACCACACAAGGTGGACTTACTATAGTATGAAGAAAGCACAAAACAACAACCCCAACAACAAACACACCAAGAAGAAGAAGAAGAGACCCAAAAGAGGAAAGGAAACCCCAACCAAAAAGTACCCACACCACAACCTCTACCCACCCCCATAGCCCATCATTTTATTCATCAAATTCACCCTCCTCACCAACATATACACCCGCTACACCATTGCAACCAGAAACCCTAGCTGTTGCAGCTCTCAAACCCACTCTCCCATCCATGCTTTAGTGCAATGTTATATTTCATAATAAAATTTAAATAATAAATATACCCTAGACACAAAGGAGTATTCTATTTATAAATCAAAAAATACTTAAAAGAAAAGAATTTCAATGTTCTACTACATGAATTTAATTTAATTGTAAGTGAAAGGAAAGAGTCAAATACAACCTCTTTAGTTTTTAAATCCAAAGAAAATAAGGATAGGATATAATTCCAAAAAATAGAAGAATTCATATATTCATTATTCTATCTTACTTAAATAATAAGAAAGAAATTACTTACCCAAATTTAATATAATAAATGTAATATAAATATTACATCTCTTTAGAATTGACTTGGATCAAAGCTTATGTTCCTTTAAGATGAACTTAAAAAGACAAAAAGTTGACTTTGAGTTAGGAGATAAATATATGAGAATCAATGTAAATGATGGTGAAATAAAGACATGTAAGAATATATCACTTGTTATTGAATTACTTCACTTAAATATTTCCATCAAAATATAGGTAAAACTAAATAATATCTTAGATATACTAACTTTAGAATGTTTGATTTGGACAAAAGGAAAGCATAACTAAAATAATTTGAGCTTTCTAAATAAGATAAACTAATCCATATCTTCTCTTCAAGCCTCCTATAATGAGTGATCTAAAACACCTAATTTGTACCTAGATAAACCCTAGATAAAAAAATATAATATAATATCTTAGATTGAATTGAATCACCTAAATTAGCATGTTTTAATACAATGTTAGATTGAATAGTAAGCTTTCAACAATAAATCTAATCTAACTACAAAAGTGAATATTGATTAGAAACCCCAAAATAATGAGAAGAAGACAATGTCAATGTTCTAATATATAAATTCAATTATATTAATTGAATGGTAAATGAAAGGAAAGAGTCATAATAAAGGAAGACAAGATTTGATAAATTTTTTAAAAAAATAAAGGAATGGCATATGCTCATTATTCTATTGCAACTGAATAATAAGAAAACAAATCACTCTCCCATTTAATATAATACAAATAATACATCAATATTGATACTGACATTAAATACAACCATATATATATCGAACATGTAGTTGGACATGCACCACATAATCATACCATAAATTAACATATAAATTCAACATCACTCATCATGACCCGATTCACATGATAATCTTCAACTACACCATAGTCCTATTACATTATTTTAATACAATTAAAGACACATATTTTGAATAATAAAATTTTGATAATAAATTAACCTAAACACAAAAGTGTATTTTGATTAGAAACTTGAAAACAATGAAAAAAAAATGTCAATGTTCCAATTGTTAAGATATAGCCCTCATGAATCTAACTAATGGTAAATCGGTTATTATCTAGAGAGTGATATATTAACAGAGCATACAGTTTGGAAATTAAACATAAACAAATTGATTGTTATGAACGGTTGCCTCCGTAGGGACATGTCCATATGTGGCAACTACCATGTAGGGACATGTCCATATGTGGCAACTACCACGTATGGACACGTCCCTATGTAGGCAACCTTTCCTCTTGTATTTAAACCGGATTCAATGATGGAGACGATCAATAACTCACGGCAATCAGTCTTCCAGAATCATTGTCATTATTCTTTGATCCATATTTCACAACATGGTATCAGAGCCAACATACTAAGAGAATAAATTAGATAGCCATATTACTCATAAGCATTTATCAGAAGTAAATAACAAATCAACGCAGAGGCTATATACGCAGAGGATATATTCGACTAAGAAAATATTTAAAATGTCAAGTAATATGAGAGTGGGAGATAGACTCGAAGGAGCCTCCAGCTTCATTTCCTGGAAGATATGAATCATTGCCATTCTTGAAGAACTAGAATTAGAGTCTTACATAGAAGAAAATCTAGACATGCCAAATGATGAACCAGAGAAATCCACCTGGAAAAGGCGTAATAATAAAGCAAAGAAAATAATTATTGACTCAGTCAAAGATCATATTCTTCCATCTATAGCTAGACTGCCTAAAGCATATGAAGTATTTAAAACCATTAAAAATACATATGAAGTTAACAATGCGAGCAGAATGTTAACCTTGAAACAACAACTTTTAAACATAAAGATGAATAAAGATGATACAATATCTACATACTTTTCAAGGATGTCTGAAGTAAAAGACCAATTACAAACTATTGGAAATGAGGTAGATGATCAAGAAATCTCTCTCATACCCCTAAGAGGATTACCAATTTCATGGGAATCCTACATTCAATGTATTAGCAGAACACCCCCCTTACCCAAATTTGAACAATTTAAGAATGAGTGCATTCAAGAGGAGTCTCGACTAATCTCAAGAGGATTAGGGACAAATAAAGAAGGAGAAATCCAAGCACTTAATACAAATACCTTCAACAAAAAGAAAAAGTTCTCCAAACGGAAGAGAGGAAATAAAAACCATCAGAAAAGAGATATGTCTAAAATTCAGTGTTACAAATGCGACAAATATGGGCACACTTACAAGAATTGTCCAGAAAGGAAGAAAACACAAGCCAGTCTAGCCGAAGTCAAAGGAGAAAACTCACTTTTCTTCTTAGCCCTATCAAGCGAAATAAATACAAATAAAAACACTTGGATCGTAGACAATGAAGCATCAAGGCATATAATTGGATTCAGAAATCAATTTGAAACACTTAACGAGCACTCAAGTGAAGAGGTTACTATTGGAGATAACTCCACATATCCTGTGAAAGGAATTGGGACCTATACTATCAAACTAAGAAATGGAGTATCTCTACAATTAAAGAATGTTCTGTTTGTACCTGGAATAAAAAGAAATCTAGTCTCAATCTCAGGCCTAGCTGATCAAGGATATTGGGTTACCTTCAATGAAGATAAAGTTCTACTCCAGCCTAAAAATACAAATATCAAAAAATGCCATAACAGTAGGTTCAAGAGATGGCAGCCTATACAAACTATGCAGTGATCAAAAGGAAGAACTAAATCTTGAAGTTTCAAATAATAATGAATTATGGCACAAAAGATTAGGACACCTAAGATATAGTGCTCTATCCAACATAAAGAAGATTACTTTAGGACTGCCCCATCTAAAATCTGAACACACAGGCATTTGCAAAGGATGTGCCTTGGGAAAGAATGTGAAAGTTTATTTTCCCTCAAGCGAGCACAAATCAAAAGTTATTTTAGAACTAATTCACTCAGACCTATGCGGTCCCATGTCAACACCATCCTTAACTGGATCCTTATACTACATAATCTTTGTTGACGACTACTCTCGAAAAACATGGATATATTTTCTAAAGTGCAAAGACTTAAATGAAGTACTATTTAAGTTCAAAGAATTCAAGGCACTAGTAGAAAACCAGTCAGGGAAGAAAATTAAGGTGTTAAGATCCGACAATGGGGGAGAATATACATCTGACAACTTCAAAGACTTTTGTAATTCTGTTGGGATTAAGAGGGAGTATACTGTACCATATAATCCACAACAGAATGGAGTAGCAGAAAGAAAGAACAAAACCATAATTGAAGCAGCAAAAGCCATGATGCATGACCAAAACTTACACACTTCATTCTGGGCAGAAGCTTCAAATACAATAGTCTACATTCAAAACAGATGTCTGCACTCAATTCTAGAAAACATAACTCCTAAAGAAGCTTTTATAGGGAACAAACCAGACTTAAGTCATTTAAGGATATTTGGCTGTCCTGTATATATACATGTTCCTAAAGAAAAGAGGACAAAACTAGAACCATTCAGAAAAAGAGGTATCTTCATTGGCTATAGTGAAAATACTAAAGGATATCACATTTACATTCCAGGGAAAAAATCTGTTCAGATAAGTAGAGATGTAAAGTTTGAAGAAAACACTACACTCAAAGAACCTGAGGATGATAACATTACTAAAGAAGAAGAAGATCACATAACTGAGATTGAGAGGGAGAATATCATAGAAAATTTCAAACCTTTAGACACTGAGAGGGAGGACATCATAAGAGCTTCTGAACCTCTTGTTGATGAAAATATTGAAACACTCAATAACAAGAAAAGACCTCTATGGACAAGGAAAATGATTGAAGAGAATAATGTAGAACCAAATAAAATTTCCAAAGAAAATAAGAGAACAAGAACTCTAAAATGTTATGCTGCACTTCTAACCGAACTCACAAATTCTGAACCAAAAAATGTCAGAGAAGCCTTATCAAAATAGGCTTGGAAAGATGCTATGGTTGAAGAATATCAATCTATACTAAAGAATGATGTTTGGGATATAGTGCCTAGACCAAAAGACAAATCAGTTGTCTCATCCAAGTGGTTATTCAAGATCAAATATCCATCTGATGGCAGCATTGAAAAACATAAAGCTCGCTTTGTGGCCAGGGGATTCTCTCAGAAAGCAGGAATTGATTATGAAGAGACATTTGCCCAGTTGCCCGATATACGTCAGTAAGAACAATCGTTGCAATTGCAGCATCCAAAGGATGGAAAATTCACCAAATGGACGTAAAGACTACCTTCCTAAATGGTTCAATTGAAGAAGAAGTATATATAGAACAACCAGAAGGATTCACCATACGTGCTAAAAATTGCTATGTTTGTAAACTAAAGAAAGCTCTCTATGGGTTAAAACAAGCACCTAGGGCCTGGTATGCAAGGATAGACAACTATCTCTCCAAACTAGGGTACTCCAAGAACCTAGCAGATCCCAACATCTACTTCAAGGCTTCAAATGGAAATATGATTATATTGGTCCTTTACGTGGATGATCTTTTGATAACAGGAGAGGATAATCTCATTGAGAAATGTAAGCAAGATTTGGCAACAGAATTCGATATGAAGGATCTAGGGCTTCTACATTATTTTCCGGGATTAGAAGTATGGCAGAAGAAAAACTACATCTTCCTAAATCAAGGAAAGTACACCACAGATATTCTAACTAGATTTGGGATGATGGAGTGTAAGCCATTAGCTACACCAATGGAAACTAATTTGCACAAGCTGAAAATTGAGGCAGAAGATTTAGAACCTACAAATCCCACACTCTACAAACAAATCGTTGGTTCACTCATGCATTTGGTAAATACTCGTCCTGATATCTGCTATGCTACAAATGTATTAAGTCACTTCATGTGTGAACCTAAGAAGATACATCTAATGGTTGCTAAACACATTCTAAGATATTTACGAGGCACAATCGGACCTGGCTTAAAGTATGAAAATGTTGAGATTCAACTTGAAGGATATTCTGATTCTGATTGGGCCGAAAGTACCACTGATCGTAAAAGTACTACAGGGTGTTGTTTCAGTCTTGGTTCTGCTATGATATCTTGGTTCAGCAGAAAACAGTCAGTAGTTGCACAAAGCTCCACTGAAGCAGAATATATGGTAGCCTCCATGGGAGCTCGTGAAGCGGTATGGCTAAGAAAGTTATTATTTGGATTATTTGGAAAAACTCTGAATTCAACAATAATTCATTTTGATAATCAGAGCTGTATCAAGCTCTCAGTAAATCCAGTTTTTCACAACCGATCCAAACATATTGAGATCCCTTATCACTACATAAGAGATATGGTAGATCGAAACGTCATAAAACTAGTGTACATCAGTACTGAAGAACAAAATGCTAATATCTTCACCAAGCCACTTGCAAGATTGAAGATAGAATACTTCAGAAGTAAACTTGGTATGACTAGATTATAATTGAGATTATTAGGATGAAATTCCTACCATGTGTAATTTGTTCATGAATAAATAAATAAAATGTATATTGCAATATTCTAACTATGTTCAAGAAGATGACGATCTTCTTATGTTTAAGGTTACTATTTGAAGGTGACGATCTTGACAATAGTTGACCAAGTGTCAAGATTGACTACATTAAGTTGTTGTCCTGAACTGTGCCGGATATCTTGATCCTAAAGTATGTGATCATCTCATGATTGACTTCTTAAGTGATTGTCCCAAACTGAGCCAGATATCATGATATTGAGTTTATTGTCATGACAAGACTATATTAAATGTTGTCCCGAATTGTGTCGGAAGTCATGACAGAATATGCTCCCCAGAAAATTACTTAGATCCACTCCTGCTAAGAGGGAGTGTTAAGATATAGCCCTCACGAATCTAACTAATGGTAAATCGGTTATTATCTGGAGAGTGATATATTAACAGAGCATACCGTTTGGAAATTAAACATAAACAAACTAATTGTTATGAACGGTTGCCTCCATAGGGACATGTCCATATGTGGCAACTGCCACGTATGGACATGTCCCTATGTAGGCAACCTTTCCTCTTGTATGTAAACCGGATTCAATGATGGAGACGATCAATAACTCACGGCAATCAGTCTTCCAGAATCGCTGTCATTATTCTTCGATCCATATTTCACAACACCAATATATAAATTTAACTATAAATTGAATAATAATTGAAAGGAAATAGTCATAATATAGAATCTATAATCTTAAATCCAAAGAAGAGAAGATAAGATAAAATTTTAGAAAATAAAGAAATGACAAAAGCACATTATTCTAACTCATTTAAATAATAAAAAAGCAAATCACTTACCCCACTTAATATAATTAATAGAATATAAATAATACATCAGTATTGACATTTGCATAAAATGTAACCATATAGATCCCACATGTAGTCGTGAACACACCACACAACTATAATTTCTGATCTTCATCCCCTCTTTTTAACAAAACTAAGCCTGCTTCATCTCCCCAAACACCAAGCCTGCTTTCATTGCTGTTGTTTTGTTTTCCTTTTTCATCTCATTTCATGGCCTCTACTTCTGCATCTACTTCCGCCGGGAGTAAAAGAAAGACTGAGGACATGGGAGCTTTTGACGGATTTGCACCATCTGCATCTACTTGTGCCTCAAAACTCATAAAAAAACCGTCGTACAATGTATTCATCAATCATCGTGGTCCAGATGTCAAAGACACCTTAGCTAGCGTTCTCTACGGTATCCTCACTGGTATGGCACTCTCTGCTTTTTTGGATTCAGAGGAATTGGAATATGGCGATTTTTTGCTTCATATTGCTATTTTCTCCAAGGGCTATGCTGAATCGCCCTGGTGCTTGGGCGGAACTGTCATTTATGCTTAAATCTGGCGCCACAATTATTCCCATCTTCTACCATGTAGAGCCTACTGATCTCAGATACATAGCTCAAGGGAAAGGAGTGTATGTTGACGCTTTCAAGAAGCATGAACAGAAGGGTAGATACAAACTGGAACAGCTTCAGGAGTGGAAGGAGGCTCTCTACAAAGTCTCGTTTTACACTGGCCAAATCATTAAAACTAATGAGTGAGTTCCATACATCTGGCCTTTCAATCTTAACAAATATGTATTCTTTCACTTATCTTTGTATTCAACTTTGGCTTTAATAGTTGCTAGATTTTGATTTTTTCATGTTTTTCACTTGTTCAGCGATGAGAAGAGACTGCTGAAAAATATTGTGAATTGTGCCTTGAAAGTAATAAAAGATGTGCCATTACTGGTTGCAAAACATCCAGTAGGTTTGAAAGAAATAAATAGTGCAAGACTTTGAGATGAATACACTCCAATCTACCCAAGGTGATCAGGCTGTTCAAATTGTAGGAATTTGGGGAATGGGTGGTTCCGGAAAAACGACACTTGCCAAAGAGTTATACAATAAGAGATCCTCATCCATGGACAGGTCCAGTTTTATTTTTGATGTAAGAGATAGTGCAGCCAAAGGCTTGTTGCATAACAAGCAGATTCAACTCCTCAAAGGCCTGGGTGTCCAAAATGAAACATTTGATAGTATAGAGCAAGGTAAGGCAATTCTTACTAGGCATTTGAGATCAGTTAGGGTGCTCTTTGTTTTTGATGATGTGGATCACAAGGATCAATTGGATGCTCTTTTGCCTGCTAAAGACAAACTTCGAGAAGGTAGTCTCATCATTGTTACCACACGAGAGTTTGAAGTTCTTAGATCTTGGGGTATATCCTCTAACATCAAATGAACCACTTGATTCATCTAGTGCAGGACAACTTTTTTGTTGGCATGCTTTCTTACAATCTATCTTGAGGAGCTTGTTGAAAAGTTTGTAAAAAGATTTGCAATGGATTACCCTTGTCCCTCAAAGTATTTGGCGGACAGTTATATGGAGAGCCTCGTAAGGAATATTGGGAATCTCTCTTGCATAAGATCTCAAGAATATTGTCTGTTGATATCAAAAATATACTCAAAGTAAGAATATTGTCTGATGATATCAAAAATATACTCAAAGTAAGTTATGATGCCCTTGATTTTGAAGAGAAAGAGGTGTTCTTAGATACTGCTTGTTTCTTTATTGGAGAGGAAAACAATCTGGCAATTGAAATATGGAATGGTTCAGGATGGAGTGGCCTGTACATCTGGGAAAGACTCAGAAATAAATGTTTAGTTGAATTGGATAAAGAAAATTGTATAACAATGCATGACCACTTAAGAGATCTGGGAAGAGAAATTGCAAATCAAAATTCACTCGGACGAGTTTGGTCAGCCCAACTGATTATTAATGCTGATAAACAAACAAAGGTGAGATTAATATTTTCTTTTATTGTGTAAGTTATCATTGGAAAAGAAAACATCTTTGTGTACACGCAAGTTTATGTTTAAGAAGTTTATTGTTTTTCCCAGTTAAACAGTTTAGAAAGACAGTCTCGATAACCCATTTTACGAATCAAATCATCTGTTCAATTCTCCATATGTTAAACAAATTTATTTGATATTTATAAGAATTTTTTTCCCTTTTTTCCAGAAAAGAAATGACATTCGAGGGATCATGGCAGAACTGAAGGATAGTTTCTGGCATTATTCGGTATGCTTGTCCGTGTATTAGCCGTTGGCTCCATGTATTTGTTTTCTGAATTTGCTTAAACCTTTTTCTATCAGCAAGGAAAGTCGACTCTAATAATGGATTAATTAGTGAGGCTGAGGAGATTTCTGGTTGCTGCTCGCAGGACAAACCCATTGTTAATATATGTGGAGGAGTTTTGTCACTTACACCATCTTTAGCTGGACTAGAGATTTTTGTGATTGTAAGAGATTATTTTAATCAGATATTTGACGAAATATCAAGAGAGCTGATCTGGCTTCGCTGGTTCGAAATTAGACAGAGAAATCTTCCCTCAAAGCTTTCATTGAAAAATTTGAGGGTTTTAGAACTCTATGAAAACGAGCAAGGGGAACATCACTTAGAAGAGCTGTGGGAGACTGAAAAAGATGTAAGAATTTATCCTTTCAAGTCTAGCAAATCTATCACTACTACATAGAAGGGGCATTTGAGACCTTTATTTAAGACAATATATTAATATTGTCTTAAATACATATTTTAAATGTAACATGTATTTTTTATTGTTTAATTGTCTTAGATTAAGACAATAGAAAAAATCTTTTTCTAAAATAAAATCATTTTCCCCAATTTACTTCGAACTAACTCATCAACGCAATATATGTTTCTGCTCTTCTCCTCTTAACTGATTTTAACTAACTCATCAACGCATGTCTCTGCTCGACCGACGGTAGGAGCATAGCTTTTCTGCAACTCTTGCTATCATTATATTCCGTCATCTGGGACTGCATCTCTCTGAGGTTCCCCGTTTCACCGCGTTCATTATCAATGGCGGGATCGTGGGAAAGAATGGAGGGGTTCTATTTAGCCTGTAAAATCCCCCCATATTCTCCCATCCGGCTAGCAGAGGCAGGAGCTACGAGGGATTCCCATCCGGCTAGCAGAGACAGGAGCTATGAGGGAAGCAGGAGCACCGGGAGCAGAGGTGGGGATGCAATACAGGGGATTCCCATCCGGCTAGCAGAGGCAGGAGTTACGAGGGAAGCAGGAGCACCAGGAGCAGAGGTGGGGATGCAATAGAACAAGCGGCAATTCATCCTGAAGCCATATCCCAATCTGGGTCGGTTACATTTTTTCGAGGGTTTAGAGATCGATGCTTTAGCCCAAGTTGGGTTGATTCTATTTTTCAAGGTGTTCTACATTTGCATGCTAAAACAAAGAATTTGTACCTGTAGTCACATAAATCTGTCCACTTAATTAAATGAATATTTAATATTTATTTGATTATTTAACCATCAATTAATAATTAATTAAATTAATATATTTAATTAATTCATCTTAACTCTCTTCTACTATTAATTAAATAAATTATTCAATTTATTTGATTTAATTCACTTAACAAATTCAGACCATTAATTAAATAAATAAATCATATTTGTTTAATTAAATCTTCTCTCACATTTAAATAAATTAATATTTATTTAAATTCCCCCAAAATCCCACCTCTCACATTTAAATAAATTAATATTTATTTAAATTCCCCCAAAATCCCACCTCTCACATTTAAATAAATTAATATTTATTTCAATTCCCCCAAAATCCCACCTCTCACATTTATTTAAATCACCTTTATCCTCCACCCACTTGTATTTTCCTACAAATGCAAGTTGCACAACTATTTTAAATAAATCATTTATTTAAATCACCTTTATCCTCCATCCACTTGCATTTTCCTACAAATGCAAGTTGCACAACTATTTTAAATAAATCATTTATTTAAATCACCTTTATCCTCCACCCACTTGCATTTTCCTATAAATGCAACTTGCACAACTATTTTAAATAAATTATTTATTTAAAATCCTATTTATCTTCAACCACTTGAAACCTTTAATGGTTTCCCTTAAAGTCTTCAAAACTTAATGGCTTCCTTCTATAGTCTTCTTAAGCCTTTAATGGTCTCCCTTAAAGTCTTCTTAAGCCTTTAATGGTTTCCCTTAAAGTCTTCAAACTTAATGGCTTCCCTTAAAGTCTTCTAAAGACTTTAATGGTTTTCCTTAAAGTCTTCAAGCCTTTAATGGTTTCTCTCAAAGTCTTCAAGCATTTTAATGCTTTATCTTCCTTTTTCTCACTTAAATAAATTAATATTTATTTGAATATTTATCCAAATGCAAATTACACCATTTAATTGAAATAAATGATTTTATTTTAATTGAAAATACCAAAATTCTTCCCACTTGCATTTTCCTACAAAATCCACTTGCATGCCTAAACCCCTTCTAGATTCTTCTAAACCTTTCCTAATTAACCTAATCCATCCCCTAAATATTGTCACATTCCTAAGCAAATTGGAGTTACTTCTCAAAGACTCCAAAGTCTTTGAAAAATAATTAATGCTTTGTGTGTTCAACAAATTAACCTCTAAAATCTTCCAAACCACTTATGGCTCTTACATGACCATTAATGGTTAATTCCACTTGCACCCATGGTTAAGGACTTTGACCCCTAACTTAACCCTCATGTAACCCATGTGTCTCTTCAAAACATTTATTTCTTTGACTAGGGTAACCATCATGTCCCCTCAAGCATTTAATGCTCCTTATCACTCCTCTCAAGCCTCCTCATGGTGACACTTGTCAACATGGGATTGGGTTGAAAGTCTCACATGGATTGAATATCTTTCAATCCTAACCCTTGTTAAGATTACTCAATCTAACCCTTCATTTCCCCACTGGCATTAGCATAGAGCTTTCTCATAGCATCACTATCTACACTTGCATAGCATTTGCTTATCATATTCAACCATCTTGAATCTCCATATGACATCCATGGCTAGTGCTAAAAGCTGAGAGCTACACTCATTTGGGACTTGGAGAGGAGAGGAACAAGGGAGGAGCAACTATGAGCATCTTGATTAGCTATTTTATTCTATGTTTATATGCTTTTTATTTCATGCTTCATATCTCTCTTGATATGCCTGTTTAAGATAATCTTTTGTTGCTAACACTAACGTTTGTTTCTTGTGCTCTTGTGTGTGTTGTCATCAAACAAATTTTCTAATCCTTTTTGCAGAGCATCAGTACCCTATTGAATGCTTTGGTTGTTGTTGCTAATGTGAAGACACTATTGGGCGCAAGGCCCTCCTTGTAGATTCATCTGCGCCTGGAAATCCTCAGCTCACAATGTAGTAGTTCAGCTTCAGTACATGGCCAGGATGATGCAACTGTGAATGTACAAATCTCTAGGTCTTCTGAAACCCTAGCCACACAGTACACTGAAGGTAAAGTGGTCCCTTTTGAACTTCCTGTTGATCTGATTGATGTTATTTCTGAATGGAAAGTTAAAACTATTGTCCTGTTCTTTCTCAAAGGAGTCCCTGGATTCTTTTAAATGAACCCATAATAACTAGGAATGGGTTATAGAGAGTGTTTGGGGATTTGGAAGAGATAAAACAAACAATTTGTACCTGATGGAATGCTTTGGCTGTTGCTGCTAATGTGGAGACACTGTTGGTAGTGCCCTTGTTGGCAGTGACCTCCTTGCACATTCGAGAGGAGATAAAATGAGATCACTTTACCTTCTTGCGTCTCAATGGTTGACATGGTTGATTCTGGAGCTGCTGAAGTGGAGGCATCTTGGGTTTTGACATTTTGATTTGTTGGGGGTAGGGTAGGGCATCAAGAAAAAGTGTAAGGCATCAAGTAATTCAGGGGCAATTTGACTTTTGTGATATGGGCAGTATTAATAGTTAATTACAATTGCCTTAAATCTGTTGTTTAGCCTATCTTGTGTACAAGCATACTTCAATTTTATCCTAATGGGTGAAAACTACATACTGCACAAATCCCCTGTAATTTATAGTAAAAAAAATATAATTACTACAATTTTATAACAACTTATTTCAATAGTAGGAAACTTTACAATAATGTATATTGACTACAGTTCAACAGTAGTTTACTACAGTATAGGTAACAATATCCCAAGATTTTTTAGCTGAA
This sequence comes from Cryptomeria japonica, assembly GCF_030272615.1. Lineage (NCBI taxonomy): Eukaryota > Viridiplantae > Streptophyta > Pinopsida > Cupressales > Cupressaceae > Cryptomeria > Cryptomeria japonica. The sequence goes on from NC_081407.1 coordinate 343,813,617, forward strand.
AGTATTCATAGTTCATAGCTATTGCCTGGAAATCATTCAAAATGTTATAGCTCTCACTAGCTTTTTGATATTAACATAGAAGGAAGAGAAAGGTAAATTATAATATAATATCAAATCAAGGCGATAACTTAAAAAAATACTATAGTGTTGATCCAAAGAACAACTTGGTAAGAGGACACAGATCAATTTTGCCAACAAAAAGATGGAAATAATTTTAACATAATTTTATAAAACAAGATAATATTATAATAGTATGAGACCTTTTGCCAGCCAAACTATTTAAACATTGAAGTAAAAAATAGAAGTGAACAATCCACTCTTGAAATCCTCTAATTAGGATAATATATTCTGTCAACACAGCCAAAAATCGGTAGTTGTTTGAAAGTAGTCACAACTCCAACCCACATCAAACCATGGAAACATTATATTGTTCTTCTTCCAATTGAATCTACGTGCCCTCCACGTTTTTCCTGTTGTTTTTTACTTTGTGGTCTTTTAAAGTGTATGCAATGATGAAAGGATTATACTGTTAGTTATATTTACTCTCTTATGTTTTCTCTCTTATGTTTTCCTGTATTAATAGCTATGTTTGTTACCTTTGTTATGCTGCATTGTCCTTGATGACAAAAAGGTTTTGGTGACTATATAGCTTTATCTCTACGAATAGTGGACAGGTGTAAGCAGGTTAATTTTTGGTATTCATTGATAGTGAAACTTTTTGTGGAAGAGAAGAAGGTAGGTTCAGTGACCAGTGGTTCTTCAAATTCGCATTGTGGTACTTTTTGATTTAATAATCTACAGGTATGAATGCTTCAGATGGTAATATTTTATGGCTAATTTTGTGGGGATTTCTCACAATTGTTTTAGCATCAAATTGTCAAATTGTTATTTTTGCAATATGTTTTGTGAAACCGTGAGGGGTAAAAAGTAAAAAAGGAAGTGAAAGAAAAAAAGAAAGAAAGATAAAAGTGTTTTCTCTTGTCAAACCATGAAGGGTAAAAAGTAAAATGGAAGTGAAAGAAAAAAAATAGAAAGATAAAAGTGTTTACTCTTCTATTTTTTAAAAAAATGAAAAAGATGGTCCCGAGTATTTTTCCAGTTATCAAAAATGCAAAGATTAAAAATATCTTTCTTGCTACTATATTCTTCCAAAGAAATAATCACAAGTAATTTTTTTTTGAAACAAAAATTGGGAAAAGGAAAGAAGTATTTCTAAAGAGATCCTATGCAGTACATTTATTTTGGTGATAAATTTTTATTAACTCCAACCTAAGTTAGGGTTTGGTAACCCTACTCAAGGATGAACACACAAAACAGTTTTATTCTGGTTGTGATTCAGTTCTATCAAACCAGTTTTATTCCGGTTGTGATTCAGTTTTATAAAACCCGTATTACAGTTTGGGAACCTGATTAGTTGGTTTTGCTTGATGAAGGATAGATCTCTTGAATATAACAGGGTGTAACAAAAAAAAATAAAGATGGTGGTGATAGACCATCTTTTGTATTAATCTTGTTCAGTGATTGACAAGTTGAGAGTTGCATAATATGATGCACTTCTGAATTTATCAGTTCTCGTAATTGGAGATATTTTCTTGATATCATTTGTGACATAGGGGTCGGTGCTCCTTGAAGTTTGAGACTTCTAAATACAGTGTAAGGAGTGGGTGCTTCTTGAGATAATAAAATATTCTTTTATCGAGTGGTTTTTCTACCCCAAGAGGGTTTTCCACTCATGAAAATCTGTGTTGTGTGCTAATCCACTTTATGTGTTCCATTAGATGAATGCTCTTATACATTTATTTATGCTTCATTGTTGTTCTACAAAATTTTAATTCTTTATGCTAGTCACTTTGTTTTTTAATTAATTCTACCAATCATAATTTGATGCTTTGACAAGTTCAATAAGAAGCATATCAAGATTACTCAATTATATATATTGTTTAATCAGAAATGCATGCTTCGATACAAGTTAGGGTGTCATATGTGTGTTAAAAGAGTTTTCCAAAGTAAGAAAAAATTAAAGAGAGTTAAATTGATTATTGAATCTGATTCCCCCCCCCCCGTCTCAGAGTCAATCCACTTCCAACAATGTTTTCTCTCTTATGTTTTCCTGTATTAATAGCTATCCTGTCAATTTTGGTGGTTTCCTTTGGACGCAGTTTGTGGCTGAACTTATGGTCATTTTTTATAAATCCTAAATATTTTTCTTACACAATTAAACTGAAAGGAACTAGAACAAGTCAAAAAACTAAAAAGACAAGAAAACAAGATTATCAGATTTGAAAATTTTACCTATTTTTTGAAACGGACTGCAGTAACACCCAACCATTTAACAGTTTGTGATGCTTTGAAACCAATTCATGTGGCCTGTAATAGCATCATTAATTACCATATCATGATAAGATGTTCCAGACCCAATTTTAATGAATACATATTTTTCCTTTTGAAATACAGAGCAAACATTGCATAGACAGTAAAACATGAAAGCAATCGTAACATACTATGCTAGAGATATTTAGTGAGTAGGAACTGTTTAGATCTGGAAAGACACATTCAACATGGAGTTCAGTCTAATTGAATCTGAACAAATCTTGGCAATAATGGCATATGAAAGAGCTAATCTTACATAGAAGGTTTGTGATGAACAAGATTCGACAATTAACATGCACATCCTGTTAAAGGAGCTTAAAACAAATTACAAATCCAAGATCAAACAAAATTAAAACCCTTTAACTGTTAGTACTGTCGAATTTTTCATAAAATAAAACACAGTAACCTTCTCTAATCTGGTAACCGCTTTGGAAAATCACGTGTATGATGAATCTATATATCCAAACTCTAAGTGCATAGATCAAAACTGAATGAGCTTCTTTTGGGTTCATAAACATAAATGATAGCCTTTAGTGATTGAGATCCTGCGTGGGAAACTCATATCTACAAACAGGGCAGGTATGATAGCCCCTATATGAGTATTAGACTACCCAGCATTACATGACTGCATCTTACCAAAATATTGTTCTTGCCATTACATAGCATGATTACATGATTGTATCTTACCAAAACATTGTTCTTGCTGTTAAATAGCATATTTACAAAACATTGTTCTTGTTGTTAGATAGCATGCTTACATGACTGTATCTTACTAAAACATTGACTTTAAAATATAGATAGAGAGTAAAGTCTCGTGTAGTATATCTAAATGCATCTGAAACTGATTAGAGCAACAAAAACACATATTACATCAGGTCAAAGACTGCTTATGCATTTATGATTTCACTTTAGTGATCAAGGGTCCCCCATCCTAATGGGGGCTCAATATCTGAGAACTCAATGTTGGATCTTCAACTTCAGCAGCATGGTCTTCAGTGTCATTAATGTGGACTTTGGCTTCTCCTTTTTAATCATCCCCTTTCTTGTGCTTTAGAGGAGTCTCTTTGTCATAAGACCAACAAAAACACATATTGCATCAAGTCAGAGTGCTTAACATATTCCATTTTTAAAAAAAAAATTGGCATTATTATTATGTAATGAAACATTCACAACCTGTACTTACCAAATATGCAAAAGAAAACCTTTTGACCTTAGGAAGTATGCACAATGTTTGACAAAATGTGTAAGAGTATGTGGTCATCCATTTTTGGATATTCATCCTTCAAATTATAGATTTGTCATTACATCAAAATTTTATAGGTGCAATGAATTAAAGCAACATCCTAGTAGTTAATTCACAATATCAATTTTCAGAAATGTTGCAGTTAGTTCAGCTCATAATTCAAAAGAATTAATCTTGAATTTAGACTCCAATATCACATGTAAGTTTGTCATTACACCAAAATTTATAGGTCTCCATGAATTTTTAAAGCAGCATCTTGATAGTTAATCTACCAAATCAATTTTCAAAGTGCAGCAGTTAGTCCAATTTTTAAAGATATCGAAAATCAAATTCATATGGCATTACTTCTATCAGTTGAGAAACCATTTCATCCTTCCCTCTTTGGAAACACTCCACCACTTGAATTCTTAATGAGTTGGGGAGCTGTAAACAAATCCAATCTACGTCTCTATCTATTTCTTTTGGAAGTTTCTTCTCATCACCATAAAAACCACATGTTTAAAATTGGGATTATTTTGCAGATTTTAATATTTAGTATGCGATTTTTATGGATGTGTTTTTATCTTATATGTTGTAGCTTCTAACACATATACAGATTACCATTGTCATATGCTTGATCACTGTTTTGCAATGACTGCGAATTAGTTCTATTTTGATGTCTAACCTTATAGTTACTGTGGTGTTGCTATCACGACTGCACTTTTGATCTATGTCATTGTATTAGCTAGCCACCCTTATCACTATTCTTGGTCTGCAACAAATTAACTTCTCCATGTGCACAATAATAGTCATTACCTTATATGGATATGAAATAAACAAATGTTTGCTATAAATGATCCTAAATCACTGCCTTTTATGTTAATCTTTGTTGATGTATTCATTGTAAGGTTTGATTCAAACCGTAAAGGACTGTTCTCTCATGTAATCTTTTGTAGTTTCTTTTTTTTACGAAAGTTATCCAAGATCATGGATTCCATTTATAAGTCTTCAAGCCTTGAGTGCTACCATGAATGTCTTTATCAACTTGTTGTAACTGATCATACCTTGCCTTCAAATATCTGTCTTTAGTGTATTGAATCATGCTATGATTTGCTTTTTCTATCACTATAGCATTGTCCTTTCGTATCATGTACTGTTCTGAAAGTATTATCACAAAATGCTTCAATGAGTATCCTGAGTAGTAATTTGGTGACCTTAATGGCATTTGGGGCCTTTATTTTTGTCTGGGTCTATTGTATCCAACACTGATCTTATTTGACAGTAAATGGCTCTGTTTGTCAATACAAACTCTTTAAACACTCCAATACACCCAGTCATGACTAATCCATGCTCACTTTTGATTACCTTCCTGACTGCAATATCTCTGTGAGACTATTGTTCTCTATGGCGGGATCTTATATACAAAAAATGATGAGCCCCTATCCAATATTAAATTCTTCTATGGTATTTAACTTGGGTGCTTGGATTGCTGTTTTATTGCTTCATTGTTCATCAATAAAAGAACCTTGTCTTCATGTATTACTCATGCCATGGTTTGAGGTTGTGATCCTCCATTTGGCCTAATGACTGATACTTCCAAATCCCTAGTTAGCATGACTATGAGTTGAATGTTTGATGGCTTCTTTGAAGGATGGTTTGAGGTTGTGAGCTTCTGTGGTACCCATGCTACTATTTTTGTTGTGAAGGTCAAGTTTATTTGTATGGCTTTGAAACTACCTGTAAGTGACCACTGTCTTTTGTATGCTCTTTAATAGTCACCATGACTATGATATCAATCATGTGACCTCATATTTGGTACTATCATTTTAGATGGACCTATCTTAAACCTTGATCATAAGTGTTATGATAGAGCTGCAACTTTGACTTTAGGTTGTTCTTTTACTGTGTGTTGTATGCTAACCTTTGATAGTAGAAGATCTTTATTCAACCTATGTCTTGACAGTGTTATGACTGCAAATCCTTTAGCTCTTCACCTGTATTAATGTATAACTGTTGTATCATGCTTTTGATTGTGAATACAACCTCCATTTTTCCTTGTGATTTTTATTACTCATGATAATTGAACAGGCATTTATACCTTCATGGTGTGACTGAAAATGTTCAATAGAATGTTGGAATGCTGCTATAACCTTGTTCATACTATATTCTTTGGAATCACTGTTCTTAGAGTTTTCAATTTTTTTGTAGCTTTATACCTTGACGTAAGGTATTAACTGATAAAAACATTTTGTGCCCTATATCTTGGCTTCTTAGGATCACTGTTATGAAATCCCTATAGACTATACTTTTAGTTCTTTGGCTACCTAATATGCTCATGATGACTATATTTCACTGTCTTCCTTTCATTGTGTTATGGACTGATATTCTGCCACGAAGACTGTAGTTTTGTTGATGATTCTTACTTTGCATTTCATATTTTTCAGAAAACTCTTACTTCCTTAACCCCAAATTGAAGTCTTGGGCTGCTAAGTAACTGCAACTAAGACATTGACTGCTCTTTTCAGCTGGATTTTCTACTTGCTGACTGTGTATTCGTTCATCTCACTGTCTTGAATCTGTTCTAACTATTTTGGTATTGTTTTGATACTTGATGCCATGATTTTGAAACTTTTATATTCTTTCACTACAAGAAGTCCCTTTATGGTCTGAGATCTATATGATCTTAGTGTTCTATAATTTTCTCTAGGACTGCAACCTATTGTTTTGAAGCCCTCCTTGGGTTAGCTGCTCCAATGTTATCTAGGGCTGCTCCTTTGTTATCGTTTGTGACTGTAGTCTTAGATTTTGCTGCTATTGTAGGTCTATGACATCTCCCTCGATTCATGTTTCTATCTTGATTTGGATCATTTTTCATATGCCTTGACTCCTATGATTTTATCCATGAGCACTGGATTTTATGGTAACACAAACTCTTTGATTGATAATCATTAAGTGTTCTTTTCACAAGCATCTGCTATACCTTTGTGAGAATAATCACATATCATGATGGTTATCTTGATAGTATGATTGAAAATAGACTCCTCTTTGAAAGCCTTTCATAGCATCTTGACTGTGTTAGGTCTCCTCATCATTGACTACATCAAAACCTTCAGTGTCATAAGACTCTTTGAAAATAATTTGAAAGGTTGTTCCACTATGACTATTGTGTCTTTTCACAAGTCTGGAACCCCACTGTTGTTATTATGCTTTTGACTTCCTTTACAATCATTTAATACCCCTATGATTTGTGTCATGAATGATCTTCGCTGTCATCATTGATATTTACTGCATTTCTTGTTTTCTTTAATTCCATCACAATGCATGGATTCTCTTTCTTTTTCTTTGCATGACTTTAGCCTTTTCCCTTCTCCTTATCTATTTTCCTCCAAAACTATGCATGATCGTTTATTCTCTTGATTTATTACGTAAAACAAGGCCTTTGATTTATTACGTAAAACAAGGCCTTTGAGAGCTTATTTTCTCTGTCTCAATAAATAAAGCATTATAATGCTTTATAATGTCTTATTTATTTTAACAATATAAAATAAGTAAATCCCACTTTTACATTTATCTTTTAAAAGTATTTGACTATAAAGGAAGAAGTTGTCAATTGGAACACTTTTTTAATAAATCAAAACCTCCTTTGATTTAATATTTTTACAATTAACTCCTAAAAAAATGACTAAGTCTTTAGGTGAGGCCAATTTAATCCTGAAAGGGAAAAAAACTGGTAACAATCATGGAAGTTCAAAACTTGATGCAGAAATAGTTATATGTTGAAATTGTGTAGAATGTTCCTATGCTCTAGTTTATGGTCATTTAGATATGACGAAAGATGCATGCTACTTGTATCATTGAAGATGACAATTGGATGCTAAAACCTATATTATTGCTATTATTGCCTTTGACATGCCTAATAATGCTATTTTTTATTTTAGATACATGTTTTTTAGATCTTTTATCCAAACATTTTACACCTAACTTTGATGGAATTATCATTTAATGCTCATTTCACCTTGTTGCAAACACTTTTTTTATCATGGCAGGTTTTCAGAAAAAAATTATCTAATTCATTTATCATCATTCAAATTCAGAAAAAAATATGGTCAAGTGCTAGTTTTTGTTTGAGGATTTTGCTCATTTATTTCAACACCATGAACAAATATACAAATTTCCCCAATAGAGTTACTAGCAACACCGACAACATATGTTGCACAAAGGGTTCACGGTACACCCATGCATTCTCAAAGCTCAATCGGCATGAATTTATAATTTCCAAAATGTGTTTGTCTATGGAGTATGACATCGGATCTTTTAAAATGCTAGCTTTGTAGCTACCCCTAATGTGTAAGAAAATATATATCATATTCTCTAATAACTAAATGTTTTATTTTCGAATAATTTACACGTAGTTGATTACTGGTGTTAAATTGTGTATTTGAATTTAGCTTAATTCTATCTGTGGTCTTTGTAAATCATGTTGATGTGTGTGCTTGGGTAAAGGAATTGGTTTACTTATGTGTCATATAATCATTACTTAGGCTGTTTGACAAAGATAATAGGTGTTATCTGTATTTTCTCTATATTTTGCTACTAATTCTCTAATTAAATTTAAATCCACATATTTTAGGTTATTCTACCTCAACAATTCTACTCGGCTATTTTTCTGGTGTTTATACGAAATGGCTGACCAGTTATTTATGTTTTTTTTTTACTTGTAGTATCATTTTAATGAAATGAAACACTAACCTAGGATTAATTAGGTAGTACATAGAATAATATTTCATATCATTTTTTATGTTGGGAAGATTGTATCTCTTGAGATGAGACTATGTTGATTATACCATGCACATTGTTACAGAGATCTTGCTCTTTATTGTGTTTTGATGACTTAAGGGCCTTGTGATAACTGTCATTACTATGACTTTTTGGTTATTCTGAAAACTTTGACAACTTTACTGCTCTGAGACCCAAAACTGTAAACTATGATGGAGATTCCATACAATCTCCATACAATAGTTTATCAACAATGATCTAAATGGACAACATGAATGACGGGAGTTATCTAAGCAATATTAACCTAATAAATTGCTAGGAAATGAGAGTTAGCAATCACACAATTGATTACAACAAAGATTCACCCCATAGAGTTTGGATCCCAGGAAAAAAGTTCCAGCAAAATGTCTAACTCTTGAACATTCTGTAGCAAAGCCTACATTGAAATTTCCTATACCATCTTGAACATTCTGTAGCAACCCCATGTCTAACTCTATTTGGAAACCTATTATTCCTTCATTAAAAGTGTTTCTTGAATTGTACATGTTATTGCTGTAGAATCTATCCAATTCTTTTACCAATCACTCCCAATATGCTACTGAGCTACTCTAGCATTGAGCTACTTGTTTGTATGTTTGGAATGGATTTGTATCCAATTATCCCTTAAGACATGTTTATGCACCAACTTGTCTAGATCAGCTAGTAATGGGTTCAACAAGTTTTGAGCCTTCTAACCCTTCTTAGATAGGCGGTAGGAATACATTCTCATTATAGTTTGATAGGCTAGTTTGTATCATGCCTTCATTATTCTATATCGAACGTTGTTCAAGAGAAAGTATCCTTCTTTCCATTGTATAGATGACAAAAGGCTTTGGTAATAGGTTCTTAACAACTTCATAAATGTGCATGTGTAGTTGTATATGTGTGTGTGTGTGTGTGGTTTTTCATGTTTCACATGATACTTGGTAGACATTCTTTTTTAGATCAGATTTCATCGAGAGAACATAGGATACCTGTCCTCTTGCTCCAAGTGTGCCCTGATACTGTTAATGTAGGTTGTTCCTTACTTGATTTCATTAGTATTGGCTTTTGACTATTGACCTGCTATTATTTATGTTTAACAATATAAGCATCGATACGACGAGGTCTACTTTAGAGTCTCACTACCCAAGCCCAAGAGAAGTTATTTCCAGTTTTGTGTATCTCACCTTAAAGCCATGTTTTCAAAGTTTCGAATTTCTTAAGTTGTAACATATCTTGCACCTAAGAGTCATGTTCTCTTCAAAAAAGAAGTAATACGTGAGTTATAAGTTGTACTCTTATTGTTGATAGTACATGGTGCATTCAGGGAAATAACACATCATCGTCATCTGAATATTCAGATGAGGGAGCAGCAAGACCTACTCCAAGGACAAATGAATACTTCAACGAAATGATATATTGCACTTGCAATAGGTGCCAAAATAGGAAACTAAAGAAGCGACGACTTGTTGGTATCCATAGATTGAACTATGGGGTTTATATAGAAGAGGTACACTATAATTAACAAATTATTATTCTTATAATAAATAAAGGTTCACATTATTCAATACATTTCTATTGATCATTTCAATTGGTTTTTTGATAAAAAGCCGCTTCCAGTTCACAATATTCCCGAAGAACCAACGGATGTAACCGATGATAGCCACTCTCAAGATGAAGAACAAGACATGGTTATGGATGAAGCCACTTCGCAGATAAATGAGGTTGGTGTTGATGAATTCATCAAAGACTTCTACACATCTTTTGAGGATGTTATTGATTCCCCCCTAGCTCAGTTGGCTAGGACACCTGTTTTCTCAAATGCAGATACTTCTATATTGGCAACACTTATGTTGTTGTTGAATTTGAAGGTTACACATGGATTGACAAATACATGCTTTACTGATATATTAAGGTAGGATTCGATATTCATATAAATTAATGCTCTCGATGTCTTATTTTTTTTAATAATATGTATAGTTATCTTATAAAAATCATTTGTTGCATCATATAGGCTTTTGGCAAACAAAATACTTCCAAAGGACAATAAGCTACCTCATTCACATAGAGAAGTATCCTTAGTAATGAAAGATATTGGAATGGAGTACAATACATATGATGCATGTCCAAATGACCATATATTGTACTATGGAAGGAATGCAAATTTGCAGCAATGCCCAGTGTGTCACACAGGTAGATATCGTCAAGATCAAGTATCCAAGAAGGTTCCTTATAAAGTACTATGACACATTCCACTAAAGCCAAGGTTCGAGAGGATGTTCAAATGCAAGGAGTTGGCAAAATATATGGATTATCATGCACATGGGAGGAGCCAAGATGGTGTCATGCGTATGGCCGCGGATAGCAAACATTGGAAAGAGATTGAGGAAAAATGGCCACATTTAAGAAATGAACCAAGAAATGCAAGAATTTCTTTGGCAATGGATGGTGTAAATCCTTTTCGAGATCTTAGAACAACATATTCTGTTTGGCTACTTTTAATTATTAACAACAATCTCCCCCCCTGGATGGCAATGAAAAAGGAGCATGCAATGTTAACTCTTATCATACCAAGTACTAGAATATATGAATGTAATGATTTCTTGAAGATTATATTAAAATATTTTAATTCAATTAAAACCCTGACAAAAAACTTTTTGTTTACTTAGGGAAGTATCAGGTAAATGATATGGATGTATACATGGAGCCCCTCATTGATGAGCTTCATGAATTATGGGATGGTGTAAATATGCTTGATGTATCAAGACTGATCAATGATAGAAACTTCCTCTTTCATGCTATGCTTATCTGGACAATTCATGATGCCCTGGGGCTCTCTATTTGTTGTGGTAATATATTGTAAATTACATTTTTAATTATTCTGTCCATTGTACCCTTTAGTAAATGTGGTTTCCATTCTTATTTCAGGTCTACAAACAAAGGGGAAACATGGTTGTCCATCATGTGGGCCAAAAATGTTGTATAGGTAGTCAAAGGATCTCAATAAAACTGTATATGATAAGTATAGACAATTCTTACCACAAAATCATCGCTATCGAGTGCGTGAGAAAAATAAATTCAATGGAAAGGAAGTGGAAATGAGGAAGCCAAGAAGGATGAACCCTACTAGGTGGAAAGCACTGTATGGTAGAAAAGAAGGGACGAGCTTTCCACCAGGAATGAAAAGACTCTCTATTTTTTACAAATTAGACTATTATGAGAACTTGCCAATAGCCCACCTCTTTGATACTATGCACATCGGGAAAAATGTGGTAGAGTTCTTGTGGAAACATCTAAATGGAACTAACCTTGAAGCACAAATAAAGTTATGAAAGGACCTCCAAGTTGCCAATGTCATGCCGAACATGTGGTTGCATGAAAACAACTCATATAATCATGCTCCGTGGACTTTTACATCAAAGGAGAAAGAAAACATCATTGATACAATGAAAAGCATAAGGTTTCCTTCTGGCTTTGGCACAACATTAAAAATCTTATTCACGAGAGATGGATCAGAGTTCTCGGGCCTAAAAACACATGATTGGCACAATTGGATAAAGGTAATTTTGTAGTACTTTTGATTTGTTGGAAACATAATTATAAATTTATATATGCTAGTGATAATATCAATTCATGTATATTTTTAACATTGTTATTTGTTAATGGTCATGCAGTATGTGTTGTCTGCAGCAATACCAAGCACTTTTGATCATGATGTTAGGTTAACTATTTACAAACTATCCAAATATTTGAGGTAGTTTGAATCAATCATTCCTACTCTTCCATGACTTATAGTTTTGAAGTAATCATAAGTCTTTATTGTAATACATGCTAATACTTGTAGGTGGGTCTCATCTAAAGAGATACATCTGGATGACTTGAAGTATTGGAAAATGAATATTTCACTTTTGATGTGTGATATTCAAAGGTGCTTCCCTCCAAGCTTTTTCAATTCTCAAGAGCACTACCTTGTACACCTAGTAGAAGAGATTGAACAGTGTGGTCCTATTCATATTCGAACAATGTGGCTTGTGGAGAGATATATGAAGGTTTTAAAACAATTTGTTAGGCAAAAGGCTCGACTAGAAGGGTCCATGGCTGAGGGGTACATGGTTTTCCAAGCAATGGTTCATCTGAGTGAGTACTTACCTCAATTGCATCTTGAAGCTCTGCGATTATGGAATTATAACCAACCTCAATCATTTGAAGGAGAAAAATTAGAGGGTCATGGGACTTCAAAGAGGATAAAAGGCATACAAAAATACTGGAAGTAGTTGTTTTTATCTTAAATTTTATAATACATGCTTTTAAATAATTATTAATTTATTGAATAATTCTATTTTTCTTCATAGATGCTAAGGAGTGGGAAGCATTACATTTGTATGTTGCATACAATTCCGACTTTATGTTGAAATGGATGGAGAAGTACGCTGAACAAAAGAAAATAGAGGATGAAAAGGCATGGGCCAATATATATAATATAGATGGTCAAAACATTGTTCGAGGATTGCCCGCAAGCCATAAAAGAAATTGGCCAGAGAGATGCTCATGGAATTGGCTAAAGATCAATATTGAACATGAGGCAACAAAAGGGAGAAATAGAGTGACACAACAACAATTGAATTTCGTGAAAGGATCTATAAATGGGAAGGTGATACATATATAGTAACATATTGGAGATATTTAGTAAATTGTCTTTTAACTTTTGTATTCTCAGATCTAATTATCTAATATTTATATGAATTTAGGTAACATATTACAAAGGAATGTGGAATTTTGGTCATCACTTTCGCATCAAAAAGGTTGATGAAAAGAGGCAAACTTATGATTGTGGAGATTCAGCATCATTTGAGGTGGAATGTTGTTCACATGCAAATGATAGACAGCCAATCACAAGCACACTTTGCTATTATGGAGTGCTGGAGGATATTATAGAGCTTGATTTTATGTCTTTCAAGAAAGTTATTTTTCATGTTGAATGGTACAAGCTTATCAAAGTGGGTGAAGAAAAAACTATCTTTATGCACAACAATGGATTCCATATGATTAATACATCTAGGTTTGAAGCCACTTCTGAACCTTATGTGTTTCCAAATCAATGTGACCAGATATTTCTCATTCCAAATTTAGAACAACCTGGTTGGTCATTTGTTATTGATTATGATCCAAGAGGAAGAAGAGTAACATATGTTGAAGACAATGAAGATGCAGAAGTCCTCCTTGATGATGAAAATAGCATAGATGGAGATGATGAAAATTTTATTGTCAATGATGCATGTGACCAGGATGAAGATCATGATGAGTTTATTGAAGTGTTCGAAGGACATGAGCAACCGCATGGGCATCAAGTCCATGAAGATGATGAATTTATTGATTTTAATTTGCCTGTAGTTGAAGGTGATGAAGACCATAAAAATTCTAGTATTAATTTATTTGTAGATTTAGGGCCCATTACTGATGAGGTATTTATGCCACCAAATGAGGAAATTTCATCTGAGGATGACATTGTTTGATCACCATGATCACTTCAATGATCTCTATGTCTTTGATTGCTACACTATGACTTTTATGGTTCTTAGTCTGATCTCTATGAATGCTATCTTATTTCATACAACTCACTTGCAATATTGTTTTACTATTGATTTCAGTAGATAAAGAAACAAAACTAATTGGTAGTGAGGATGTTTTAAGAATTCATTACTCACCTTGAGTAGTAAGTGTGTGGAAACTAGAAGATTGCCCCATGCAAAAGATAGCATAAAAGACAAAAGCACAATTACATTGTCAATTCATCTAACAATATTTGCTTTTGTTTAAAAATCAGAATTTCATCGTGCAATAAAATAATAAAAATTAACAAGTGGGGAAAAAAAAGAAGTCTAAAAATTGCTCTATCTCAAAAAATGGAATTAATAAATCATTCACACTCTTGCCTTTCCTTTATAGATGAAGAAGGCTAGTAATTGGAAGTTTGCCCTCCCTTGCATAAGTCTAGATCAGTTCTGCTAGAGTTTGCCTCTGTTGAGAAGAACATTGACTGAAAAACTAAGTAAAAACTCTTAAAGTTAACAGAAGAGGACACTTGTATGGCGGAAGGGGTTGTATTGGATGAATCAATAGATGGAAGATCATTTTGCTTTGATATTTTCTAGTTGTTCACAAACCAACAATTATATAGGTCATAGTGGATAGCCTGGAGCTTAGAAAATGGCTATGGGTTGGTGTTCAAAAAATGGCTTCTGGCCCAACAATCTCAATAACACTTTGTATACACCTCTACAGTATACAATAAAAAGATATAATTTTGAATTGTTTTAGATGCAGAAAGATGTCAATATGTTTTGTTGCACCTTATAGTTTTCTAGGGTGTGCCTCGTGACGAGAATTGCAACTATGCTCAATATAAACTTAAGAAGCATGTAAGGCAACAACAATTCATGGAGCATCAGTTGTTTGTTGTAGAAATGAACCATGGCTAAACCTAGACCAAAATGAACTGGGACATAGTACAATGGTTATTGAATGATATGTACAGCCAACCTAGTGCCTTCAAATTTTTCATTGCACTATTGGACTAGGGATCATTAAATAGCAGCTAGCATTTTGCTGCTGATGGCAAGTCCCCCTAATCAGTAAAACATTTTTGTATCAGTTTGTCTCCCTCCAACATATGGTTTTCTATCCAGATGGCATGAATTTTTAACTTCTAAAATTTGTCTTTGACTTGGGAGTTATACGGTAATTTAACCAAGTCCAACAGTATGGCTATCTATTCAGATGGCATGGCTGTGGAGATGCAGTTATCTCACGGCCAATGTAAAGACCTAATAGTTTGTTGTTTTATACTCAAAATTAAGATTTAAATACTAAACAAAAATTTGACAGCTTTTCATACCGTTTGTCGTTTGTTGTCGAAATGATACCATGAATATTTGTAGGTGTAGATGATGTCTTCAAAGGCACAGACCTACAGATATATGGGTCATAAGAAATTTGATGTATTTGTGCATAACATATTAGTAGTAGTGATAGATAATTGTTGGACTCCAGGGCCTGAACCATAGCCTTATTGATTCATCCAAATACATAACAGATTCACCTAAATAAAGGACATGTATAATAGTAAGGATGACATTATCATATCTGAGGTCCATGTGTCAACAAACAGTCCTGAAAAGGCATATTGATAGTTTGAAGCTTGAAATTTTGAAAGCACAAAACCTTATTTTGCAAGACATTCACTCACATTATTGGAAGGATATTTTAATGATGCTTAACTCTTTGGAAGAAAGATATGCTGTTGAATAACCTGAAAATACTTTTGAGGATTATAAAATAGAAACTTTGAAAAATAGGGTATGTATGTTAATGCGGAGAACTACTGACTATCAAGCAGTTTGAAAAGTTGTGGTAGACATGTAGGCAAAAAGTCGGAGCATCGATAGGGCATGCTAACTGTTTGACAAAATGAGTAGAAGAAATGTGATCTTATTGAATGCCATGATTGCACGATATGCACATAATGGATTCATTGAAAAGGCTTTAGAAAATTTCAAGCAAATGCAATCAGTAGGTGTGAAACCAAATTGCACAACCTTTGCCAACATCCTCCCTGTCGGTGACAAAATAGAAGCTTTGAAAAATAGGGTATGGACATCCATCAAAGCATAGACAAAACGTGGGTTTGCAGAATACGCATAAAAAGAATTTGTTGAAAAATCTTTAGAAACTTCTAACTAAACGCAATTGATAGGTGTAAAGGCAGATTTCAGCAACATTTGCTTGTGTCCTCCCTTGCTATGCCAAAACGGGAGCTTTGAATAGGGTATGAACGTACATCAAAGCATAATGGTAGGGAGAATTGGGTAGGGGGATAGGGTTTCTATAGACACTATCAAAAAGAAACTCAAAATACAGAAGCCCTAAGAAAACACAAAGTCTAATATCACCCAAAAAATAGGGCCTTCACTATCTTTTTCCCCGAGTCTAATCCCTAGGCCTCCATATTTACATCAGAATCAAAATTAGAATAGATGAATTGCTAGAATAGGTATCCACTAATGCTTTCAATCAACCTTTATCTGCAACAAGTAGAATGCACCATAATGAAAATGTTTGTTTTTTTTAACCTGAAAAAATTGATAAAATCTGTAAGAGCATTTAATAAATAAGTAAATGATATTAATGAAATGAGATCTTTTAACTAACTTCTAGTGAGACCTTGTTTTTATGAAGTTGGCTGGGATTTCTTAGAATGCTACACTTATGGTGTGTGGACAGTGATCAAAGGTTTGTTACCATTGCAGATGTTATGTCCTTTTATGTGTAGTGTGTATGATCAACTCATAGGTAGTATAGATGATTTTCTACCTTGATCCATTATAATGACTATTCATGAAGCATTGAAACAATGATTTTGGACTGTTCACAGTCCTTTCACAGTCACTATCAACAACATTGCCCTATAAAAATCTGCTCAAATTACTTAGCAAGAAAATCTATAATGGGTGCTATATTTGTCGCTTTTACATTCCAAAGCATTGGTTAGGTGTGTTTATTTTTCAAAATTTCAATTCAGCACGCTAGTAGGTTGACAATGTTTGACATGGATCTTTTGAAGGCAATTACCATTGTTCTTTGTTCTCTTTAGAGGTCTGTTGAATAAACCATTTGGCGGTTTATGATTTTCAAGGCTCTAAGGCAGAATGCTTCTTGGGAGACCATATTTTACAAATGTCTTTTGTTTCTATGGTTTATTTATGTTTTTCTATGGTCGTTTAATGTGGATAAGGATAGAAGAGCACCAAAAATCTACATATATATCTCATAGCATTCTTCCATGGATTATGACTGTGATTATGATTGTCTTTTTCTGTATTTTCAAAAATTTTAGAGTATACAAAACTTTTTCTAGTGGCCATGGGTGCTATACGCATATGTTCTCTAATCAATATTTTCTTATTTTTATGTCATTTTCTATTTTTTTAAGAATGTGGTCATGGATGCTACCAATTTTGCTATGGGGGATCTTCCGATCTTAAATGCTTTGATTGATATGTTAAAAAATGGACAAGGGCAACAACTTACTATGATGGTGCATGAGGTAAGCTTGAAATTTGTCTTTTGTATGCTAAATTATCTTATGTTCCCTATTATATTATGCTAATTTGTGTTTGTGGAGTGCAGGCAATCTCGAAAGTAACTCCATCGAGCATGAATCTTGTTGGCATGAAGGATCCAGCTGTGCCCTCCACTACATCTACTATTATGCCAGACGTAAGATTAAATCATATGTTTGTGTGGGTTTGATTACGTTATTGTCACCTATTATACCATCCTAATATTTATATCTATGCCTTATAGGATATTTCAAGGATTACTCCAACAAACACTAATGTTCCTGATGTGGGTTCAGTCAAAATTCTCCCACCAACAACCGAACAAGTTTCCTTGAGGAGTCTCATAGATTCACAATCAAGAATACTAAGGCTCCTACCAGATACTCCTGAAAATGTTCCAACCAGACAAGAAATACTTGTACAAATTCAGTTATGGGAAAGGGCATTGTTGGAGAGTGCAGGGCCTACCTCAGATGAACAGGTAAAATTAATTAGAGATTTTCATTTTCATAATGTAACAATTAATGATTTTTTATTGTGTTTTATTTTCTTTAAACACTATGATTAGAACTTTATTATGATTGGTCATTAACCTTTACTCAATGGTTGTCCTCTTCATTTGTAGCATTGTAGATACTTTGGTCACTAAAACTTAAGATGAACTGTCTCTGTTACATGTAACATCCTCTAGACACTTCTTCCTAGGAATCAATCACAAAGATGGAACGAACATAATCAGAATCAAAACAAAAAAAATTAAAAGTATGGATATTGTCAAACAATCTTTCTCTTTATTGTTCGACCTTCATTTTTGTTGACTGCTGCAACTTGAACAATGATGTATTCAAGAATGTCTTGGATCTTCATACTACTGGCTGCTTAGAAAGAGTTTCATATTTTGGTTGGGTTTTTGACAATTTCACAATCTCATTGTAAATACAGGAAATAAACGACAAAGTGATTGATGCACCTATAGGAGCATCTACCTCAACCCCTAAGACTACAACAATATCCTCAGTGACTACAAAAGGAACGCAAGAAGTTACAATCTTGCTCACCTCATAAGGAAATGTCTTGAAGGATGAAGTGGGGTTAAAATTTTTTCACTTTATTTTTCGTCGTGCAGAACAATTATTTGGAAATACCATTCAAATGGATTGGAGGAAGCAATCCAATGCTAAGAAAGATGAACTCTTTAAAGATGTCATAACAGCATTTGGAAATCCAGGCTTTAATAAGGATATCATTCTTGATATTGCACGGAAATACATGCACTCTAAATGAGATAATTTAAGGTCGAAGCTGACAAAAGACTTGAGATATCCACGTCCAGCTTGGATTACAGACCAAGTGACATGGGATGAACTTATGAAAGATGCCAAATTTAAGAGGAAAGCCCACAATAATCCAAACTATAGGCCATCTACACGAGGAGGATCTAAAAGACGCCTTCGAGATACAACAAAAGCAACCCAAGCTAGGGTGTCAAGTATTGGATCCCATAAATTAGGTGGGTATAATAGCATTTGTGGTGGTTTGGTGAGTGAACATTTTCATCTACTGTATTTTCTATTTCATAAAAAAGTCACGAAAAACTTTTGAGTTAATTGTATCTTATGATTCATTATACCTTATAAATTTGGTTATGTTTATAATATCATATGACTTATGCAATAATTTAACTAGAGGTATTAAGTTATTTAAATAAGTTAAATTGTTTTGTGTATAGGAAGCCCAACAATCAAACTCGTCAAGTAGTGAGCATGAAGAGGAGGTAGAGGATCATGATGAATTGTTTGTTGCACACAATGATTCATTTGTCATTCCTGAAACTTGACAAGAAACCATCCTTGAATTTCAACAAGCGGGAGACAACAATATGGAGGAGGGTGTTCAATGTGATGAACTATCCACACCCACAATAAAAAAGGTGCCTCGTAAAAAGAGGACACAAAGCAAGAGGATGGATAGAAACAAGTGAACAAAAGACATATTTGCTTCCTATCATTGTTCAGTTTTCATTGCTATTATAAACCTGATTTATATATCATCATATTTTTTTAATTAATACTTGTGAATTTATTTACTCTCAAGCTCTTCCTTAAGAACATGTGGTGTTGGCTATTTCTTACATAATTATCAATTTTGATTAGGAAAGTAGGTAACTGTACTTGGTTTATAGGTTGCTAAATTCCAGTAGCCTCACATTAATGATACCACATTGGTAAATTATAACTTTTCGTACATAAGCGATGATAATAGAGATTAATCTATGATAAAAACAGAGCAATTATCAATTCTGTGACTATCAAATCTGTGAGTAACTATTATTATATGTTTCTAGTGTATTTTTTTCTGGATTCGATTGTGTGAATATTTTTCCATCAACGTTTCGAATCACACTCCGTGATTCATCATCAGGATGAAGAGAATTCCCAAGACATGAAAGATGTTGAGATGCAGATTTGAGGCAGAATATAAAGAGGAGAGGGGTGGGGGAAGGCACGAAAAACAAGGAGAGAGGAAAGAGAAAAGGAAAAGACCACCTGAAGGATGGGAGACCTAAAAAACTCCAAGGAATAAACCACCCACCGAAAAGAAAAAAGGAAAGCCCAGCATCACAATCAAAACCACTAAAAAACACAAAAGAAGAAAAGAATATGGGACAAAAATTAAAAACTAAAAGAATAAATAAATGAATACAAATACATAACAAAATATACGCAAAGGCATAAACCAAAAGACAAAAATCCAGAAACAGATAAGAAAAGAGAAATTTACAATTCCAAAAGACAAGAGCATATAAACACACGAAGAGGTCTAAAAGCAAATATAAACTAGAAAATAAACAAAAAGGAAAATAGACCAAAGGGGGAGAGGGAGACGCACAAATGAAGAAGAAAGAGGGGGAGAAGTCAAGGAGGGGGGCGGGGATGACGCTGGAGGGCCAGAAGAAGAGGGTGCCACGAGATGCTAAGGTTTAACCCATCGTCTCGATTAAGATTGGATGGGTGCTGAATGATAGCAATGGCCTCTTTAACTTTCCTCTTGAAAAAGTTGTTCTCCCTACACAATACCTGAGTGTCCTCCAAATAGATATGATGCTTGGTAGTGGTTGAATGCTCGGCTAAGGCTGATTTGAGGGCACGTTCATGCTTAATGTCGGCACTGTGCTCTTTTATTCGAGTCATGAATGAACGACCTGTTTCTCCAATGTAAGGAGTTCCACAGGAGCATACAATCTTGTATACACCTGACTCTGAAAAGGCATCCCTAGTGTCCTTAAGCGGTGGGGCATGCCTCTTGATGGTGGAAACAGGTTTGAAGGCACAACGGAGACCTTTTTTCCCAAGGATTTTTGAGATTTTGTGAGAAATGCCTTCAACATAAGGGAGAGAGACAAACGGGGCCTGCGATGGAGAGGGCACGGGATTTGAGATGGAAAGGAAATGAGATTTGGCTTGGAGGAAGGCCCTAGTGATCTGCTTGTTCGAGTAGCCATTCCAAAGGAAGACTTGACGAAGATGGGAGAGCTCTTGGTCTAAGTTATCCTTATCACAAATCCGATGGGCTCTTAAAGCCAATGTTTTGAGGATCCCAACTTTCTGGCTATGGTGGTGATGAGAAGACGAATGAAGATATAAGTCAGTGTGGGTAGTTTTGCGAAACACCTGACAACCAAGGGATCCGTCAGGCTTTTTACAGATTAAGACATCGAGAAAAGATAAACGGTTGTTGGATTCAAGTTCTTTGGTGAAGGTAATAGACGGAAAAATGTTGTTGAGGTGAGTATGAAATTCCTCTAACATGTCCAAGCCGTGGGGCCAACATACATTGGTGTCATCCATATATCGTTTCCACCATTTTGGCTTGAGGGGGAAAGAATGTACGGCCACCTCTTCAAAATGTTCCATGAATATGTTGGCAATGACCGGCGAGAGAGGGGAGCCCATGGCTACTCCGTCAACCTGTTCATAGATAACGTCTTGGAAGGCGAAGAAGGTTGACCTTAAGCAAAGTTCCACCAAAGAGGCAATTTCCTCATTGACCTTAAGCTTGACAATCTCTATGGAGTCTAGAATAGGGACCTTGGTGAAGAGGGACACCACATCGAAGCTCACAAGCGTGTCTTGAGGGTCCAACTTGGTGTCCTTGATAAACTGAACAAATTGGTTGGAATCTTTGATGAAGGAGTTGGAGTTACCAACAAGCGGGGAGATTAATTTGGCAAGAAACGCGGCTAACTTGTAAGTCGGAGACCCAATGGTATCGACAATGGGTCTCAAAGGAATGTTGGCTTTATGAATTTTTGGGACCCCATATATACGAGGGGTCACTTCCTTAGACGGAAGAAGACGAAGTTTGGTAGAATCATCCAATGAGGAGTTGGAAATAGCAGATCTAACTGCCTTCAAAATCTTCGGGCACGGGTTACGAGACAAAATTTTGTAACTACTGGAATCCGAGAGGAGGATTTCCATTTTGGCCAAGTAATCTGGTTTGCTCATAATGACTGTGGCATTGCCTTTGTCAGCTCTTGAGATGATAAGGTCATTATTATGCATCAGATTATTAAAGGCCAACAGCTCAGCTTTAGGGATGTTGAATTTAGGAGGTTTAGCATAACGGAGCGCTACAGCACAATCTTGTCTAACCTCTTCAGCAATATCAAGGGGAAGGGTACGCACCGCAGTTTCGATCTCGATGAGGAAGTCGATGTGCGGAACGTTGCGGGGAGTCAAGGCAAAGTTAAGACCTCGCTTGAGGAAGTTAAAAGCGAGAGGATCAATGTGGGCGGGAGAGAGGTTGACAACAAGTTTGGATTCCCAATTGCTAATGGGGTTAAGGATAGGAGCTGGCCTAGGAAGAGGGCCGAGATCCAAGGCGGGGGGTGGGGGGGCTGAAAAGACATTAGGACAAGACTGCAAGGAATGGGATGAGTTCACAATAAGGGGAATGGTCGGGCAAGGTTTACGTGGAGGAAGATGAGCCACGGAGGATGTGTCCACCTCCTCCGCAGGAAGAGCCGGTTGTGGTTGGACACATGAGCTTGAAAGACTAACTTCACGTGCCTGAACCGGGTGATGTGACAGAGAGGGAGAGGCTCGAGGTTGGAAAAGTTTGCAAGCTACGCAACCACAACAACAAGAAATGGCAGAGCAATTAAAGCAGAAGGCACGAGATTGGATAAACGAGGAAGAGGACAGCGTACCAGGAGTTGACCGAGGAGAGCTGTTGCTGAGGAGCCGTTGGTAAGTTGCAGGTTGAGCAATGGCGACGGATGGATCCAGAGGTGTGGCTGCATCTCCAATCTCCACGGTGAAATCTACTGCGCCCTCAGGGAACTTGATAAAATGCTGCAGCGGACAGGAGTGGAGGGGAAGAATCGAAGACTGCGAGACACCCGTTTCTGCCAAGTTGATAGACGCCTGGGGAGAAAGAATGTGGTGGACCACCGTTTCTGCTGTAATCTCAACGGCGAGGTGATCAGGATCCTCTGGAGGAGTCGAAGACCTATCGCTGTTCCCCCGAGCCTGGTCTATGGATGCCTCACGGTTAAGAAAAAGGAGGGTAGCGGCTTTTGCACTCTCTGCTAGAGACAGATTCGAGGTGGAAGAGTCCCGAGCTGGGGCGGAGCATGAACTGCGAGAAGAGGGAGCTGGGTCAACCGAGAGGGAAGGAGGGGGTGGAGGAAGAGAGAAGGTGGTAGGAGGAGAAACCGAAGCGTGGGGGTTAGACAGAGATGGCGATGAGTGATGAGGAGTAGAGGAGGCTGGAAAACATAGGCCAGATGGAGAAGAGGAATGTCTCCCTTGTTGACGGCGCTGGAGATTGAAAAATTTCCTCTTCTGTCTTTTGCTGCACTCTTCTTTGTGGCCCGAAGCCCTTGCGTAAGATGTCAAGTCTAAGCGAAGCCATAGATCAGGTCGAAGAGATGAAGCAAGTTCCAGATGCAGAGGAAGTAACCTGGAATTTAAGAAATCAATAGTTCTCCTTGTGGATTTAATGACCGATCTGAGCAGAGAAAGACATGCCCGAGAGAATATGGTTTTGGTGTAGGGACTCCAAAGATGGTGAGATATTTTCACGAAGGAGGGGATCAAACGACAGTCTCTGCACCTTTTAAGAAAAGCCAAATCTGCAACTCTCTTTGCTAGTTTGATTTGTTTGACAGTTAATGACATCTTTGGATATCTCCTTTTGACATCAATGACAAATATGAATTTGTCTATTTGTCTAATAATGTCTGATTCAATAGAGAGCTCAATCCAAGGCAAAATCATAAAGAAAATAATTCTTATTGAGCTCATAATTGAGTTATTTTGTTGCTGCTCCATCTTCTTCCTGTGCACACCTTTGCTGCTCCTGACCATTTTTCTAACTCCCAATTATCAATTTTTTCCTCACTTAAGTCAATTTTAAAATGATATTTGTTTAACAGATTCCATGGGCAATTGAATTTATGGGTGTTCTCCACTGGTTGATACATCACAATGAACAAGATAAAATAAATTCTACAGGATAGGATAAAGGAAACAAGATAAACTATCTGGAATTTTCTCTCAAGGAAACAAGATAAACTATCTGGAATTTTCTCTCAAGGAAGCTTAATATAAGGACCAACTGTGTGAAATCTTCGAGAAAGTGTTGTGATACTGGTAAAGATAATCCAGTGTGTGATTTCTAGTAGCTGTTGTCATCATGTAGTGTGGGACAGCTGATGTTATGAAGCATAGGGAATAGATAGACAAAGAGAACGAGATAGGGATGCAATAAAATTTAATCCTGGGACGGGCCACATTGAATTGGAACTTCTATACAAACTGTAACCTAGGAATTATTGTTGTTTAGACATTTATCTTTTCTTTCATATTAATTACGTATTCTTGGTAAGTATGATCTTTATTGTTCAACTTCAACTCACATGTTGTTTTTGGTATGAGTATTCAATTTCAATTTTTTAGTAAACAAGTGAACTTCTCAATTCATCGTAGAAATTTATAGAGATTTTATGTGCATTGCTTGAATGCTTGTTTAAGGTTTCATAGTGAATAAGGTTTTTCCTAATTTTATTCCTTTTCTTGCATGTGAAATACACTCACCTATTTGGAAACTATTTGTAACGGATGCTTGGTACATGGTACAGAAAATTTGGCCTAGAATGGCAAGGAGCTGAGACTTTTTTCCCAAAATAGTGTAATGATGAATTCCAGTGTATACTTCAAGCTAAATATGCTGCCTTTTGGAAACATGGATATGTTAGATTGTTACCAATGCGGATGTGTCTTGTGGTCAGCTATTCAGGTTATGGATCTTTTCACAAGAGCTGTTGCATATGATGCGATTATGTGTATGGTAGCAAAATGAGGGTGAGGGTTTTTAAAAAAATCGGTTTCCTTGCAGTAGTTGCTATTATAAATTTAAATAAAACTTAGAAATGAGGTTGAAACCGAGAGCGAACAACGTGGACAGCAATGTGGTAGTCCTTTATTTTGAAGGTTGGTGTTCTTTGGTTGGTTTGTAGTATGCTTATTTACTGCGAGGACTATAGCCATGATATGATACAATATGAAGCTGCAATGTAAACCCTTGAAATTGAACACCAAGTAATGTTTTTGTATTGATCAAGCTATGAAAAATAGTGAATTACTAGAGCACAGACCTTCCCAGATCTCAAGATTGCAACTGTAGAGGAAAACAAAAATACACTTAAATACATCCATAGAAATAGAAGCCCAGATTTCTTTCAGTTTCAGACTGCTTATATTTTTTCCATTTTTGCCCATTTAATATCACTATTATATTAACCCCTATAACACCTCACATAGCACTTTAACTTTACACAACATATATTTTAATCTACTTATAACACCATGATATTGACAAGTCCAAAATACACTTTATGTTTTTGGCTTTTATTTTGATTCAACTATAACACAGATCTGATCTAGCATTGCTAGTTATGGTGTTATGGATAATAGATACATAACATATAAATACACTTACCAAAAAGTGTATGGCTTCCAATTATTGAAACTTCAATTTTAAGGATAAGTATGATTCTTTGAAGAGCAAATGATACTATGTGGGTCACTGGCCTCAGACAAGTGCAACGAAGGTCCCAAATCAATCTCACACTGCGCTTGTCGGAGATTATTGCACCACATGTCAAAAGTTGTGCTCAAATTAGGCCATGCTTTCTTAGATCTGAGGCAAGCACTTATCCAAATTTTAAAGATTTGTTCTTGATCTACCATAGGAAGAGTAGTAACAAGAGAACTCATGCCTTCCTCTAGACTGTTGTGCAGTTCATTGTCCTTTATCAGATACTCATCATCATGAGTGAGCTTGGCTATCACAGGTAGCCAAGTTTTAACCAGAGAAAGGCGGACAGATCTTTGACAAATCACTTGACCAATCTGCAGAGCCCGAAGTAGTCGAATTAGAATTTTGAATAAGGTCTCTGTGAAGGGATTCTGATAAATTCGACTAACGACCAACTGTGCAAGTTCTTGTTCTTCAGCAATCATTTTCACAGCCATGTCAGCTATCTCCAATGCAAACATTTCATCCAAAAGCCAACAGAGAGCAGAACTTGCAATGCTAATCTGATAAGAATTCCATGAAAAGTAGTTGGCAAATTTGTAGAGTTGTGATTTGACAATATCTAGATTATTCTGAAGCTCCCTGAAGAGAGATGATTTATTCACATCTGCAAATGTTGGAGAGGTGGTTATCTGCATATTGTCATGCAGAACTCTCTTTGTAATCTCACAGGCCTTGGATGAGGCTCCATTTGATACTAAAGACAACAGTTCACTTAAAATTTCTCCCATGGTATTGAGAGGGTTGAAGTCCTGAACACATCCAGAGGTGGAAAGACGAACAACTAATTCGGGACAAATGCAATTGCAATGACATAATAGAGGCTTGAATTTGATGTTCATTCTCTGAACTCCATGGCACAGCTTCCAGGTATTGCATGCATGAATTTAAACAGTCTGTGAACAACAATTCTGAAGCAATTTGTAGTAGTGCCAAGGCCTCCTGGACACTGGAGAAGGTAAATCTCTCCAAAGAATACATCATCTGAATGCATTTGACATAACCATCGACACTTTGGCAATCGCTCAATGTAAGTTCTATGGGCCTTACACCATCAGCAAGTGACCAGCGTTCTGACAGCCTTGCTTCAAAGAACTCAGACTTTCGAAAAGCTTGGGAATGGAGATACAGAGGAGATAGTTTTGGCCCCTCTGAGGGTATGAGTTTTAGTATTACGTCTGCCATTTCTTGGTCTCCAAATATTAGGTGCAGCTGAGCCATTGGGTGAACTCACAATACTGGTTCCCACTTTTTGACCAACTTTGACACTTATATGAATATTTTGAAAAAAACCTTCACTTTCCGACACCTATAACTTTTAAACCGTTAAGAATTTGAAGATGATATAAACTAGTGATTTTTAACATCTTGTTTGTAGATTCTAAATACATTTTTTTCAAAGTTGTTTGAATAAAATTTTATTGATTTTTCTATCTCCCTCAAAAAGTAATTTTTTACAGCAAACAACATTTTTTAAGAGTGATGTGTATCCCGAAACGCATAATTTTTTTTCTATAAATGATAAAAACTTAATTCTTTTGAATTTTGGTTTGTAACATCAATACCCAGGGCATGTAATTGGTTTGATAGTGATATGTTGAATATTTTTCATTTTATTAATTTTTGAAGTTTGATTAATTATAATTTAGATATAGGTGTACGTTTGAACATATAACTTGTTCTATATATATCAAAATTCAATTTTCTTTTTTTTGTTAGAAAGAAAACATCAATACCTAGGGCATAGATATTTTTCAGAATTTTTTTGAATTAGTTTACTATTTTTTTCAGTGCATTGAACAAAGAAGTTCATGTTCGGTGAAAAACCTACATTCATAAAAAATAAAATAAAATAATATTAATGAAATTAAATATATTAAAAGTTATACTATTTGGAAAGCTTATAATAAGGACTAAATACTTAAAAAACAACAACTTTTAAATGAATTAATTTGACCCCCCAAAAGCTAATGTAAAATTGGTTTTTTTTCAGCATTTTATAGATGTAAAGGAGACTCCATTGCAAGTATGATTTAGAAGTAGAGAGGTTCTATCCAAGAAATTTTGATCTAAGAGCCTTTGATTTAACTCTCTTCAATTAATTACTTAAAATGGGACCTCTTAAAGCTTAAATCATTATATTTTCTAAAAAATGTATGATTTCAACTCCGTCCAATCAACTCGATGTTTATTGTAAAGGCAGGTGAATTGACATTTTTCGATCCAATATAGCATTTCTACCACAAATCTATATAGCCGAACCCAAATGCTTCGACAATTATTTTCCTATATTGTCCTCCTCTGCTAAATCTTGCAGAAATATCTGTTTAAACTGTTTCCATGAATATCTGCCTGTGTTAAATTTGTAGATTCTCTCCACAAATCTATCGCTTCACTCGCAATTAAACTGTCCTGCTTAAAGAAAGCACTCTCTTGTAAGATTTTTTTGGATGTTTCACTCAAAATCAACAGCTTCAATAAGATTTAACGGTTCTGCTGTCCTTTGTAAATTTGTACAGATATACCACCAGAAAGATTAAGATTTAACCAGCGTTGTTAACAAATATACATACTGGAAAATGATTGCTAGAAAACTGTCATTTAACCTTATTTTTTAAAGTCTGAAAACAATGTTCGATTCTATTTATAGTTTGAAGGGGGAGACTGAGTAAAAATGAAAAACTTAATTCAAAATACACTTTATGTTGATATAACATAAACTTATAATTATCAGCAATAACTTTATAAAGTATTGCAGCATTAAATAACTTTTAAAACGTAACAATATATGAGAACAAAAAGCAGTTACTGTGGTAATATTTTTCAATATGCTAATGGAACATGGGAAAATAATGGAAAACACCAAGTCTTGTTGTCATTGCGAGAGGGAATTAATTGATTAAAATTGACTAATATTAATTGATTCAGAATATTAATACTTTTGTTTGAAAGATATTTTTAAATATATTGTTAAGATTTTGTCATGTTTGTTGAATGTGATTCTATTATTCTGTGATATTCATATTTGCTATTAGTTCTTTTTGAATGTGTATGCAATAGTATTTTTAATCACTAGTTATGCCTTTGTTATGATTCATAATGGGCTTTGTACTTTAACAGTTCTTGCATTTTATTGATGATTTCTGGCTCTCTATTTCTATCTTCTTGGCTCATGGTAATCCTTCATACTATGTTTATCACCATTACGACTATCACACAACATAAGGTTGTTATGAGATATTCAGAAACTGCAAATGGATGTTTTAAGCTCATGGCTGCTCTGTCTTGTCACTTGTCATTATTCACTGGTTTTTCCTTTTTTGAGCCCCTTTTGACTGTCATAAACTTTTGACAATTCTATTGTTTGTTTTTTTAAAACATTTTTATTGAAAACTACATAAAAATATTCAAAATAAATTGTTTATTTTTTTAATATCTTTTCCAATATTGTCTCTAGAGAGACAATAGTTGAGATCTAAAGACATAATGTCTCTCGAGAGACAATATGATTTTAATCCCAACTATTGAGAGACAATATGTCTTTAAATCTCAAATTGTCTCTACAAAGACAAAAAAAATTCATGTTTTCTATCGTCTTTATAGAGACAATTTTAAAGACGATAATTTAAGACACTCGGTTAAAGACATTTTTTAAGACACTACCAATTTTTTTTTTTGTCTCAAGTTGAGACAATTTCCTCAAAAATTGTCTTAAAAATTGTCTTAAAACACCCCTCTATGTAGTAGTGTATATAGTTAAGTATATTTTAATAATTGTTGTATGTTTTACATATCTATATTTGGAAATGTATTTCAGGTGCCTGTGCAATTAAGAGAGCTGGTTATTTATAATTGCTTCAAATTCCAAAGATTTCCAAACTCAATAGGATGTCTCAAGGAGCTGAAAAAGCTAGTAATTACAGCACAGTTAAATAATAATAATCTTTTGAGTCTTCCAGAAGAATTCTGTTGTCTTCAATCATTGAAGCACTTGAATTTAGGCTACAGTAAATTCAAATCGCTGCCCAACAGTTTCGGCGATTTGACAAATCTGCACTATCTAGATCTGCGTGGTTGCCAAAATTTGAGGAGGTTAACGGCTTCGTTTAGGAACCTGATGCTCTTGCAACATGTCAATTTAGATTTTTGTCATCGGCTCATGCTTACGTCAGAGGATTTCCTACACATCACTGAATGTTGTGCAGAAATGGCCAGATGAAATGGTAATATGTACGCGAGCAGTTCCTGATGCGGCCTCGCTTGTCAATTCTGCATTCTCTCCTAATCTTGTTGTGATTGACTCTATCTCGAACCAGAAATTTGATTCCGAGCTAAAATTGGTGCTTAAGAATTTGTCTGATGGAGATGCTATTATGCTCTGTTTTGTTGTGAATTGTGTTTTCTCGCCCATAGACTTCTGCGTAAAAGTTTGTCCTTGGTATAATAGTTATCGAAGCCAAATGGACGATTATAAATGGATATGGATAGGGGTCTTCACACGACATTCCGAATTGCTTGTTCAATTGCTTACCACAAAGGAGATCAAGATACGAAAAGTGTTATATGAGGAAGCAGTAGTCGAGGGAGGGGATGAAATGGATGAAGAAGAGTGTAAAGAAGAGGATGAAGTAGAAGACGATGGAGAGGACGACGAAGAGGATGGAGACGGAGGAAAGGATGAAGAAGAGAGCAAAGAAGAGGACGACGAGAAAGACGACGAAGAGGAGAAAATGGATGAAGAAAAGAAAAAATTGTATGAACAAGTGTAAAGAAGAGGACGAACTGGAGATAGATTTAGTCTATTTACATGGATCTAAAATACATTAATGTTCTCTTTCAGTGTATTATAAACTTTCACATCAATCCTTTTATTCAAGCTTGGTTGTATTATTAGGATCCTACATGTGATAGAGATAATTACTCCCTCATATTAAAATGTAAGACAATAGATAGTCAACAACGTTAAAAATTATTGAAGACAACAAACCAATTCCTAAATAATGATGAAAGTGAAAATTTACTAGAATAATTTTAAGATCAATGGTTAAATTACCATAGATATGAGAATCTTTTATTAATCATGTAGGAATGAGAAAATATTTTAATATCTTAGAAATCACTAAACAAGCATAACCTTCCACTTAATTCTATATAAAAACACTTAAGATTGTAGGGAAATTAAAACAAAGTAATATTAGATAACTATCTTAATTGAATGATTGGTTGGTTAAGACTAAATTGAAAGGTACATATAAGAGACATAAGAGGGTAGCAATATTGGATGCTAAAATAAGGTGACAATGAATATCATTGTAACATTTTTTTTATTTTTTCACATGAAAATCGTTACCTTTAATGTGAAAACCTTGGCTTGAAGTCTCACATAAGGCTTGATGTTGCTAGAATGGTGTTAATGCATGCTTCAATCATGGGGGAATACATAAAAATTGATCATGATTTTTGACACTAGTACATTTGGCCTAAAATTCCGACAGAGGTTTCCAACGAAGAAGGTATATTGTGACCAAATTTGATTTTTTTTTGAAAAATGCCTGAATTCATTGGAACTTTGATGATAATTTCATATTTGGTTTCGACGGAGAAGGCATTAGTAATGAATTTTTTTATTTTTTTTTGAAAAAAGGTGTCCGCATTCGTTGAAATTCTGACGACCGCGAGCATTACTTTAAAAAAAAAAAAAGAGAGCAATTTATTTGCTCAATCAATCCCGTGCAAGCTTTGTCGACCTTTGGCAACCCTGCGTGCAAGCTTCGCGACCTCGGCAACCCTGCGTGCGATCTCCTAAAAGGTTAGGGTCTTTTGCATATGAATTTTCATTTTAAATTTAATCTTCTTAAGTCTTAAGGTTTCTATCTTGAATATACCCAAGTGCCCAATTTCTCCTCGATCTAGCTACATCCACCTGCCATGGCTTCCTCTGATACACCCACCTTAATAGATGCCTCCACCAATATAGTGGATTGAAATCAATGAAAGAGGGGAGGAGTGGATAGAGATATTGTTGGAGGAGATCGGGTTGCGCGTGATCATTTAATGAAAGAGGGAAGAGGAGAAGAGGGCACACTTGATGGATTAGGTCGGTAAGTGTACCAACTAAGTTTTGACCAGGGACGCCAATATCCTTTCTAATATCCTTTCTGCCAGTGCCAAAATGTGAGCTTTATAACAGGATTCAACATCCATCAAAGCATAATAGAGCAGTCATTCTAACAAGATGGTAGATTAACCAATGTAGGAAAGCATCGATTAAAAATAAATACAAGATTACAGTTTATAATGGTAAAATTAAAAGGGGCAATGAACAAACATAACACTACTTTGGAAGGCTGCAGAGATGGTGCGTGGAACAATATAGAGATAGGCTATGCAAGAAACAAGAATAGAAAAGATTCAAGGTTGAACCATAGAGTAGGGTATGATATCTGTCAAAGCGTAAAGGCTTTTGAAACTCTACCATAAATATAATTGCAATGTGTTTGATCAAATCAATAACTATCTAAAAAAATGAAACACTAGGGAGAGACATTAAATGTGAAGACAAAAAGCAACTGAAAAGGCATCGAAGGTGAAATGAACCACTAGAGGAATTATTGTAATTCAAAACATGAAAGGGTATCAAATTGGGGAAGATACAATATAAGAAGTATCGACCAAGGATGTGGAGGTGTGTGGGCATTAGCCAAGATTGGCCAAGAGAGATAGAGGTATTGTAGAGAGGATTGATTGGAGATTGTTAATTGCATATTTGAATAAATATTTTGTTGTACTCTTTATGTCAATTCAATTTGTGTGCAAAGAATCTATGCATTTGTGCTAACTATTATTTAGTTTCTAATTTAGGTAGAGGAATATTTATGAGCTTACATCAAATGGTATAAGAGATTAGAAAGTAATATCTATAATTTAAATGTAAATATATACTATCTATAAATCATAAGATGGCATACTTTAATAATTATAAAATAGTCTTATCGGTTAGAAAGTATCATGGTTTTAGAGAATAACATGTCTACCCAATTAACACTAAGGAGAGATTGATCTGCAACAACAAGAGATCGATCTGCAGTAGCAAGAGATCGATTTGCATAAATTTTATGCTTCAAATTGATCTGTAGCAGAATGTTAGAGATAGATATGCAGATTTTGTGTGCTTCGGATCGATCTCTACCTTTCGCAACCAGTTCTCAATGAACAACAAGGTGGGGACTTAGGAGCAATATAACCCCCTAATGACTATCTCCTAACTATAGTCCCCGTAACCATTCAATACAGTAACTAAAGTATAAAATTCTATCAAGCCAAATAAAAGAGTCATTAAAATAGGCTCATAAAATGGATCATTTGTTTCTCTATATGATTGTCATTGAAATATGGGGTGAACTCACAATGCCGGTTCCCACTTTTTGGTACATCCTGATTTTTGCCAAAAGCATACATTTTTAGAAAAATATAATGATTTAAGCTTTAAGAGGTCCCTTTTGAAGTAATTAATTGAAGAGAGTTAGATCAAAGGCTCTTAGATCAAAATTTCTTGGATAGAACCTCTCTACTTCTAAATCATACTTGCAATGGAGTCTCCTTTAAACCTATCAAATGCTGATAAAAAATCAATTTTACATTAGCTTTTCGGGGGTTAAATGAATTCATTTAGAAGTTTTGTTTTTTTAAGTATTTAGTCCTTATTATAAGTTTTCCAAATAGTATAATTTTTAAAATATTTAATTTCATTAATATATTTTTATTTTATTTCTTATGAATGTAGGTTTTTCATGGAACATGAACTTATTTGTTCAATGCACTGAGAAAAATAGTAAACTATTTCAAAAAAAATCTAAAAAAATCTATGCACTAGGTATTAATTCTTTTTTCTAACAAAAAAATAAAATTGAATTTATATATATAGAAAACAAATTATGTGTTCAAACATACACTTACATCTAAATTATAATTACTCGGACTTCAAAACTTAATAAAATGAAAAATATTCAACATATCACTATCGAACCAACTGCATGCCTTGGGTATTGATGTTACAAACCCAAATTTAAAAGAATTAAGTTTTTATCATTTCTAGAAAAAAAGTTATGCGTTTTGGGATGCACATCACTCTTAAAAAATGTTGTTTGCTGTAAAAAACTACTTTTTGAGGGAGATGAAAAAATCAATAAAATTTTATTCAAAACAAATTGAAAAAAATATATTTAAAATCTACAAAAAATATGTTACAAATCACTAGTTCACATCATCTTCAAGTTCTTAACGGTTTAAAAGTTATAGGTGTCGAAAAGTGAAGGTTTTTCTTAAAATGTTCATCTAAGTGTCAAAGTTGGTCAAAAAGTGGGAACCAGTATTGTGAGTTCACCCTATGGTGTTATATTGTAGAGTCAATATGTAAAACAATGGTATTCTTGGGATGGAAACACTAACTAAATTTCTTTGGCTAGATGTACTAAAATATATGAGATCTTGTTCCTTGTGGATAGGGAGAGTAAAACTAGAGGTAACTTGTCACCCTTGGTAAGTAGAGACTGAAGATAATAATTAGGATTTGAATCAAGGACCATTTTTAATTACTTGCATCCCTTTAGTATATTGTACAAATTCATATATGTCTTCCAATATAGCAACTTGATGAAGATCTTTTATCAGCACCTTTAAAGATGAAAACAAAATATTTTGAGATTCCTCTAGAGATAGTAAATGTGAAGGCATTCCACACTTACACACACTTAAATTCCTCTTGACTTACCTCCAAGTTTTTCTTATGTTTTAATTGTGTGGTTGTCAAGTATAAATTTCAAGTTTGCAAGTTTGAAGTTTGTGTCCATGTGTCATTTCAAGTCTAGTTTATCCAAAAGTTTCCTATTTTATAGGTGTGAAGTCATGATTGTGTGTCTGATTTGGAAGTTTTCTAAAAAAGAATGATATTGAACAAAAGAACAACTAGATTGTACAAAAGTGTAGAAAAATAGTGCAAAAGAATCATTCAAGGTTACATATGTGCTCCTTCCCTTGAGACATTGAGCTTAAAATGCAATTAACAACCCTCTTATATGTGCCATCAAATGTTAAAATTAAATTATCCATTGGAGAAGGAATCCACTTGACCCTATTCTCGCTTTTGGACCACTAGTGTCTTAGTCACCAAGCTCAAGAGATTCAATCAATTGTTGAGAATATCATCTTAATGGCAGTTATAGACAAGAGTTATGGCCTTGACAAATGGGGGTGCCAAATAAATAATTTTCCAACAAACATTTTTAGTTTTCCATTAGGTTTGTCCTTATTTGAATTCTCATTTCAACTTCCAAGGACACTAGTTAGTACTAGGTGTGATGATTCTTTGGTTCCACCAAGATCCCTAATATACTACTTTTAGTAAGTTTTCCTTTTTTTGAAAGCTATATAGTGGCTGAATTTGAATGATGTAACAAGAATAGAAGGCATTCATCTCTACTACAAAGTTTACCCATTTTGTAAACACACTCGATTAAAATAAAGATCATTTTGTTCAGCTATATTGTAATTATCAATTTTGTGTTTTATTTTGCTCAATTTTTACTTTTGGTACAATAAATTTCTCAACTAGTGTATTGTTCCCCAAATTACTAGCCTAATTTAGATAAGTGCTATCACAACCTAGTTGCTCTTGCATCTACCTTCAAATGCAGTCAAATATTGGATATTTGAATTAAAGACGAGATTCAATGATATTGAAGAACTAGCTACTAACTCCTCGAATTCCTTCAAGTTGTTGATCTAGGTGTCTTGAGGAAATAAAAGATCAAGGATGATGAACCGATTTGTGTTGATGCTACGAAGTAACCAAAATAAGTAGTGAGCCCCATTGGAAAGGTCATTTGGCAATTGGACTCCCTTTAGAGCCTAGGTAATTTGTGACATCCCTAAGTTTGACGGGAAAATTTATGTAGATGTTGTTGATGATTATATTTCTAAATTGGAGATGTATTTCTTTTTAATTTCTTAGATTAGAGAAAATTAGTAGAGCCTTACTTAAATTAGAATTCCAGTTCAACAATGTTGGATTGCTAGCTTGCTAGCCAAAGAGGAGTTGAAGGAACTCCACTTGATTTAGTGATGGAGGTGAATTTCAGTTTGGGTGGTTTTATGGAGGTGAATTATTAGACCTGGAGAAGAATGGAAATTTGCAATAGATACATGTGCTCAAACACCAACAATAACTACACAATAGAAGCAGATGGAGAATATGCTCTCAAGGTACAAAGGCGTGTTGATTTTGTTGATGGGTGCACCTTTGCATTGTTAGGTAAAGCTTTCAACTGATAATGTCCATGACACACCACTACTAAATTGGCCACCATATAAATGACCATTTTTGGACAATGATGATTTCTAAAATAGTGTGTAGGCACCTAAAATATGACAGAGATTTGCTATTGTTTAGGTCTGCATACAATGAAAGGTCTACATATTGGAAGGTAACAATCATCCATACTTATCACAGGCTTCTGCAGCTCATGTAGACTCAAGGTGAGTTTCAAAATGACCATCAAAGGTGCTCCATGTGCGTACAATGGTGAGTCATTTCTAACATAGTGTCACATGAGACTTTTTCTATTTACCATAACAAGATGTTTTATAACATAGTGGGTAAGTACCTAAAAAATAATAAAGAGATATATGCTATCATTTAGGTTTGCATGCAATGGAAGGATTACATTTTGGGTAAGGAGATAGTCATGCATACTTATTACAAGCCTCTGCAGTTCATGTAGACTTGAGGTGATTTTTAAAATTACCATCATCAAAGGTGCTCCACGTACCTACAATGTTTTTTTTCAATTGAGCATTTGAAACAAGAACGGGAGTAATGATAAGGTTGTTGACTACTTGACTTATCTTTCATCTACAACTTTGATAACAACACAGTTTGGTTCTTGCAAGCATGAAACATTAAAATGACCTTAACTTAACATTAGAGATCTTTAATTCTTTGACATATACCAAAAATTCACAATTAGGTGGTAGGTTCTTGATTTTCACATATAAAATGAGCTCCTATGCTACATGAGACACATTTGTATTCCCACTAAGGAACCACCAAACATGATTTGGGACTTTCACTATAGTTGGGTGAAAAGATAGTGCTACTGCTAATTTTACAAAATTATTCCTATTGTCTGCAATAGGGTCGTAGAAGTGTAGTTTCAAGTGACACATGCAAAACAAGCAAGTGTAGATAAAGAGCACAACAAATGACTAGGGCTAACCTCCTCCTCTTAGTTGTCTTGTTATAATTATTTTTTGTTTTGAGATATTGTCTTGTTTGGACTTTGGGATGTGACTCTTTCCACTTACCTTTCTTTTTATGAATATGCATAACACTATTTTGGAAATGATAATATAGATCCTCATCCATTAAAAAATAATTATAATGCTAAAATTCATAGACCTTTTGTAGGGTCCTCCAAGCATAGAGTAAGGAGTTTGAAGCCTAGATACATTGAGTTGGCCTTGTGGCCATCAATGAGTGTTGACCCAATAGGAGATGTCTTGAGACTGACAATTTTGGAAGTGTGACATTGTTGAGAGCCAACACTTAGGTGTGAACCTTGTCTTCACAAATTATGATCAGTTGCCATGATACTTGACCCTATCCTCAACATGTTGGCTTAATACATATTAGTTTTCCCAAGCCTCAAAGCCAAGAAATGTATCCAAGGGTGTCTAGAAGAATGGAGTGTATGATCATTGACTTTGTATGTTGAAACCATTATACGTGCCCCTCCATTTACGGTATTAAGGAAGATTGGGAATAGTGTGTTTTGGTGAAGAAACATGATGTGAGAAGTTTGATGTAGAGGCAAGGGTAGAACTCAGTATTTCATATTAGGACAACAACCACATTGATTAGGCAAGTCAAATAAGGTCTCTCCAATGTTTAGGATACACAAGGGCAACATTAGTCATGTAAGTATGCATGAGCATGGGAATGGATAGTTATTTTCCTTTTAGACTAAATTTGGTCTATGAATCTCAATGGTGTTCATCTCAAAAGTATGTAATATCATTAACTTGCACCCAAGGTGTGACTGAGAATTTTGTCTTACTTGTCACTGATTTGGACAGTATTGAGAGGATCCTATAAGGATGACTATCACCATACTCTCGATGACTTCACAACATTGATAATGAATTCACATTAGACACTCATGGATTACCCCAATTAGACATTAGTCAACTTAAGATATGATACAAGGATTGCATACCACAAATCCATTAGCATATCACTTGCTCTAAATCACCACAAAGCCATTAGATATGTTTTGAGATGAAAAAGAAGAGTTAAATGGTTTTGGTTCAATTTGCATTATTTCTATGTTCAGATAATTTAATTTGGTATATTATACTGAAACGTGATTTCATAACTAACATTTCAACTTCTATATAACTAGTTCTATAGAATGATTTTTTTGCCTATGAAAAAAGACCATGTCAGACAATATTAGCGAACAACAAAATAAGGAGACAATTTCTAGATTGTGGTCAAACTTGAAAAGAAAAGGTGATGGAAAATGTTATTGTCCCTGCAAAATTTGTAAGGGGTTAAAGACTAGAAGACTTCTAATCAAAACAACTAAGAAACATTGTAGGTTGCATGGTCACATTGAAGGGGGACATGATTATCATCCATTAGTAAGTTTTTCATTCTATCATTTTAACAATTTATATACATAAGAAATCACTTGATGATGAGATCATGATCATGGTTTATTTATGTTTATCATTTTTATATAAGTCAAGCACCCCAGAGCACATGATATGGATCAACACAACCCGAAGAATATGGTTTTCGAAGTGGAGGAATATGGAGGTGTGAATATCAAAGCTGAAGATAATGATCCCATGGAAGATGACGATCATGAACCACAAAACACAATTGACAATGATGGTACAAATACATTGATCCATGACACATTTAGTATTGGTGCAGCTGATCATGGTGATGAAGATGACCTTGATGTTGTTCATGATTTACCTCTACTTGAGAAGGCATGTGAGGCCCTTTATGAAGGCTCCTGGACAACTCTTCTCTCTGTTGTATTGTTGTTGGTGAACTTGAAGGTTATTAATGGTTTATCCAACATAACAATCTCACGTATGTTAAGGTATGCCATATATGTCATTATATAGTTAATAAATGGTGAATCATGTACCATTAATATTCTTTATATTGACAAATTATATTTTTTTCCTATAGATTGATAGGTGAGTTTTTGTTACCACCATCAGATATTCTACCTCGCTCATACTGAGAATTATCTGTCATTATGAAAGATATTAGAATGGAGTATCAAGCAATAGATGCTTGTCCCAATGATCAAATTATATATCACAAACAACATGAATTTCAAACCGAATTCCCTGAATGTCATATCAATAGATCAAATAACAAAAAAGGTGCCTCACAAGGTTCTTCGTTATATTCCCATTATTCCACATATGCAATGATTATTTAAGTGCACTAGCTTCGCACAATTTATGGATTACCATGCACGCAATAGAAGTCGAGATGACATTATTTGAATGCCTGTGGATGGTTCATCATTTATGGACATAGAGGAAAAGTGGCCACACTTGAAAGAATAACCTCGTAATCTCAGGCTTTCATTGGCAGTGGATGGTGTCAATCCATTTGGAGAGCTGAGATCTGTTTACTCAGTGTGGCCTCTTTTTGTTATCAACAATAACATTCCTCCGTGGATGTCAATAAAGAGGGAGCACATAATTTTGGCAATGATTGTTCCAGGTAATTTATCATTTAATAGTCATCTACATTTAATTATAAGGGCATGTGCAGGATCATGATGTGCCAAAACAAGCCCTTAAGTGGCAATGAAATTTCAGAAAATTAGAGTTATGCAACTTGACATGAAAATTTGAATAAGTTATGAACATTATTTTTAAAATATGTAAGAAGAGAATATATACAAAATTGAATGTAGTTTCTAAGCTACTAGTTGTTTTTTGGAAAAAAAAATCCTATTTGATGAAAATTTCAAATTTCAATGCAATGGTACTAAAATTTCAGGAAAAAGATAAGAAGTAGGCATATGTCTGACCACCCTAATCACAATAAAATCATAATATTTTTTTTATAAAATTTATAATATAAGTATTAGACTCGTTTCCGGATGTGACACATATTTTTTTATAAAATAAATAATTATTTATGATTTTTTTACTACAACTTTTCTGAAATTTAGAAACTCCTATGTCTGACCACCTTAACTTTGTCAAAACCTTATGAAATTCATTTTGTTTTTCCCCTATAGTAGACAAAGCATAGGATGTGATGCATATTTCGGATTCAAAAAATGTTATACCATTTGAAAGTTATGAGTGTTTTTCAATCAGTCTATCAATTAAGACTTTTATCAGAATTCAATTAGAAAATAAATAATTATTATTTATTAAAGTCAAAATAGGACAAGCCTTATATTGTTGGAAAGCTGAGAACGTCCTTAAAAAACCCTTTTTATTTTATCAATTTTGGCTATAAAAATAGTCGTCAGCCACTAGTGTAAAGTCTGGAAAATCAAGGAATATTGAAAAACACATTTTTTCAGTTGACTTTCATGGCTTGTCACTCCCAAGCCAAATCCCAAAGCATTCCCAAGCCAAAAATGGAGGGAAAAAATTATGTGTCTTAAAATCAGATATCCATTTTGAAAAAATAAAAAAACATATTTTAGTAAGTTGGGCATAACTTTTGCATTTCATATCAAAATTTTGTTTTTTTATAGGCGTTGGAAAGGTAATTCAAAGCTCTACGATATGGAATAGGTATTTTTTTAATATTTAATTTTAAAAAATTATTATAATTTATTTAAATTCATCCTTCATTTTTTAAACATCAAAATCTCACGATTTTTTCATATGAATTTTATATTTCATGAATTTTTGTAACAATCATCTCCAAATAATTGAAACATTAAATAAGTAATTAATAATAGAAAATTTAAGAATTTTATTGAGTTCAATAAATTTTGATAAACTGTGTTATCTCTCTTTGTTCCTTTCTCTACCTCTCTCTCCTAAACCTATCACTCCACCTGTTTGTTTCTTCCTCCCTCTCTTTTGTCCATATTTATACATCTCTTTCTAGACCTATATCTCTAACTCTCATTGAATACCTCATTCCTTCTTTCAAGATCTACACTTATATTTCTACCTCTTCATCACTTACTCCTGTATCTCACTCTCTCTTCCCTAAGATCTAGACTAGTCTCTTTGCATTTCATTCCCATGTCTAGCTACAAAATTCAAAGGGGACAAGGAGAGGCACAGGGAAGTATCAACAAAAGGAGAGGGGAGAGAGTTGAGAAGGAGAGGGTAATTAGAGGGAAGAGAGAGAGTGAGAGAGAGAGCTAGAGGTAATTAAGTGGTAGGTGAAGAGAGAGAGAGAGGGGGGTGATTGGGGTGAAGAGAGAATGAGAGGGAGAATTTGAGATTATTAGGGGGTAGGAGGAGAGGGGAAAAGGAAAAAGTGTCAATAAAGAGAGAAGAAGGATAGGGAGAGAGGTGAAGAGAGAGATAGAGAGTAATTAGGGGGTGGGGAGAGGGGGAGAGGAAAGTATCTATAAATGCATAGGAGAGAGGTGAGATAGAGAGGGTAATTGAGGGGAAGAAATAATGTGAAAGAGAGTTGGGTGTAATTAGTAGATAATAAGAGAGGGAGAGGGGGTAAGTATCAACAAAAGGAGAGAGGGAGAGCTGTGGAGAGAGGTGAAGAGAGTGATAGAGAGAGGATAATTAGGGGGAGGGCGAGGGGGGAGAGGGAAGTATTAACAAAGAGATAGAGAGAGAAGGTAATTAGGGGGCTCTCTCCCCATATATTCCCCCTCTTCCTTTGT
Organism: Cryptomeria japonica; assembly: GCF_030272615.1. Classification (NCBI taxonomy): domain Eukaryota; kingdom Viridiplantae; phylum Streptophyta; class Pinopsida; order Cupressales; family Cupressaceae; genus Cryptomeria; species Cryptomeria japonica. The sequence continues at coordinate 343,855,151 of NC_081407.1, forward strand.
TGATACTCCCTCCCTCTCTCTCTCCCCCTTTTTTGATACTTATCCCTCCCCCCTCTCCCCTCCCCCTAATCACCTTCTCTCTAGACCTCTCTTTGAATCTCTCTCCTCATCTCTCCCTCTCTCCCTTTGTTGATAATTTACCATCCCTCCTCTTCTCTTACCCCCTAATTACCCCCAACTATCTATAATTCTCTCTTCCCCAATTACCATATATATCTCACACCTATCTCCCCCTCTAACTTTACCCCAAATCTATCTCATTCTCTCTTCACCCCAATTACCCTCTCTCTCCCAACACTCACCCCCTTGAGCTCTTTGTTGATACTTCACTCTTCCATTCTCCCCATCTCCCCTCCCCCTTAATTAATCCCCCATCTCTCTCTCTCTCTCTCTCTCTCTCTCTCTCTCTCTCTCTTGATACTTCCCTTACCCCCCTCTCCTCCTCCCCATAATTAACTCTCATATGGTGTCCTAGGGGATCATATTGTGTCATTACGGGTCATATGGGATCCTATGGGGCCACACATGTGTTACAACACTGTATGACCTCTTAGGACACCATATGAGCCATTAGGACATCATATTGTCCTAAGGGGTCATACAGTGTACTAAGGTTTCATATTGTGTCCTAAGGGGTCATATGGTGTCGTTAGGGGTTATACAGGATCGTAAGAGGCCACACGTGTTAGAACACAATATGAACCCTTAGGGCACCATATGGATATCATATGGTCCTAAGAGATCATCTTGTGTTGTGAGGGATCATATGGTGTCCTAAGGGGTCATATGGTGCGGTTAGGGGTCATATGGGGTCTTGAGGGGCTACACATGTGTTAGAAGACCATATGACCCCTTAGGACACCGTATGAAACCTTAGGACACCATATGACCCCTTTAGACACCATATGACCCATTAGGACATCATATTGTTGTAAGGGTTCATATGATGCCATAAGGGGTCATGTTGTGTAGTAGCATGTTAAAAGGGGTCATATGATGTCCTGAGGGGTCATATGGTGTTCTAAGGGGTCATATGGTGTTGTTAGGGTTCATATAGGGTCCTAAGGGGGCACACATGTGTTAGAACACCATATGACTCCTTAGGATGTCGTCTCTCTCTCTCTCTCTCACACACACACATTTTATCTCCCATCCAATAACCCTCTCTTTCTCTAACCTCTCTTTGCCTCTCCCTTTGTTGACACTCTCCCCTCTCTGATCTCCTCCTACACACTAATTATCCACATCTCTCTCTCTCTCTCTCTCTCTCTCTCTCTCTCTCTTCCACCAAATAACCCTCTCTTTCTCTAACCTCTCTTTCCCTCTCCCTTTGTTGATACTTCCCTCTTCCACCTACCCCTTCTTTCTCTTTGTCTCTCCCCATCTCTCTCTCCACTTCTCTCCTCATCTCTCCCTCTCACAATCTCTATCGCTCTCCTGTATCTCCCCCGCCTCCCCCTTCCTCCTTAGCAATTAAATTTATAGGCAAAAGACACTCCACACATCTCATCAAGAACTATGATCCAAATATAGCTAACACAAAAACATATAAATTAGGAATATGATCAAGATTCATTACCAATAGGGAGAGAGATCTCTGCATAGATTAAAATAGAGGTAGACAGGGAGATACAAATAAAGAGAGAGGAGAGGGATAAATAGAGGTAGAAGAGATACATATATAGAGAGGGAGAGATAGAGATTTATAAAAATAAAGATTCAAATAAGGAGAGATATAAGGGTCAAGAGTGATGAAGAGATAAAGAGAGGGAGAGATAGAAGGAGAAATAGAGAGAGATAGACATAATTAGAAAAGAGATAGATACATAAATAGAGATATAGATATTAAGGACTATGAAGAGAGAGTGAGAAAAACTGGAGGATAAGGATGGATAGAAAGAGGTAAATATATATAGATTTTGAAAAGGAGAGAGGAAGATAGAGATAAAAATGAAGATAAGGGGAGAGGGGGATGAATAGATATAGAGAAAGAGAGAGGAAAAGGCAAAGATAAATATATAAAGAGGCAGAGGAGAATGGATAGAGGGGTAAAGAGAGAGATACAAAAAAGAAGAGATAGAGAGATATAAAGGAAGAGGACTATTGATAGATAGAGAGATGTAGATAGTGCAAGAGAGTGATAAAGAGAGAAATAGACATTATAGATAGGGATAGATAGAGAGGGAGAGAGAAAGAGGGATATATATATATATATAGGGGCTATAGAGAAGGATGGAGGGAGAGAGCTAGAGATATATAAAGAGGGAGTAAATAAAGAGATAGAGGTAGAGAAAGAGAAATATACTTAGAGAGGATGATAGAGGAAGAGAGGGAGAGGTAGATTAATCATGTATAGAGGAAGATATATGAAGGTAGAGGGATATATAGAAAGAGAGATTGATGGTGAAAGAGATAGAGATAGATATAGATAGAAAGTGATAGATATTTTAAGATAAATGGAGGGAGAGATGGAGTGAATAAGTGAGATTCAAAGATCTAATGAGATATAAATATATATATGAAGATAGATCTATAGGGAAATAGAGATAGAGGGGACAAGACAAAGAGATAAAGGAGGTGATAGAGACAAGTAATAAATATGTATAGGCAGGATAAGGTATACGAGGGAGATAAATAGAGAGAAGAGAGATTAGTAGAGAGTTATAGAAATAAGGAGTGACAAGGATGGAGTGGGAGAGGGAGAGATAGGAATAGAAAGAGGGAGATATATGCAAAGATGGATGCAACTTAAGAATTTATTTATCTAGATGGGTTGAGAAAAGAAGTGAAATAAGTAGAGAAGGAAGAGATAGATAAAATATATTCATAGAAGTATAGATCGACAAGTGATAGATAAAGGAGGTGATAGGAAGAAAAAAAGGAGACTTCTTATGCAAAATTTGTGAGTATTTAAAGTTTTAAAAATGAAGGATTATATTCAAATGATTATAATTAATATTTGGTCAATAATATAATAAAATTACCTTATCCATTTGATAGGTTTCTGAATTACCTTTCCAACGCTTGTAAAAGATTGAGATTTCGATAAGAAATGCAAAAGTTGTGCCCATTTTATTAAAGTATACTTTTTATGTCGAGTAAAACGGATATCCAATTTGGTTTCCAAAATGGATATCCGATTTGAAAAAACATGACATCACAATAGCGACATCAGAAATCAGATATTTATTAATATTGGATATCTATTATTAATGGATATCCGTTTTGGTTTGGTATTACCAAACCAAATTTAAATTTTGGCTGACCCAAACAAAAATTCAAAGCGAATTTTGGCATCTTTGGCAAAGTTTAAAATGCGTTTTTTCCCCATTGCGACTTTTTGGACCCCCATGATCCTGCACATACCTATATATATTACAGTAAAATGGTCATAATAATTATGTAATGTTTTTGTTCATTCGATTAGGTAAGTACCAAGTTAAAGATATGAATGTATATATTGAGCCTCTTATCAACGAGTTGTTGGAGTTATGGAATGGTGTCACTATTAATGACGTCTCTAAGCCAATAGGACAAAAATGATTTCAATTCCATGCGATACTTGTATGGACAATACACGATGCCCCAGGGCTAACACATTTTTGTGGTATGTTATAGTGTTCAAGTTGCGCATGATAATTATAATTGAAAAAATTAACATATTTAATCCAATTATACATTATCTTGTAGGTCTTCAAACAAAGGGAAAATTTGCATGTCCAGTTTGTGGTCCAAAGATGAAATCTCATCATTCAAAAAGTTTAGGAAAGCAGGTGTTTGGTGAGTATAGGCACTTTCTCCACAAAAATCATAAGTATCAAAATACTGAAAAACATCTTTTCAATGGGAAAGAAGATAATACATCAAAGCCATGAAGAATGACACCTCACTTGTGGAAGTTGGAATATAATAGAATTAATCGTCAAGGTAATGTCATTCCATCTAATAGTTTATGTCATAAAACATCTTTTCTATTGTGTTTTGTTTATTGATGATGTGATTGATGATCGTGAAGGTCATCAAGGCATTAATGACCACCTTCCTAAGGGACTAAAAAGTTATCCCCGACAATTTAGTAGGTTGCCTTACTACGAGCAGTTACAAATTGTGCATTTGTTTGATATTATGCATATTGGAAAGAATATAATAGAGACATTATGGAAAATATTGGATGGAAGGCGTGACAAAGAAAAAATTGTCAAAATTTGTAGTGACATCCAGGAATCCAATCATGCAATGAAAAATGTCATTCAATCAAATAGCCATGGAGACCAGATTAATATAAGTGACCTTCCTTGGTTATTAACAGACTAGCAAAGCAATGAAAACGCATGATTGACATACCTTCATTAAGGTAATTCATTTTCTTATGTATTTACTATATATTTGTATACTGCACATGTACTTTTCATTGTATTATGCTAGAAAAAAATGAAAAAATAATTTAATAATTGTTGTAGTACGTTCTACCTCCATCTCTCCCAGACCACTTCGACAATAATGTCAAGCAAGTCATATATGATCTTGGAAAATACATGAGGTAAGTATTGATATTTTTTCAATTTTTTGTATAGATATTATATTTGCAATTTTATTTACTTGTTATGTAATATATATTTTTGCATCTTGAATATCTTGTAGGTTGTTGTCATGTAAAGAAATCCATAAAGAAGATATAAAGTATTGGAAGAGAAAAATTCCTCATCTAATGTGTGAAATGCAAAAGTGTCTACCTTCAGCTTTTTTCAATGCACAAGAACACTACCTCATACACCAAGTTGAGGAGATTGAATTGTGTAGACCTGTACACACTAGGTCAATGTGGATGGTTGAGAGGCAATTGAAATTTTTGAAGGCTTTGGTTTGACAAAGAGCATATGTTGAGGGTTCTATGGTGGAGGGATATATGGTATACTGGATTATGGTGTACATTTCTGAATATCTTCCTAAATTTGCAGCAAAGATCCACGTGGATAGCATTTGGGATCACAACCCCATTAAAAAATTCGGAGGGGAGTACATGACGGGGAAAGGTAGATTGAGGAAAGTGAGAGGTAATTATAAGATGATATTGTAGTTAACTAATTCTTAATCCTCAAAATAAATCGATTGTAAGACGTCTATTTATTTTTTGTACAGTTCGTCGAGAGTGGGATGCACTACATTTGTATAATGCAAATAATCTTGATTGGATGATGGTATGGATTGAATGTTCTCAACATTCTGGCCGCACATTAACATGGGAAGGTGTGGCTTCATTGGCTAAAGAAGCTCATCATAATGGAGATTCCAATGTTACACATAGGGAAATTGATTTAGCATATGGTTTAAGAGATAAACAGGTACGTATAATTTTATTAATCACCCATATGTTTATCAACTCACGATGCAATAATTTTTACATGTTTGACATATTGCAGGTCAAACACCATAATGCTATGTGCTACAATGGTCATAAATTTCACATCAAAAAGTTGGATGACACAAAGAAAACTTGTGATTCTGGGATAACTGCAGTCTTTGAGGTGACAAATATTTCATCGAGAAACGACATACATCCTCAAGAGTCTCAAAATCGATACTATGTCATTTTGGATGATATACTTGAGTGTGACTTAAAATTACTTAAAATTAGTTTTGTCTGTCGTCAAATGGTACAAGCTACGATTGAATAAAAATGATATTGATAAAACTATTATTGAACATGATAATAGTTTAACAATGGTTAATACAAGGTCATTTGAACCAGTTGGGGACGAGCCCTATGTTCTTCCAAGCCAATGTGAGCAGGTATTTTACTCAGAGGCTCCACATAAACCAGGTTGGTCATTTGTTGTTAGATGTGATCCAAGAGGAAGGTCGATAAAGTATAATGTGATGGAAGAAGAAGATACCGAAGAATTAGAAGATGATGTAGATGATGATCATGATCGACAGTTACTTGATGATGATGAAGAAGAAGAAGTTGATGGTGATGGTGATGGTGATGATAATGACAAAGACGATGATGGTGGTGGTGGGAGTGATGATGATGATGATGATGATGATGATGATGGTCATGATAGAAATTTATTTGACTTATATGGTTACATAATTAATTCATTATGTTTTGAATTATAATGCCATTACATAATTAATTCATGATGCACCTTTTAATGTTTTTAATTCATGTTCCACATCTAGCAGGTCCTAATAGTAGAACTATGCCACCCTAAGGAGATGGAGATAGGGAGAGTGACTATTTATGTGACATTTTTTAAACTTTGTGTTTATTAATAGAAATTGGATTGTTTATTAACTATGTGATGGATTACATATTTATGATGATACATGTGACATTTTTTGAACTTTGTGTTTATTTATAGAATGTGGATTGTTTATTACCTATGTGATGGATGGTGATTTATGATACATATGTGATGGATTACATGTTTATGATGACACATATGTGATGCTTATTATGCTCAATTACATATATGATGATACATATGTGGTGCTTATGATGCTTATGATACATATGTATTTATTGTTTATCAACTTACAAATGTAATGCTTATGATGCTCAATTGATGGTGCTAATTTCATGTATATATTTTGTGTGATGTTTTCACCCTTGGTGGACACAGGTAATTGACTATAGACATCTTCAACCCTTTAGTTGAGGATCCTGCATAGTCTACATAAAGTAAAGGTAAGGAATTAAAAAAATTACAATGATTATGATGACAACATATTTTTTTTTTAAATACTCTTTTTGTCTACAAAGTTCATGTTGTGTATTATGTAATTTTTAGCTAACATAAGATAATTGAATTACATGTGTAGGCACCTGAACCCCTTTAATGAGGATCTTGCACAGTCTCATGGATCGATGGGTATAAGTCAATACACCCTATAGAGACAGTTTATTTTTTTAAAAATACTTGGAAAACAAACTTCCTCGGTTTTTCAAACCTCAACATTAGCAGCAAATCTAATACCCTCATTTGCAAAATATATCTCTCATTACCAACTAACTCTCTCATTTGATGGAGTGCAGGTACCATCAAATAGGTATTTCTTAGATGTGTCTTCCTTGAGTGAGGGAAATGCAAGAATAGAAAACGAAAGTGAGACATCTAGTATGTCTACAATAAGGAGATCAACTAGAGGTCAAAAGATTAGAAGAAAATTCAATAAATGCATGGAATTTTTCCTTGCTCAAGGGGGGTCACGTTCTTATGATGATGTGACCAACATTGAGGTTCCCTTGAGGTACAAACATCTACAGAACAATGGGTACCCAAGGAACTTCCTCCAATAAACACCGATTTTTGTGTTAACAATAGGATATATCGCATAGCACCTTCGTCGTTACATGGTTTGGGCCTATTTTCCATGGACAACATAAAAGTTTGTTACAACAAAGTTGTTGAATTGATGGAGTTTGTCGGACCTTGTTACAATTACAATATTTGGATGCAGATTGTTCGATATAAAAAAAAGTATGCGTAGGTATGCACTGTCAGCAAATTATATACAACAGAAAGATAATGATCAAAGTAAACGAGTGGTTGTATACATTGATGGAAGACCAAAAGCAATAGGGAATATTGCAGGTTTTATAAATAGTGCACGACCTGGGTCAACTAATAAACAACCCAATTGCATATTTGAGGCACATGAGAGAAATAATGTATTTGTATGTGCGATAAAATCAATAAGTGTAGGGGAAGAGCTGCTAATTGATTACAATTTGAATCGTATAGATACAAACAAAGTTACTATCATGGAGGTGGTACATACTATATACCATTTAAATTAACCATCCTCCAATTAATGACTCCAATATACCATTTTATTATTAAGTTTTTTTGCTAGTTCTATTGGTTTCATTTCACTAACGTTTTTATAATTTTTCTTTGTCACAGGGTGACATGGATCCATCACATAGCACAAACAAGGATGTAGGTCATGACACTTCTACCGAGCAGGTAAACCTCATTGTAATTGTACAAATTAGACATAAGCAAATTGTTACATTATTATGTTCTTTTCTTGAGTGTTTTGGAGTAATTTTAATAGTGTTAATGATATTCTTGTCACAGACGGATGTTTGGGGAAAGGGAAAGGGAGCTACAGTACCAGAGCACCTCTCTAGGGATGTGGACTCAATAAGATTAAGCAATGATGACATCGCAAATTCCACAAACCCTATAGAATTGATAAAAAAGTCTATTAGAAAAATTAGTAGGGAGATTATTGCTTTGGCATCCATGGAGCCTCAGACTGATGGGATACAAGAGAGGGTGCAAAAATTGATGCGGACAACAGAAAACTTGCAAGTAAGTAGTAATGAAAGCTTTAATTATAACAAAAGTTCAATAATGGTTTGTTGTTTTTACAAAAAATTATGCGTCCTCATCAACTTGGTGGCCATGATCAGGGTATTGCAAGTAGTTCAAGTGATGATGATTTTCTTGGCTTATCACTCAGAGTACCCAAAACACATCATACTTGATACTATCAATGTTCATAATAAAGGTTCATCCTTGTTTACAATTCTTGGAGTTTTCATATATTTAATGCATTATTCTTCAGGCGTTGTCAATGTTCCTATGCAAATTTTGCCTCATCAGAGGTTAGCCCCACCTGTATTACTGACTGCAATATCGGCAACACGCGGCATGTAGACATCCTCTACTGCACATCATGTTGGCCCGCCCACTATTGGTAGATCCCTCTTTTGCTCTATCTTTTGTTATGTGTTTATTTCCCTTGAAGCATTCTTTCTTGGGGGCATTTCATAGTGAATTCATTTTTTACAGCAGGAGACACACATGAGGATGAGCCAGAGGTGACTACTGCTCATAACATACCATCATTTCCTGGATCTTCACGTATTGCTAGTACGGGAGCGTTGCAGGCCACATTGGTTGTGAACAATGAAGAATTGATTCCCTTAAAGATATAGAAGGTTCCAGGTACTTTAAAATTATTATTATATATCATCTAATTGTAATTTACTTTCTGATCCCATGAATTTTTTGTAGGAAATGAATTTTTTTATAAAAATCTTAATGACATTGCATAGCAGATATTTGGGTCCACCAAACGTAAAAGGTGGAACATCATATGTGAACTAACCCTAATCAACTATTTTGATTTCATATCATTGCTAGAATAGTTTTCCTTTGATCCATTTCTTGAACTATAATAAAGGTATCTTTTGTTCATTTCTGAATCTAACAGGTTTGTTTTTGCTTTAAAACATGGAATGACCAAGAAAAAAGGTTAAAAGATGAATTGACAAACTGTATGGTTGAGTTGTTTGGAAATGAAACCTTGGACAAAACAGAGCTCCTTGAAAAAGATGGCACATATCTAAAGTATTTGAGGGACCAATACAGGACCCATTTAGAGAAGAACGTAAAGTATGAGAGTCCCCCCATGATTCTAGAGAGGGAGTGGAAGGACCTAATTTTGGATGCCAAGGAGAGAATTGAAAGGAAAAAAGGAGATGCACCAGTAGACACCAAAAGAAGGTATGGGATACTATTAATAATGTAATTATTTACTAATTAATTACTCTTTATATTTATATAATCTAACATATTTCAAAATTTTCATAGACCGAGTGACACATCAAAGGCAACCAAGGCAAGACAAGAAAAGAATGGGAAACACAAAATCGGCTCTAGTGGTTATATAAAACTTGCCGCACGAATTGTAAGTATCAGTAAATGAAATATCGCATCAAAATATTTATAAATTGCAAACGAATTTTTTTTTTGATCAAACAATGCAAGAAAAATTCACGATACTAAGAAAAAATGCAGGGCTCTGAATTCAATAGAGTGCCCATGGAAGATGACAAGAGAATTGCCTACCAGCAAGGCTATACAGTCGTGGCTAAATGGCTATGAGAATTGAGTGGGCAAACACAAGATTCTGGTGCATCCGTCACACAGGTAAATAAGCTAAATGAAAATTGTTTCAAATTGAATACTTTACCAATAATCTGTGGAGGTATTCATTTGCTATTCAAATTTTTTTATGTAATTATTAATACAATTAAACATCTTAAATTGTAATTAGTGTAGTAATTAATGTAACCTTTTTTGTTAATATTTTAGAACATGTAGTTGGTGGTGACCAAGTGGAGCATGATTTGGGTACACAACACTAGGAACGTGATGTTCCCCAATCAGGTAAAGAGGACCATTGTTATTCCTTTAAACCAATTTAATTGCAATTTGTGCTCAACATTAATGTAACCTTTAGTATTTCAACTCTAGAGGATCTAGAAGGTGTTCAAGATGTTGAGGTTGAGGCTAGACAAACTTATGTGGCCCCATCAATTAAAGAGTGTCACAGTTATGTTCTCTAAATTAATGAAATACTTGTAACAATAATAAAAAATGTTTTGAATTTAACCCATTTCTTTGTTATTGCAGAGGACCCCCTTCGCTTTAGTGTCCTCGTCCTCAGTATAGGACTAGGCATACATCGAGATCACGAGCAGAGGGCAGAACAACTGAAGAGGGGGGAAATGATAAAGAAAATGATGCTCCACTTATTATTCTCATAGCTTCAAAGAAAAAAAGAAAAAAAAGAAATGATTGTAATCTACCTTATTTGATAATGACTGATTTTTATATGTTAATGAATGTAATTATGTGCTAATGAATGGTTATGAATGATATGTATTAATTAATATTGATGAACGTTGCATGTTAATTAATGTTAATCAATGTTATGTGTTAATGAACGTTATGTGATATTAATGAATGTGTTATATTTAATTAATGGTAGAAAGAATGAATGAATGTTAGATGTTAACAGTGAATTTAGAGTGATGTTTGGGGGGAGAGGGGCCAACTAAGCTTCCACCTTCACATGGTTGTCCCTATTAAGTACAAAATATTAAACTATTCTCAAAACCAAGCGAAGCTCAATAAGATAACACACATATATACATATATCTATATAAATATATGTATATATAACTATAGATATGCATATATACATACATAAACACATATTATATATGTATGTCTGACATATGTGTAGTAAATGCTAAGTTTACAAGCATACATTATTATGTCTTCATAACCAATACGAGTTTTGTGAAACACAAAATAATGGTTTTAGTTCAACATAACTCGTACGAGTTTTGTGAAACACAAAATAATGGTTTTAGTTCTACATAACCCGTATGGGTTATTTAGAACTATGAATAGTACTTTTTGTTTTTCAAAACCCATGCGGGTTTTGGCTTGGTAAGAGGGTTGGAAAATGACCCTAAGTCTTGCACGCCCATTTCCCCCCTATTTTTGTCCCTTTACATGTTTTTTCATCCTCCAACATCATTTCTCGACTTCATCATCGTTAGGTTTACAAATGATCAAGTGGGTAAATTTCTAAAATTACCACCATAATCTCACACATCTTCTCAGTTTTTTGACCATATAATTTTTTCTATTTTTGGACAACATTAGCATAGTAAAGTTTAATTTTCTTTATCAGTGCCTTGACAGTCCTCACAGACATATGTCTATTTTTTTTTTAATAACTTTTAATATACTTGACCAAATTCAAAATAAATTACATATTATTGTTCTACGCTAGATTCTATACACTTTTTTTTTTTAAATTTCATTTTTTATTATTTTGATGTAATTTATGCCCAGTGCATGAACATGTACCAAATTTTCATGATGCGGTCACTTCAAAAAATCATTAAAAAAAAATACTCAACGGAAAATTTTAAAAAAATACACAACTTATAGATCTAACTCTTACCTATCATCCTACCAAAAGGTTTTGCAAAATACTAAATCTAAATATATATTTTGTACAGCGCACGAAAACAACTATGTTATGTTTTTATGAAAAAATCAGGAACCATTTTTTCGTGCGTGAAAGGTTTGACCCTCTTAATCTTATCCAATTTTTAAAAAAATTAGTAGTTTAGAAACTAGATTCAAAGTACTACAATTCTTATTCTTTTCTCAACTCCTAGTTTTGAGTGCATGACCTTCAAATATCTCTTTGAAGTTCAGGTTTACTTGTTTTTAGAAGAAAAAGAAAAAAAAAAAGTGGCCACTTATAGCCCCCTTTTTGTTCACCATCTTGGTGCACTTACCCTACTCTGAGGTTGTAGCCTCTTCTATAAGTGTTATTATTGTCAGGAAGTATTGAAATTCCATTTTTTGTAGCCATAAAATAAATTATTCAAGGAGTTGTAGCCCTAAAACAAAGTTGTAAACTTTTTTATATTATCGCGAGGCTGGATTTGGATAGTAGGTCCAAGTAACTTTTATCATCATGTTTTTTATCCTATGGGGTTTTCCATGTACATCTAGTGTTCTCTTGTGCACTTGTGATGATTTCTTTAAGGATTTGAGTTAAGAATTGGTGCAAGAAATTTGAAGTATTAAGGGATATTGATTCATCTCCCTCTCATTATCTGGTGTATTCATCAATTGGTATAAGATCCGAGTTCCACTAGAAGAGCTTAACCACTTGAGGATGTCCAGGGATGGCTCAAGATGGATCTCACAAGTCACCTAGGTTTGATATAAAAACTTATATTTTTGGAGAGTGAGAATGGGAGCTTATTTGAACTTTATAGGGTTTGGTGTTTGGCATGCTGTCAAAGATGGTCTGTTGGAAATATGTGCTTTTATTGATGCCAACTTGATGTTTGATAGTATATATTTTCATTAAGCATACTTGATTGGAGTATATACATAGATCATAGCTATATAAAATGGTGTGTGTATGAGTTGAATATGTTTGAGTTAGTTGTGTCATTGATTATAGAATTAGAAGATAGTCTAGAGAATTATTTGATATCGTTATATACTTGTCCAAAGTAGATGGTACATAAGGTTTCACTTGACTTGATTAAATATTGCACTCAAAATAGTTGACACTCGTAGGTTCAAGAAATCATTATTATGGCATTTTGAGTTCACTTTCATGTTTGGTTGCTTGAGGAAATTTATCTAAGTAGAGATTAGTCCATTTCCCTATGACGGTGTTAGCATTTTTCTCTAAATTCTTTTGCCTTGCATTTTTTGTGTGTGCAGTTCTACAATCATGGTATGGAGTGTGTCAGGCACCATTCTACCAATTTTTAGGGTACAACCATTTATATAGAAAAAATTATAAGTTTTGGAACTCGAGACCACAGTTTATTAGTATAAGGTGCTTCAATTAGCTCACCAGAATGCTCCATATTTGGCTGTAGTGATTGTTTTAGCTATGCAGTTTGGGGAGGATGTTGAGGATAGTATATTGCACAAGTGATATGAGTTTCAGGGTTGTTGCTACATTGGTGCATGGCATTTCTCATGACGACTTCATGCAGTTGGTCTAGTCTGCATAGTTCTTAATAGTTCAGTAATGATGTTCCTCGACATTAACACTTAATGATCGATCTCTTCAAGAGATGTTATAGGAAGTTAGTAGTTGATCTTCAATGCGATGGTCTTGGTTTACATGATGTTTTGATTTTTTCCCTAATGGTAGAAATGTAATAGAGAGATGTCTTGACAATGGTTGTGATATTTGGTTGACCGGGTATGTTCCTTCAATTATGATTGATACAAACAATATTTCATTTGTGTTGAAGGATGTATTATGATATGATTAAGGTTTAGTTATGTTGTGCTAATAATTTATTCTATTTTGACCAAAACATTCTTATTGGTCTTATAATGCTTGACTATATAAACATAATAATATTCTTGTTCATACCAATATTCTTGTTCATACAAAATCTAATTATATATAGATAAACATTATTGTTGAATACAAACATACATAAAAATAAAACAAAACCTGCGATAATTTTAATTATGTATAGATAAACATTGTTGTTGAATACAAACATCCATGAAAATAAAACAAAACCTACGATAATTGCAAAATCTATGTGAACATAAACATTTTTCTTCAAATTCCCTTTAAATAAAACAACGATGATAACAAAATCCATGTAAGAAGAAAAGACAGACATTCTTGTTGGCTATGCCGTGCATACCACTGTAAACAAAAACATAGACGATCTTGTTGGAAGTGGAAAACACTCTGAGAGGGGGGGGGGGTGAATCAGAGTGTGACAAAATTTTTAACGAGTTATACTTTTATGGACCTTGACAATTTTAATTCACAGTGTGAACAGATGGCTGAGACTTAACACTTTGAAGGAATACATTAATGCAGCATAAAGTATATCATTGAACCAACTAAAACATCTGATTCAGACCTTGTTTAACAAAATGGTATTAACATATTACACAAACTTGAAACATTAAAAATACTTTCAATATTGCATTACATACATCCAACTAAACAGAGTATGAGATAAAGAGGACTAAAAATGATGTATCAGAGCATACACTAGTAAACAGAATGAAACACGACAATGCAACATAACACAATATTTTGCATGAGTGGAAAACCCTCTTGGGGTAGAAAAACCACTCGGAAGATCCCTTATATTAATTCAAAAAGAGCACCAACTCAGTTCACATGTTTTAGAAACCACAAGGCCTCAAGGAGCACCAACCCCTCTTCTTCTCAATGTATATTTCAACTCGAGCTACAACCACTGGTGATTTTATGCATGCATTTTATTCTTGCAGTCACAAAACCATCAGGGATTGGAGCGAGAATATTTTATCAGTCTGTACATATGAAAATTTTGCAATAATATTCTTCAACACTATCCAATCTCTGAAAATATAGTTTCAAATCAATAAAATCTCATATACTCTGAACAGTATGATTTCAAATCAACAAACCCTGAACAATATGATTTCAAATCAACAAACCCTCAAATACTCTGTACTGTATGATTTCAAATCAATAAACACTGAACAATATGGTTTCAAATCAATGAAGCCTCATATACTCTGTAACAAAAACAGAGTATTGATTCTCAAGAAACCCTCGGCTGGTTCTGGTAAACTACGGCAGTTTAATGCTACCACTTTGTTCACACTCAAAACACGTCACTATATTTCTCTGTTTTAATGTTAGCACTTTGTTCACACTCAAACTATGGCACTGTGTTTCTCCGTTTTTCTTCTCACAGACTGATTTGTCAAACTGTTTTATGCACACACAGAAAGAATCCCGTTTTCATCTTAAATAACCTGTTAACTTACAAGATTTGTAAACTGAAAAACAAATAACTGATTCTAACTGTGCAACGGAAACAGTAGAAACGGAAGACATTTTAATTTCCCAGTCATGAAAAACAAAAATAAAGCACAACCACTTCCTTATTTTTATTTTGCATAACTAAAAAATTCGAACCAAGGTAAACAGAATCTCTTAAATCATGTGTTTCAAGAACCATACCTGTTAAACGCAAACTGAACAAATAAACTAACCAGTCAACCGTTAATCTTTTGAATGAAACCATTGTTCGCACCATTCTCTGTAACTGATTCGAGCTCTGTAGCTCCAGCGGCACTGTGACTCACACGGCGTTAGGGTTTGACGGACTCCAAACCAAAACAAATGAAACGCCAAATGCAACTTCCAAGAAAAACATTAACTTGTTCGATACAATAAGTATCATGAGGAATATGCCCTTTAAACCGTAGCAATTTTAAACCAAAGATGTCATTAACATAGATGCAAAGTCAGAGCTATCGTGTCACCAACATGGCTCCAAAGAACATGTTTTAAAAACACTTAACACGTCAGCCAAGTCAGTATGTCCGTGTATGCCAACACATCACCTTTTTCTTTCTTGTCATCGAGGACAAAAGTACCAAAGAGCAACAAACTCCCCCTTTGTCCTTGATGGCAAAAAAAAGAAAAAACTTAAACAATTATTGCCACAAAAAAATGCCATCATCTGAAAGGATCAAAAAACAATGCAAGAAATTCCACTGTCAACAAATGCAATATACATCACCACTGAACTTTGTCGTATAAAAAAAAAAAAACATTCTCTGAACTTGCAATTCTGTAAATAATGAACTCACAATCTGAATCAAACAAGAATACTGAACTGAAATACCCAAAATGCTTGTGCCACTGTAATGAAATTCCAATGCCTGACAAATCAATTGTCACAGTAATATCACTGTAATGCCAATGAAATGCCAATAACATGCCAAGTCTGTAATGCCAATCAAAAAGAATACCAATATGTGAAATGCCAATATCTGTGAAATGCCAATATCCAATGTCACTGTCAGAAATGAAATACTAGAGTGAATACCAATATGCCAATATCTGTGAAATGCCAATATCCAATGTCACAATATCCAATCTATCACTATATACTGTCAAAAATGAAAAATCTATCACTGTATACTGTCAAACATGAAATACTGTCACTGTATACTGATATTACTCACTGTTGCAAAAGAGAAAAATCTATCACTGTATACTGTCAAACATGAAATACTGTCACTGTATACTGATATTACTCACTGTTGCAAAAGAAATGAACTAATACCAATCTGTACAATCTGTCACTGTATACTGATGTTACTCACTGTTGCAAAAGGAATGAACTACTGTAAAAACAAATACCAAATTCTCCCCCTTTTTTTCTTTTTTTTTAATACAAGGACAAAAGGAAAGAAGAGAGCAACAGAGCAACA
This sequence comes from Cryptomeria japonica, assembly GCF_030272615.1. Classification (NCBI taxonomy): domain Eukaryota; kingdom Viridiplantae; phylum Streptophyta; class Pinopsida; order Cupressales; family Cupressaceae; genus Cryptomeria; species Cryptomeria japonica. The sequence continues at coordinate 343,871,770 of NC_081407.1, forward strand.
CTCCCCCTCAAAGTATGCGTTAGGTGAAGACAAGAGCAGATTGAGAAAATACTCCCAATCTATCCCTTAATCGTTCAAAAACTTCTTTAGATAAGGCTTTTGTAAAAATGTCAGCAACTTGGGCTTGTGAAGGAACAAACACCAATTGAAACTCATTAGCCAACACCTGATCTCGTAAAAAATGAAGTTTAATGGCAACATGTTTAGTACGAGAGTGCATAATAGGATTTTTTGAAAGATCAATTGCACTAGTATTGTCACAATAGATTGAAATGGGCTTAATAGTAGAAATACCCATATCAGTAATTTGATGAGACATCCATATCAGTTGTGTGCAACATGCAGTGGCTGCTATGTATTCTGACTCTGCGGTGGATAGAGTGACACAATCTTGTTTTTTACTGTGCCAAGCAACAAGACAATCACCAAGAAAGAAGGCAGCTCCACTGGTGCTTTTACGATCATCTAGACAACCAGCCCAATCAGAATCAGTGAAACCCACAAGAGTGAAGTCATTATTGCGAGGATACCAAAGACCATAATCTAGTGTGCCGTGAACATATCTAAAGATTCGTTTTACAGCATTCAAATGAGATTGTTTAGGTGCAGATTGAAAGCGAGAGACTAGACATACTGCAAACATTAAATCTGGTCGAGATGCAGTTAAATATAATAGACTTCCTATCATTGACCTGTACTCAGATTGATTTACTGCAGGTGAGTCATCTGATTTGATCAATTTACAGCCTATTTCCATTGGAGTGCTGACTGGTTTACAATCTGTCATATTAAATTTTCTAATCATCTCTTTGGCATATTTAGTTTGTGACAAGAAGATACCTTGCTGAAGTTGTAACACTTGAAGACCAAGAAAGAAACTCAGTTCCCCAAACATAGACATTTCAAACTCAGATTCCATGATTTTAGAGAACTTTTTGGATAAAGAGTCATTATTACAGCCAAAAATGATATCATCTACATATATTACAACTACTAGGACATCATTACCTTCAAGTTTAACATATAAGTTGCTATCTACAGCACCTCTAGTGAAACCATTTGCTTTAAGATGATTATCCAGTCTAGAGTACCAAGCTCTTGGAGCCTGTTTAAGGCCATAGAGTGCTTTCTTTAATCTGTATACACAATCCGATTTGCCTGCAATTTCAAAACCTTCCGGCTGTTCCATATACACTTCTTCATCAAGATAACCATTCAGAAAGGCAGTTTTGACATCCATCTGATAAACTTTAAATTTTTTAAAGCAAGAGTATGCAAGAAAAATTCTGATTGATTCTAATCTAGCTACTGGTGCGAATGTTTCTCCAAAATCTATTCCTTCCTGCTGAGCATAACCTTTACACACAAAACGAGCTTTATTTCTAACAACCTTCCCAGATTCATCAAGCTTATTTCTAAAAATCCATTTGCCTCCTATCACATTCTTATCATCTGGCCTAGGTACTAATTCCCAAGTTTGGTTTTTCTCTATTTGACTGATTTCATCTTTCATTGCATTTAACCAACATTCATCAGATAAAGCATCAGAAACATTTTTGGGTTCAAAATCAGTTATCAAACAAAAATGTTCAGCCAATTGAGCTTGTTCAGTTGTTTTTGCCCTTCTCCTAGTCAAAATACCTGCATCTATATTGCCAATAACTTGACTTTGAGGATGTCTCTTTGTTATAATTTTTGAGGGTGTATAATGAAGAGTACCTGTCTCTGCATTTGAATTCTCTGTATTTTCTTCATCAGAACTTGATGAATCATTTTTCTTTTCTGTTTCTGCAGGTTTAGGAACTTGATCAACCTTTGTTAAAGTAATTTCCTCTTCCTCAATATCCTGCAAATCATTACTTAACAAAAATTGTTCATCAAACCTTACATTTATTGTTTCAACAATTTTATTCAGTCTATTATTGAAACATCTATAGGCTTTGCTATGAGTAGAGTATCCAAGAAAGATACCCTCATCAGTTTTAGCCTCAAAATTTCCTAGATTTTCTTCATCTCTTTTTAGATAACATTTGGCACCAAAAATCTTGAAATATTTGATAGAAGCAGCTTTTCCATACCAAAGTTCATAAGGAGTAAAGGTAGATTTTACCCTGATTTGAACACGATTCAAAATGTAAACAGCTGTGTGTACAGCTTCTTTCCAATATCTGTCTGGTAGATTTGCCTCATTAAGCATTGTGCGAGCCATTTCTTTGACTGTTCTATTTTTTCTCTCAACTACTCCATTCTGTTGAGGTGTACGAGTAGCAGCATATTGTCTCTTAATACCATGTCTTTCACAGTAATCAATGAATTCTTGTGAAGTGAATTCACCACCCTTGTCTGATCTCAAGCATTTCAACTTTAGATCAGATTCTCGTTCAACCATTTTTCTGAAAATCTTAAACCTATCAAATGCTTCAGATTTGTGTTTAAGGAAAGTGACCCATACCATTCTGGTATAGTCATCAACAAAAAGCATAAAATATTTTTCACCATTTATAGACTGTGTCCTTGTAGGACCACATAAGTCTATGTGAACAAGCTGTAATGGTCTAGTAGAAGAATGTTCTTTAGGTTTGAAAGACACTTTTGTTTGCTTTCCTTTCAAACATGCTTTACAAACTGAATTAAATGGTTTATTCAAAATAGGCAAACCTCTAACATTCTGATTTTTACTGATTCTAACCAGATTGTCAAAATTTATATGTCCTAGGCGTTTATGCCATAACCAATTTTCTTCTATTTGACCCATAAGACAAATGCCTTCATTATTCTCATAGTCAGTGGAATCAAGAAGACTATAGACATTGCCAATTGTTCCCAAACCAGTAGCAACAATTTTACCAGATTTATTTATGATAGTACAGTCTTGAGAACTAAAAGATACACTGTAACCACTATCACAAATTTGACTGACACTCAATAAATTGTGCTTTAACCCTTCAACAAAGTACACATCATGAATAGGAGTATCATCATTTAGCAATAATGTACCTTTACCTCGTACATAAGCTCCTGAATTATCCCCAAAGCGTACAAAGCCACCATTAAAGTCTTCAAGATGCAGAAATTTATTTCTATCTCCTGTCATATGGTGTGAACAGCCACTGTCCAACACCCATAAAGATTTCTTATTTGAGAAAAATGCAGTTTGCACTATCATTGATTGCTCAATACTAGGTACAAACTTAGGTTTCCATATTTTATTAGGACTTGCCTTTGTTTTGCACTGTATAGTAGTATGCCCAAAAGTGTTACACTTATTACACTTTACTGTTTTTGGAAAGTCATATCCTTGATTGTACCCAAACATAGGAGATCTTTGCTGCAGAAATCTGCAAGTATTAACCTTATGACCAAACCTATTGCAATAGAAACAGTATCCATAAAAGAAGTCAAACCTAAAAGGTTTTGTTCTGTTATAAGTCTGAAATGATTTTCTAGTTGCAGGCTTAGTGTTCTGTCTTGATGATTCAGCTTTATCAAACCCTAAACCAGCCAAATCTTTATGCAATTTTTGCTTGCTCAAGATATCATTTAGATGTATTGTACTTTCATACTGTTCAATTTGTTTTTGAAGTTTTGTGGACTGTTGTTCTAATGTTTCAATTTTCTTTTCTCTTTCTTCAAGAAGGGACTTCAAGTTTGAAGTCACTAAATTAGCATCATTTAACTCAACTTGTAAAATCTGATTTGAATTTTCATGTGAGGCTGCAAGTTTCTTTAACCTCTTTATTTCTTTTAAGGCACACAACAATTCTCCTTCAAGATCTATTTCTCCTTGATCTAGATCTTCAAATTCATTTTTTGTTTTGCTAGTTACATCTTCTAATTCTGCCATAAATAGAGTTTCATCACCTTCACAAGGTGAATCATCTGATTCATTTCCAGAGTCTTCTTTAGTAAAAAGACTCTTCTTTTTCTTGAAGGTATTAAATCTTCTTTTAGGATTCCACATTTTCTTTTTGTAGAATTTTTCTGGTTTTTCCTCTTCGCTGTTTTGATCACTTAGAGGACATTGAGCAGCAAAGTGTCCAGCTTTGCCACAATTAAAGCACTTAAAAGGTAATTTGCCCTTATATTTCTTTTTTAGTTTTCTAACAAAAAGGGCTTCTATAGCATTTGAAAGTTCAGAGTCACTATCAGGTTCTTCTTTCTTTTCTACTTTAAAAGCTGTTTCTTTTGAAGAAGAAGGATTATTACCTATCCTCATCTCATAGGCAATAAGAATGCTTTGAAGGTTATCAAGTGTCATGGTAGAAAAACTTTTCTTTTCTTCTAAGGTTGAAACCTTAGTTTCAAACTTGGGTAACAAGGTTCTAATCACTTTATTGACAACCTCCTTTTCTTCAACATCTTCACCAAGACCCTTTCTGGAATTAACTATTTCATCAACTCTAAGAAAATAACTTGCTACTGTTTCATCTTCTTTCATTCTTAAGGATTCAAACTGATTTTTGAGTGTAAGGATTTTAGACTCCTTAACCTTAGCATCCCCTTGATAAATGGTTTCAAGTTTTTTCCAAATATCATAAGCAGAAGAACAATGCATGACTTTAACAAAAACATCTTTAGTGAGACCACATAAGAGAGCATGCTTGGCTCTGACATTTAACTCATACTTAGTTTTATCATCAGGATCAGTAGGAATAATGGAAGGAACTGTATATTTTGTGATCACAATATTCCACACATTAAGATCAACTGAAATGAGATAAGTTTCCATCCTAATTTTCCAGAACACATAATCAGTTCCATCAAAAAGAGGAGCTCTTGAAAGTGAAGCACCTTCCTGAGTTTGAGGCATAAAACAAACTTCCAAGTGACCAGGAACAATCCCTAGGACAGACCTATATGAGGGACCCTATGCTCTGATACCACTTGTTGGAAGTGGAAAACACTTTGAGAGGGGGGGGGTGAATCAGAGTGTGACAAATTTTTTAACGAGTTATACTTTTATGGACCTTGACAATTTTAATTCACAGTGTGAACAGATGGCTGAGACTTAACACTTTGAAGGAATACATTAATGCAGCATAAAGTATATCATTGAACCAACTAAAACATCTGATTCAGACCTTGTTTAACAAAATAGTATTAACATATTACACAAACTTGAAACATTAAAAATACTTTCAATATTGCATTACATACATCCAACTAAACAGAGTATGAGATAAAGAGGACTAAAAATGATGTATCAGAGCATACACTAGTAAACAGAATGAAACACGACAATGCAACATAACACAATATTTTGCATGAGTGGAAAACCCTCTTGGGGTAGAAAAACCACTCGGAAGATCCCTTATATTAATTCAAAAAGAGCACCAACTCAGTTCACATGTTTTAGAAACCACAAGGCCTCAAGGAGCACCAACCCCTCTTCTTCTCAATGTATATTTCAACTCGAGCTACAACCACTGGTGATTTTATGCATGCATTTTATTCTTGCAGTCACAAAACCATCAGGGATTGGAGCGAGAATATTTTATCAGTCTGTACATATGAAAATTTTGCAATAATATTCTTCAACACTATCCAATCTCTGAAAATATAGTTTCAAATCAATAAAATCTCATATACTCTGAACAGTATGATTTCAAATCAACAAACCCTGAACAATATGATTTCAAATCAACAAACCCTCAAATACTCTGTACTGTATGATTTCAAATCAATAAACACTGAACAATATGGTTTCAAATCAATGAAGCCTCATATACTCTGTAACAAAAACAGAGTATTGATTCTCAAGAAACCCTCGGCTGGTTCTGGTAAACTACGGCAGTTTAATGCTACCACTTTGTTCACACTCAAAACACGTCACTGTATTTCTCTGTTTTAATGTTAGCACTTTGTTCACACTCAAACTATGGCACTGTGTTTCTCCGTTTTTCTTCTCACAGACTGATTTGTCAAACTGTTTTATGCACACACAGAAAGAATCCCGTTTTCATCTTAAATAACCTGTTAACTTACAAGATTTGTAAACTGAAAAACAAATAACTGATTCTAACTGTGCAACGGAAACAGTAGAAATGGAAGACATTTTAATTTCCCAGTCATGAAAAACAAAAATAAAGCACAACCACTTCCTTATTTTTATTTTGCATAACTAAAAAATTCGAACCAAGGTAAACAGAATCTCTTAAATCATGTGTTTCAAGAACCATACCTGTTAAACGCAAACTGAACAAATAAACTAACCAGTCAACCGTTAATCTTTTGAATGAAACCATTGTTCGCACCATTCTCTGTAACTGATTCGAGCTCTGTAGCTCCAGCGGCACTGTGACTCACACGGCGTTAGGGTTTGACGGACTCCAAACCAAAACAAATGAAACGCCAAATGCAACTTCCAAGAAAAACATTAACTTGTTCGATACAATAAGTATCATGAGGAATATGCCCTTTAAACCGTAGCAATTTTAAACCAAAGATGTCATTAACATAAATGCAAAGTCAGAGCTATCGTGTCACCAACATGGCTCCAAAGAACATGTTTTAAAAACACTTAACACGTCAGCCAAGTCAGTATGTCCGTGTATGCCAACACATCACCTTTTTCTTTCTTGTCATCGAGGACAAAAGTACCAAAGAGCAACAGATCTGTCCTCTTGTTGGGTCTAAAAAACAAAAGCGACGATGATCACAAAATCCGCAGAAAATAAATTATAAGAATTGCGCAATAGTCGCTCAGTGTACGGTTAGTCTCCTCTTTTGCGAATGCGTAGCGCTATGTCTTTCCCAGCTTCCATTTCTTTCTTTCCTTTTTAATTTTATTGCCTTTCACCTTGATGATCAAATGGCATCTACTTCAACCGCTTTTAACGGTGTCGCGCCATCTGAATATACTTGTGCCTCAAAAATCATAAAAAAACCGTCCTACGATGTATTCATCAATCATCGTGGACCAGACGTCAAATGCACCTTGGCTAGCGTTCTCTATAGTATCCTCACTGGTATGGCACTCTCAGTTTTTTTGGATTCAGAGGAGTTGGAATATGGTGATTTCTTGCCCCGAACAATAGAAGCAGCAATGGCCAGCGCTTTGCTTAATATTGCTATTTTTTCCAAGAGCTATGCAGAATCCCCCTGGTGCTTGGCAGAGCTGAAATTTATGCTTAAATCTGGCGTTCCAATTATTCCCATCTTCTACCATGTAGAGCCTACTGATCTCAGATGGGTAGATCAAGGCAAAGGAATGTATGCTAAGGCGTTTGAGGAACATGAACGCAAGAGCAGATACGGCCTAGAAAAACTTCAGGAGTGGAAGGATGCACTCCATACCGTCTCATTTTACTCTGGTGAAATCATAAGAAATAAACAGTAAGTGCCTGTGCCACACATTCGGCCTCCTTATTTTAACATAACTGCATTCCTTTTCATGTATATGTAATTTAACTTAGGCATTGCAGAATAAGCATCCCATTTTTTTGATTTTTCAATGCTTTCACTTTTGCAGCGATGAGTTGAGACTGCTGAAAAATATTGTAAATCGTGTTTTGAAAGAAAAACACAATGTGCCATTGACGGTTGCAAAACATCCTGTCGGGCTGAAAGAAATAGTGCAAGACTTTGAGCTGACCACACTCCAATCTGCCAGAGGTGATAAGGATGTACAAATTGTGGGAATCTGGGGAATGGGTGGTTCTGGCAAAACCACGCTTGCCAAAGAGTTATACAACAGAACATTATCATCCATGTACAGATGCAGTTTTATTTTTGATGTTAGAGATAGTGCAGCCAGTGGTCTATTGTATAAAAAGCAGATTCAACTCCTCAAAGACCTTGGTGTCCAAAATGAAACATTTGACAATATAGAGGAAGGTAAGGAAACTCTTACTAGACATTTGAGATCTATTAGGGTGCTCGTTGTTTTTGATGACGTGGATCACAATGATCAATTGGATGCTCTTTTGCCTGTAAAAGAAAGTCTTGGAGGGGGTAGTCTCATTATTGTTACAACACGAGAGCGTGAAGTTCTTAGATCTTGGGGTATATTCTCTATATATAAAATGAAAGCACTTGATTCATCTTTTGGAAAGCAGATTTTTTGTTGGCATGCTTTCTTACAATCTTATCCTCCAAATGGATTTGATGAGCTTGTTAAAGAGTTTGTAAAGGTTTGCAATGGATTACCCTTGTCTCTTAAGGTATTTGGGGGACAACTATATGGAGAGTCTCGTAGGGAACATTGGGAATCTTTGTTGCATAAGATTTCAAGAATATTGCATGTTGATATAAAAAAAAGAATCAAAGTAAGTTATGATGCCCTTGATACTGAAGAGAAAGAGATGTTCCTAGACACTGCTTGTTTCTTTATTGGGGAGAAAAATAATTTGGCAATTGAAATATGGAATGGTTCAGGGTGGAGTGGTCTACATAGTTGGGAAAGGCTCCAAAATAAGTGTTTAGTTGAGTTGGACAATGAGAATTGTATAACAATGCATGACCATTTAAGAGATTTAGGAAGGGAAATTGCAAATCAAAGTTCACCCTATCGACTTTGGTTATCCCAACAAATTATCAATGCTGGTTAAAAAATGGAGGTAAGGTTAATACTTTCTTTATTATGTCAATTTTCAATGGAAATGAAATTTTCTTTTTATAAGCATACATTTATATAAGAAGTTTATTGTTTTCCCAATTAACTATTTATCAAAATGACAGTCCCACAAGTGTATTTGGTTATTATGTTACCTATTCACCTTTATATATGTTGATCACAAATATTTTAAGAAAAAGCTAAACTATTGCATGATGCTTATATTTATTCAATAAAGATATTGCAATTTTATATCTTTACTGATGCTCAATAACTACCTACAAACACACATCCTAACCAAACAATTAATTAGAGTTGACTCAAAAAACACTAACTCTTTTTACACATCTACAATATTTAGTGACACATCTACACCTCTAGTTGACACCTACTTAACATTCAAAAGGTTAGTTATTATTCTAGAGCTCCTCCTTAATGAATAACTAAATTTTTGTAAGACACTTAGCATATCCCTATATTGTACAAAATTTATCTTTCCTATAGGGTTACTAAATAAATTATTGATGTTGTAGTTTGTGTTACAATATACCGTCTCTATCTCTTTTTATTAAATATTATCTCTTACAAATCAATTTTGAATTTAAATATTTTGTAATGTAGCATGATACATTAGATTGTGTGTCAATTTAATTAAATTTTTATTCCCATAGTTGATAGGTGTTACTCCTTTTTTTCTCTTTCACCCATATCTTAAAGAATACACCTCACCTAAATAAATTGCCAAGTCTTACTGCATATTGTTTATATTTGGATTTAATAAAGAATAACAAAATAGTTATTTTCTTCTTGCTACTCTAAAAAATAATTTTTATTATCATATTGAATAATAATTAGGGGTGAATTTTTCATCATCTAAATCACCTCTAGCTAATTAGAATCTAAATAATTAAACATTAAAATGGTTATTATATTCAAATACAAAGTTAATGGTTCATTGTAAGTGTAAATTTTTTTTTTTTAACTACCCTCCAATGAGTCTCACAAGTTTATTAGTTTGAAAATTTGACCAATTGTCTATACAAAGTGCCATTTGTTTCTTTTGTTGCATCATCAGTGGGAAACATAACATCTCTTTCTTAAGTCAAAGATCTAATTTGCAATCATGCATAATGATACTTTGGACAAATTTCTTTGCATAATTTGAGTAATCAATCTCTTACCATCTTCCCTCTACACTTCAATTCTCAATAAATAATGCATCTTTCCAAGATCATTCATCTCAAATTCATATAATGGATCTCCCTTGACTTCATAATGAATATGTAGCACTTCTTAATATGATTAAATCTTTAACATACAATAAAATCAAAGCAACATTTTTTTTAATGTCAAATTTGGATCACTAAAATGCATTCAATAAAGCCTTGCTGGAAAGAAGTTGGCAATTATTACATTAACCATGACCTTTGAAGCATATTTATGGTCATAAAATTATTTCTTTAACTAGCATACAAGATGTTTTTCTTCCTAGTTTTGAAAATCTTTAGGTTGAACAAGATAGATTTCTTGTTTTGAACTACCATTAAAAATGTTAACTTAACATCAATTTGGTATAGATCCCCATTATAACTAGTTGCAATTACAATAATAAGTCTAATGATGTCCATTTTAGCTGTAGATACAAGTGTTTCTTTATAATATATTCCCTCCTTTTACGACACCTTTTTACTACAATTATAACTTCAAATTTATCAATACTATCATCATCATTAAACATAGACTTGGACAACCATTGTAAGCCTATAAATTTTTATTCGTACATAATTTTGTTAGTCCTCAATGTCATTTTTCATAATAGAATTAACATTAGATTCTTGAATAAAAAGTATCCATTCTTTATTATTCTTAGCTTCATTAAAATTTAGAGGAGAATAGAACCATTAAAGAATAGTCCTTATACTTGATTAGTGTCTTGATTAATCACTTTGATTTTCTTAATTATTCGCTACTTAATAGAGTAGTAATATCAATCCACTTTAAACATCATCTTGTTAATTTATAATTTTTGTAATTACAATGTATTCCTTAAGAACATTCCATGAAGTTGGACTATCTTCGTCTTGAATATCATTTGCATATTCATGAAATGATAATTAAATTGCTATTAGAAACTTGTTTTAATTATGAACAAATAATTCTTGATACTTTCATTTTCTTCCATTTTGATTAATAGATGAATTTGGATGTCCAAGATAGGGAAGACTTCATGCTTGGTGTTGCCTCCTTCAAGATAGGGAAGACTTCATGCTTGGTATTGCCTCCTTTATAATTGGTTAAAAAATTGAAAAGTTTTAGGGCCACTCTATGTTAAACCACGATATATATAATGTCTACAATCTTAATAGTGAACACCACAACATTCACTAATCGACTATAATCTGAAGACTCTGTGTTAAACCACGATATAATGTCTACAATCTTGATAGTGAACACCACAACATTCACTAATCGACTATAATCTGACAGTTCAAATATCAAGATAGAAAACGGAATTACTACGTGTACCACTCACATCATTCAACAAAGAGATTACAATTTAAGCTTTAGAAGCTCACGAACTCCCTGCCTGCAATCATGCAACCTAACATGATAGCTAACAAAAACTGATTGAAAACATAGTAAAGACTTTTGACACATGATCAACACTAAGTAACACATACATAACTCTAATTAACACTTATTCTATTTATTATTCATTATCTAATACTTTTTTTTTCTCCTTCCAGAAAACAAATGTCATTCGAGGGATAATGGCAGAGCGAGTGGGAGAGTTCAGGCATTATCAGGTATGTTTGTCTGTGTCCTTTGTTTCTGTGTTTACAGTACTTTTAATTGCATGCATCAGATTTTGGCTTTATGTCTTTAACTAGAATATTTCATGCATTTCCTATTCTGCGAGGAAAGTCCTTTCTATAAATGGATTAATTAGTGAAGTTGAGGGATTTCATGGTTGCTTCTCGCAGGATGAACCCATTGATAATACATATGAAGGAATTTTATCACTTGCACCCTCTTTAGTTGGACTAAAGATTTTTGTTATTAGAGGTGGTCATTGTAATCAGGTAATTGGTGAGATATCAAAAGAGCTGGTCTGGCTTCGCTGGTTTGAAATTGGGCAGAGAAATCTCCCCTCACAACTTTCATTGAAAAATTTGAGGGTTTTAGAACTCTATGAACCTTGGGAGGAGAAGGAACATCACTTAGAAGAGCTGTGGGAGGCTGACAACAATGTGAGTATTTCCCTTTCCCCTTTCAACTCTAGTAAATCTAGTTGAATTTTGTTAATGATTGCTGTATGTTTTATTGTTTCTATACCTGGAATTGTGCTTCAGGCGCCTGTGCAGTTAAGAGAGTTGATCATTTCTAATTGCTACAAATTCCAAAGGTTTCCAAACTCAATAAGATGTCTCAAGAAATTGAAAAGGATTGTACTTGAAGGAGATAATAATATTTTGGCTCTGCCAGAAGAATTTTGTTATCTTCGATCACTGGAGCACTTGCAATTATTTTGCCCTGACTTGTTTTCTCTGCCCATCAGTTTCGGCGCTTTGAGAAATCTGCAGTATCTAGATATGTTCGGTTGCCAAAAATTAACAGGCTTACCAGTTTCTTTTAGGAAGCTTATGCTCTTGCAACATCTCAACTTAGGTTTTTGTCATCAGCTAATGCTTACGTCAGAGGATTTCCAACACATCACAAAGCTGGAGTTTTTGAGACTTTCTAACTGCAAACAAGTGGAAGAGTTGCCTCGCCACATAGCAGACCAGGCGTCCTTGACAGAACTGTATTTGGATGGTATAGAGAGCTTAAGGGAACTACCAGTTAACATCGGCCAACTCAGCAGGCTGCGAAAGATGGAGATAGGGAGTAAGAAGTTAAAAAACATGCCGTTATCACTTCGAGATTTAATCTCCTTGACTAGTCTTACAATTAATGCTTGTCCCAAGCTGAACTTTGCCCCCCTCTCTTGAACATTTAATCTCCTTGACTAATCTGACAATTAGGAATTGTCCCAAGCTAGAGTGTTTGCCGCCCTTTCTTGGAGATTTGTCTTCATTGACTCATCTCTCCATTGCTTATTGTCACAAATTGAAATGTTTGCCAGATTCTCTTAAAGATTCATCTTCCTTGACTCATCTGTCCATTGCTTATTGTCACAAGTTGAAACGCTTACCACCATCTCTTGAAGGTTTGTCTTCCTTGACTCATCTTACAATTCATAATTGTCCTATACTAGAATGGTTGCCGCTATCTCTTGCAAATATGTCTTCCTTGACTCATCTTACCATTACTCATTGTGACAACCTGAAATATTTGCCAACCGTGTGGCATCTTATTCACTTAGAGCATTTAACAATAACTCAGTGCCCAATTAGTCAAGTAGGTTTTTGGGGATTGAACAACCTGAAGACAATGGAACTAGTGTCCACAGAAGTGCGCAAGATTTCGACTTCTGAAGACCGTTGTCCCCGCCTTGAGCGATTGCGAGTTTCCTGTAATGATGAATTAAAGGAGATCGAAGCACTGCCAGCAAACCTTGAATGGCTGATGATATTTTTCTGTGAAGAGTTGGATAAGCTTCCTAGCTTTGCAAATTTGACTTCTCTCAGAGAACTTCAACTTGGACATTTTGGCCGAGTTGAGAATATTGAAGGTTTACAATATTGCAGAAGATTGGAAATATTGAAAGCACAAAATTTGGAGATGCTCCGAATAGAAAGTTTGGAGCGCATGGAAAATTTGAGGACGCTGGAACTCAGATCAAACGGGGGATCAGATATTGAACGCTGCATTCAAACGATACAGGTACTAATAGCTTCTAGAATAAAAATTTGCAATTATCTTTATGTAATTGTGCCTTGACTGAATGTTGTCCAGGAATTTACAGAAGTGGCCAGATGAAATCATGATATGTACGCGGGCAGTCCCTGATGCGGCCTCCCTTGTAAACTCCATACTCTCCTCGAATCTCAATGTGGTTGACTCCATTTCTAACCAGAAACTTGATTCCAATCCAGAACTTGTGCAGAGGAGTTTCTCCAATGGCGATGCCCTTATTCTCTGTTTTGTTATAAATTGTGTTTCTTTAAAACAAATCTCCATATGTTGTAATGGCTGGGAGATACGTTCAACGTGGCTGTACCAGGGCAAATGGGTATGGATAGTTTTCTGCACACAACGTTCCAATAAATGGGCATGGCTCACTGCAGAGAAGATCACAATAGGAACACGTCATGAGGCAGAGTACGCAGGAGAGGACAAAGAAGGAGACACTACAGAGGAGTTCTCAGTACCATCTGAGTTCTCGATAGAACAGTACGAAGAAGACAACATTACAGAGGACTTCCCAACGACAGCCGAGTTCTCGACAAGAGATCAGGGCGACGAAGACGGCGAAGAAGAGGAAACTGAAGAGGAGCTGTCGACAAGAGAAGACGACAGTGCAGAGGAGGGCGAAGAAGAGGAGATGTCGACAAGAGAAGAGGACAGTGCAGAGGAGGGCGAAGAAGAGGATAGTACAGATGAGTTGACGATGACAGATGAGGACAGTGCAGAGGACACAGAAGAGGACAAAGGAGAGTGCAAAGAAGTGGAGAAAGGTTTACTCTTAAGAGGGGAAGAGCAGAGACTAGCTGAGGCTTTTCACAGCTTATTGCCACTTTTACTGCCTAAATATTAGAGCCAGTAAATCATTGAAGTAATATTACATTATGTAATTGAAATTTGGTATATTTATATTTAGGTCGAAGATGTTCCCTATATGAAACAAGTGCTGCAAAGCAGCCAAGTTCCTGCCAAAGAAGCAAAGGACTGTGCTTGTGTCTATATTTGGTAAAGCTGTCAACAAGTTGTCTTGTTTTATTGTTACAAATGATGTGCGTTCCCTCTTGATGACACAGAGAAACAAATACATGTACTGATTGCAGCGTACAAGGACATGTGTAACTTCACAGAGTAGTGACTGTGTCACTAAATGCAACAAGCAGGTCCATAAGCTGGTCAGTTTATTTGCAATAGTACTTTGAGCCTGTGCCAAAATGAGAGCATTGGAACAGGGTATGGACATTCAACAAAGCATTAAGGATATAAGAATATCATCAAATGTTGTGTGTTGGAATGCAATGATTGCAGGATAGTCACAAATTGGATTTGTGGAAAAGGGTTTAGAATTTAGAATAGAAATCAAATAAACAGATTAGCAATTCAGATCATAAATAAAAATCAGTCAACGGAATTGTTCATTGAATCGACAAAGTCTGAAATGTATATGTGTTCGTATCCATATTGGAGGTCTTCAAAAATGACTATCATGCAACTTTGCTGAAAACTAGTGGTGGTTTAATGGCAATCTAGTAGTCATTTTGACAACATAAGACTTATTTCCAGTGGAAAGCTTCCACATGTTATAATCTATCATATATATATATAATACAGACACATACATAGATGTGACCAAACTTTAGAAAAATTACATATATATGTTTATATATGTATATGTAGTTTTTACTGGGTTTATCTATATATATAGAATCTGTTAACCGCTTAGAGAGCCTTGATTGAGAAGGTGGCGTATAACTTTCCTGGTATATACCACAATTTGAGTGATAGTGTGTTCAAACCAACCATTGGCCTGCTGATAGACTGTAATATAAAAGAAGGAAAGAAGGATGATGAACCTGTTTAGAAACTTAGGAAAGACATCTGTTGGGCATTTCATTTAGCGTTATTGATGTCTCGCCTACTTCTCTCTATTCTCCTTTATTTAAGTTGTATATATAATTCAAAATAAAGCATCCTTATTATTAAGAGGGGAACTTCAAATGGGCAACCGTTATGAAAAAATTGCTTGACAAGAAAGGCTGACCATCAAATTTAGGCCCGTCTGCAATATCAAAGCTTCATAGCCTAAGCAAGGGTTCATTAAAATCCTTTCCTGCCCTTGAGGTGCACTGTGCCAACAAAGCCCTTTCAGAGTTTCTACTTGGAGCACCACCACAATGCTAACAAGACAAAAGAAAATGTAGAATTGTGGCCCTTTCTGTGTCAGGTTCTGTAGGGAAGAAGAAGCCCAATTCCGAATTGTTCACCTTCCCATTACAAGAAAGGAAGCTTGAAAAAGTAACAGAGATAGGCAAAAGGTATAATTGAATAAACCCTCTTAAGAGGCATGCAGGACACAAAACATCTGCCACCTGTGATCTGCGAGACACAGAATAACTCACTCCACAGGGAATTTGGGGAGGGGGGCTGCGGGGATCATTGCCATCCCCATCCTCCTTTCCACGGTGGCAACAATGCGAAGCCCAAGGCGGCCAATAAACCTGGCACGACACGGCGGCAGGGGAGAAAGGCAGGAGAAAACGGGACATCGTTTCCCAAGGTACACACGGAGCACGACAGTAGCCCGCACAGAGGTCGAGAAAACATGTATAGGTTCTGGCAGAGATATTAGGCCTAGGCTAGGGTCATTCTTCATGCTGCATAGCCATTGCCCATTTTATCCGAGGGTTTATGTAAATGAGGAATATAATTTTCTTAGAGTAGAGTGTATTAGGGAGACAATCCAGTATTTATTGTCATGGTAAAATAAATGGATTAATAACTGGTCACATCTTTGAGTTTTTAAAAATAGTATTTTAAATAAGGAATCTCATCTCTAATATTAAAGGAATAATGTCCATGAACTTCAATTAATTATATTAATAAATAATATTTTGTTTTATATATTATATTAATTATATGCTTTAAATATTATATTATGAATTAATATTGTATTTATCATTGATATTAATTTTAAATTATAATTATAATAATATAATACATTTAAAAATAAATAAATTGTTTAATCATATTCGATTTTAAATTAGCATTATAAATTTATATTAAATAACTATAATTATATTTGAGCTTCTTTAGTGAATGCCTTTGGATAAATTAAAGCCATCGAAGCATTAAGAAGAGGAATAGGAATAGGAGCTGGAATAAGGAGAATGACAAGCATTTTCAACTGATGAGTTATACTCTTCACGATCTGCATAATCAAATTATATATTATATATATTTTATATTCATTTTAAAGATAAGTATAATTAATGTCTAAAGTAACGATAAATAAATTAAGGATATATACAATATTTTATTAATGAATTTACAATTTGTTTTTATTTTATTTTGTAACACAGATCACATTTTATAGTTTATAATTGTAAATATGTCGGTATGTTTTTCACATATTCTTAAAGTAATTAAATATGTATTCCATTATCATCACTACTTGGCAGGCCACCTTTTTGAAATACAAAATAGAATGTTAGAAACTTATGTAGGAAACTAAATTTGTTATTTAAATTAAATATATTTGTTCATTATTATATACGATATTTTAATTTAATATAATATAAATTATTAAATATATTTCAATGAATTGCAACAATAAAATAAAAACTATTACAAGTAGCTCAATTTATAATAATTCTTGTTAGATATTAAATTCAAACTATTGTACAATCATTATATTTTAAACTTCTATCTCTATCTCTACTTCTTCTCTCTATTACTTGCTATGTCACGTCCTTTGTCTAGCACTATTGCTCCTCTATCTCTATCTTCTTGTCTATCCCTCACACTCTCTATCTATATTCCCACATCTCTCCCTCCCACTCAAACACAACTCTCTCTCTGTAACGCCCTGCCAAGAAACCCCAAAGGGATTAAACTAAAACACTTGAAAGAGTGTAAATAATTCTTTTTTTAAACTTTAATATATTAAATGATGCATTAAGTTAACATTACATTTAAATTGCACAACGAAAGACTTAACTTAACTCCTAAAGGGTTTCCCAACATGGTTTACATGATTTAAACTAAACATTGCCCATTGTTAATTAATCCAATTAATATGATTTAATCATAGAGACGCAATTACACCAATCAATGATTATATCATTCAATAGTATGAGATATCATTAACATGTCTAAGTTCCATTTTTTTCTAAAAAGAGGGGTAAAAATTAATTAATTCAAACCGAACAGTACAAAGAACAAGGCCTCAAGCCCAGAAATGAATACAAAAACAAAGAACTCGACAAAAGCCCCCAAACGGGCAACAACTAATCCACTAAATCCTCCTTGACCAAATCCTCAAGAATATGAACATACTCCGAGGGCAGATGAACACAGTCTTCGATTCTCCACCCATCCAAGTGGTCTAAAGCCCTCTTTGCCAGACAGTCAACAACTCTATTCCACACACGGGGAACATAACAAAAGGAAACTATCTCCAAGGAGGCACTCAAAGAAATAATTTGTCTTCCCACCATAGCCAAATGCCACTCATATTCCATCCTCCGCTGATTCAACATATCAACCACAACTTGGGAATCAGACTCACAGATAACCTTACTCCACCCAAGGGCACAACCTCTCTCAAGGGCCAGAAGAATAGCAAGAGACTCCATATAGTTATTAGTCTATAAACCCTTATAGTCAGAAAAGAGAAAAACAACATTACCAGAACTATCTCTGCCAACTCCTCCAACCCCAACATGCTCGGGATTACCTCTAAAGGACCCATCAATATTAATCTTAAGATATCCCAGAGGAGGGGGCGTTCACTTACCATCCCAACAAGCCTTCCTTTTAGCATTTTTGCTCATGTCTTGTACTTTCTTACATAAAGCATCATGAAATCCTACCCCAAAAATGTTCAAACTTTGAATCACTTGCATGTCACCAAGATCAACATCCCCAGAAAGGTCCCACTTCGCCACTAGGGTCTCCTGAATCATATTTAAAACTCTCAACCACACTTGTTGCACCATTTTCATCCTATCTTGGAAAATCCTCCGGTTTCTTTCCAACCACACCTGCCAGATAATAAAACCAGGACCAATGTCCCAAGCTACCTCTAGGAAGGGGGTCTTAGTAGGAGGTCTACCAAGACAATTCCAAAACTCCACCAGAGTGTTAGCATGAACACAAGCATGCTTCCAAGCCCCCCACCAACAATGCCAAATATCTCTGGTGAAGGAGCAATGGAGGAAAAGGTGAGAGATATTCTCTTCACTCTCATTACATAAAACAGAGATAGAAGATCCATGAAAGCCCCTGTTCTGAAGATTCTCCAGGTAAGACACTTATTTTGAACCACAAGCCACAAGAAAAAATTGCACTTGGGCTAGGCCAACCTGTTCCAGACTTGTTTCCACCAAGGAACATCCACCTTGGCAAAAGTCGTTCATTCCAGCTCTTGATAACAAGAAGCCACTGAAAACTTACCCTTTGGATTAACATCCCAAGCAAGGATGTCAACACCTCTAAGAGAAGTACAAAATCTCCCAGCTAATAATCCAGCAAGAGCTTCCCTCTCTTCCATAGAACCCCCAGGAGGCCATTCTTGAGGTTCCTTCCATCTATCAATCTCACCACGACCCACCCTTACAATTGCTTTAAAATCCTCAACTTTACTCCAGCCTGCTTTCATAAAGATCTCACCAAGAGGTTGGAGATGAGGAAATTGAGACAAATTAGGAGGATATCCATCCCAAGAATCCTTCCAAAACAAAGCTTCAGAGCCTTTGTTGCAAATCCAAAAGAGACCTTTCTTGACAAGATGAGCTCCTCTCTTTAGGGTAGCCTAGATCATTGACCCATTTCCTGTCAAGCTGCACAGGGGAACATCCTTGCCTTCCACATCACTAAGATACTTAACCCTGGGGATATTAGCCCATCCTTGATCTTGATTTGTGCACCATCTCCAAAATAGCTTAGCAGCAAGAGCGCAACCATTCAAACTTGTTCTCTGCAAACCAAGGCCACCCTCTTGTTTTGATTTGCAGACACTATCCCATTTAACCAAACTCCACTTGGAGGATAGCAAATTACCAGTCCATAAGAACTGTCTAGAGAGGGCATCAATTCCTTAATAAAGCTTGTAGGGGTTGTCTGCACAAAATACCTGTAAATGGGAAGCGCCTGGATTACCTACTTTAAAAGGGTAACTCTACCAGCAGCTGAGAGACGCCTATTAGTCCAATGACACACCTTGCTTTGAAACTTATCCAAAATTTTCTGCTAGATAGTACTAGGCAATCTACGAATCGAAAGAGGAATTCCAAGATAAACAAAAGGAAGGGTACCTATTTGAAACCTCAAAGTCTGTGTAATTCTTGCTTGAATGAAAGGAGTATTCAAAAAAAAGATATGAGATTTTTCTTCATTAATCATCTATCTAGAGGCCTTCACATAAATATCCATGGCTCTTCTGAAATCATCTGCTTCATTGATTTTAGCCACCCCCATTAACGCAGTGTCATCCATAGATTGAAGATGGGAGGAGGGAGGAATGTCATGGCCCCATCTCCAGCCCTGAATCAAACCTTGTATGACTTGATATTTGAGAAATCTTCCCAAACCTTCTACCATTAGAATAAATAAATAGGGGGAGAGAGGATCTCCTTTCCTAAGGCCTCTAGTTGCACCAAATAGGTCCGTTGGCTTATCATTAATAAGAACAACAAAGGAGGATGAGGTGATGCAGCTCATAACCCAACTAACCCATTCACTTCCAAATCCAAAAGCCAAGAGAACCTTTTGCAGAAAACTCCATCTTACCCTATCATAGGCTTTGGCCATATCAAGCTTCATAAACATAGTCTTCTCCTTAGAGATAGTCATGGAATGCACAGCTTCAGCAGCTATGATAATTCCATCCAAAAATTGTCTTCTAGAAAAAAAATCCCCCTTTCTCCTCAGAACTTAATCTACTGAGCCAATGCTTTAACCTTTCAGCAATCAATTTAGTGATATTTTTGTAGATCGCATTACACAGAGAAATGGGCCTAAATGAGTTAAGAGATTTGGAACCTTCCTTCTTAGGAATGAGGGCAAAAAATGTGGCATTTAGGGACTTAAGCATCTGCTTGTTCCTAAAAGATTCTTGTGCAACTTCAAAGAGATCTATCCTGACAATATCCTAAAAACATTGAAAGAGCTCTATAGGGAAACCATCAGGCCTGGGAGCTTTTCCTTTCTTCATACCAAAGACCACTGCCTCAATCTCAGAAAGAGAAATGGGTTTAATGAGAGCCTCATTCATTTTTGGAGTAACTATGGAAGGGATACAATCAAGCACCAATCCCTCCTCAGCACGAGCAGGCACAAAATATTCTTTGAACAGATTCCCAAAGAATCTAATGGCTTCCTGAGCAATCTCCCTATAAGAGGGAACCTGAGTCCCTTCCATCGTAATAAGAGAATTGAGATTACTACTATGTCTTATGTCGATTACTGAGCTGGGTTAGTGCGGGATCATGGGGGGCCAAAAAGTGGCGATGTAAAAAAAATAGCCTTCTCCGCTCGCCTAAAAATGCGAAAATCCGTGTTGACTTTTTGCTTGGCCTGGGTGTCAGTACACCTTGGCATGGTAATTACCTAAGCAAATCGGATATCCAATTTTTATTTGTAATTTTAAATTAAAAAATATATTATATAATATATATAATGTAATAATATATTATAATATTATATAATATATATTATATAATTATATAGTATATATTATATAATTATATAATATATTATATATTATATAATTATATAATATAATAATATATTATATTATATATATTATATAATATTATATTATAATATAATAATATATTATATAATACGTATTATATAATATATTATTATATTATATATTATATAATATAATATAATATTATATTATATATTATATAATACGTATTATATAATATATTATTATATTATATTATATTATATATTATATAATATATTATTACATTATATAATATATTATTATATTATATTATATTATATATTATATAATATATTATTACATTATATAATATATTATTATATTATATTATATAATATATTATTACATTATATAATATATTATTATATTATATAATATATTATTATATTATATAATATATAATTATATTTTATAATATAATACAATACGTATTATATAATATATTATTATATTATATAATATATTATTACATTATATAATATATTATTACATTATATAATATATTATTATATTATATAATATATTATTACATTATATAATATAATGTTATTTTAAAATAATTTAAGTATAAAAATTGAATATCCGATTTTTTGAGACAAATATATTTCAACTGTGACAGCCCGTGAGTCATTTTTTACCCACGGGCTGTGGGATTTTATAAAAATCCGATATCCAGTGTTTTGGCCAAAAATTGCTAAAAATAGATTGAAAGGTAAGATTTTTATTGTTTTCAATCATTTTCATTCAATTTTTGTATTTTTTGTTAATGTTTATTTGATTTTTCATTGAAAATATGGCATTTTTCATGAAAACTAGGTTTTTTAAAATCAAATACAAAATTGTTTAAATTTGTTAACTAAATTCAATTGTTTACATTCAATTAGGTTAAAAATGGGGGATAACAATGAAAAAATTGATGAACCACAACTGCAACAACCAAACCCTCATTTGCCAAACCCCCCCTTAATTCAGGATTTGATTGCACAAAATTTGAATAAATTGAGGGGGATTGCAGATGTATATCGTAGGATCCCTCATCTAAACCCAATGTTTGATCCTCTCACGTCGATCATAAAGAGCATGGAAACCATGACTGAGGAGCACAATGCCGCCCTTTTGTGGCAAGATTCTATGAGGGAACAATATGCGGATGGCTTGTCGTATAAGGATATCAAGGATCTCGACATATCGAAAGCCGATATCGCCTCATTGTTTGTGAATCCCCGCACTGGTCAACCCGTAGACCCCCAAAAAACAAAACTTTATATTAAATGGTGCACAAATGATGGTTTTGTGAAAAAAATTTGGGATCGTTGGTGGATGGTTTTCGACAAACCACCCAACAAAAATCTTGATGTCCACTTCTATTTTATAAAAGAATTGTATGTTGAGTTTGTTTTACGCAAACATGTGAACTACTTTGACATCCAACCTTTCCAGGGTGTGGGTTTAGATATGCCCCAAAATAGAACCGGGGCAATCAGAGTAGTCCAGGGCCCATATGTCCTCCCTCCTCCTGTTGATCCCCCACCTCCAGTGTAGCATCCAGATATCATTTGTGAGGCGGCTTCGCAGACCATATCGTCTATTCACTCTCTGAGTAGCCTTTTGGTTTCTCAGGCTGGGTCAGTAGCTCAGCCTACTTTTGATGGTAGCGGTGCATCCGGTGGCGCTAACATGTCATCCTCGGCTCCACACATATCCGTGCCCCATAGTTGTGTCATGTGTGGGCATGTATGCTTCGGTCCAGTTGGACAGCCCATTGATCCTCCCGCAGACAATGCAGATTATGAGGTGCATGAGATGCATGATGCACCAGATGTTATGACATAGACTGGAGGATACCCTGGGGAGTCCTCACATGCTAGAGGCAAGGAGGCACCATCATCATACATTGATGATGTAGTGGTAAGATTTGTATTTTCACAGTTCATGTTATATTTTAAATGAATATTTATAATCTAGATAATATTAAGTACTAATTTTTATTTACATCGTCTATTTAACAATTGATGACCGAGGAGGAGTTGAGACAGATTCAGGAGGGCACCTTGTCAGCCATTTCATTTGGCCTTGATAGCTTGATGGTACATATATTCTTGCACCTGGTCGTTTGTATTTTATTGTACATACATGCTCATCATTTATATTAGTATTAATTATATTATGTAGTAATTTGCATGTATATCTTATTTTACTCTTGCAGGGCACAAGTAGCACGAGTGCAGGGCAGTGTGATTTAGGATCCGGTAGTGTAGTTGGAGACAAGGGAAAGGTAATTGAATGCAAATATGATTGAATGAATAGTTTAAATAACTTATAGTGATTATACACGTCTAGACATAGATTAATAGTTTCATATACTTGTTGTGTATATGTACAGAGAATTCTTGGCTTCACATCCTTGATGACTACACCTAGTA
Source organism: Cryptomeria japonica (assembly GCF_030272615.1). Taxonomy (NCBI): domain Eukaryota; kingdom Viridiplantae; phylum Streptophyta; class Pinopsida; order Cupressales; family Cupressaceae; genus Cryptomeria; species Cryptomeria japonica. The sequence continues at coordinate 343,895,327 of NC_081407.1, forward strand.
TACCTGAAGATGATGAAGAAGAAGAAGAGATGCCTCGAGTAGATGTGTATTTATTTTATTTTGTGTTTAGTAGATATAATTTGTTATTATCAGTGACAATTATATGCTAACTTGTATCAATGTCATGTTTCTGAACATATGTAGGTTGTGTATGAAAATATTGAAAACATACCTCCTCTATCGAAGACATACATCAAGAGTCCTACAAAGCCAAAGAGAAAATGTGTAGATGAGGTAAACATGAATAGTTTAATTATAGTTCAATTTTATGTTAACTTTTTGAATGTGAATTATATAATATAACTAATATTAATCGTGGTGTGTTTTCTTGTGCAGGATCCTTCAGAGCCTAGCAGTGCGGCAAAGAGGATCGATTTTGATGATCCATTAGCAGCTTAGGATGTTATAGATAGTTTTGGGATGCTTACATGTCTAGTTGGCATGTATATTTTGTATATGGACATACATTCACGTATTTAGACATACATTTTGTTTCAGTTGGCGTTTATGCCATATTTGTGTATGGACATACATTTGTAATCATTTGACATTTTTTATATATACAGAAGTTGATATTCGATCATATAAATTGTTGCTCATCTGTGCATGGTGTTATCATGGAAATATTTAATCTTCATTCCAATAATTAACAATGGTTAATAATGGTTATTTAATGAACAATACAATTCATTTCATTTCATCGTAAGTGTTGTTTGTATAATGAACAATATAATTCATTTAATGAACAATACAATTCATGAACAATACAATTCATTTAATCAACAATACAATATAATTCATTTAATGAACAATACAATTCATTTAGTGAGCAATACTTGATACAATTCATTATTACCCTATGCATGGTCCTATTTGCCCCCCCACCTCAGTCAAACGCTGGGGGTTTTATTAGGGCAGCAATTTTTCGGTTGGTGAAAAAATCATCAGTCTCATTCAATTGAATGTTGTCACGTGGCCAATTTATTGTTCAACTCGTCACGATGATGAACCGTCAACTCTGACATGTCCAATTAGGCATTATTACCCTATGCATGCACCTATTTTTTCCCCCCACACGGTCGAACGCTCAGGGTCATACCCTATTGGCGTCGTCCCTTGAGCGCCCTAAGTGCTAAAAATTGTCAAACTTTAATGGGCCCTAACTCAGAATCCATGGCACCTACGAATGATCCGTTTGAACCTACGAGGCCATGAGAGGGGTCCCTACAAAAGCCTATCTCAGTTTTTCAATTTTACCTACGGTTTTATTAGGGCAGCAATTTTTTGGTTGGCGAAAAAAATCGTCAGCCTCATTCAATCGAATGTTGTCGCATGGCCAATTTCTTGTTCAACTCGTCGCGATGATGAACTGTCAGCTCTGACATGTCCAGTTAGGCATTATTACCCTATGTATGGTCCTATTTTTCCCCCCCACTTGGTCAAACGCTCGGGGTCATACCCTACTGGTGTCATCCCTTGAGCGCCCTAAGTGCTAAAAATTGTCAAACTTTGATGGGCCCTAACTCGGAATCTGTGGTACTTGTGAACAATCCATTTGAACCTACGGGGCCACGAGAGGGTTCCCTACAAAAACCTATCTCGGTTTTTCAAGTTTCCCTACGGTTTTATTAGGGCAGCAATTTTTTGGTTGGTAAAAAAATCGCCAATCTCATTCAATCGAATGTTGTCGCATGGCCAATTTCTCGTTCAGCTCATCGCGATGACAAACCGTCAGCTCCGACATGTCTAGTTAGGCATTATTACCCTATGCATGGTCCTATTTTTCCCCCCCACTCTGTCGAACGCTCAAAGTCATACCCTACCGGCATGATCCCTTGAGCGCCCTAAGTGCTAAAAATTGTCAAACTTTGATGGGCCCTAACTCAGAATTCGTGGCACCTGTGAACGATTTGTTTGAACCTACGGGGCCATGAGAGGGGTCCCTACAAAAGCCTATCTCAGTTTTTTCAAGTTTCCCTATGATTTTATTAGGGCAACAATTTTTCGGTTGCCAAAAAAAATCGTCAGTCTCATTCAATCGAATGTTGTCGCGTGGCCAATTTCTCGTTCAGCTCGTTGCGATGATGAATCGTCAGCTCCAACATGTCTAGTTAGGCATTATTACCCTATGCATGGTCTTATTTTCCCCCCCCACTCGGTCGAACGCTTGGGGTCATACCCTATCGACGTCGTCCCTTGAGCGCCCTAAGTGCTAAACATTGTCAAACTTTGATTGGCCCTAACTCTAAAGTCATGGCACCTACAAATGATCTCTTTGAACCTACGGGGCCACGAGAGGAATCCTTACAAAAGCCTATCTCGGTTTTTCATGTTTCCCTATGGTTTTATTAGGGCAGCAATTTTTCGGTTGGCGAAAAAATCATCAGTCTCATTCAATCGAATGTTGTCGTGTGGCCAATTTCTCGTTCATCTCGTCATGATGACGAACTGTCAGCTCCGACATGTCTAGTTAGGCATTATTACCCTATTCATGGGCCTATTTTTCCCCACCCACTTGGTCGAATGCTCAGGGTCATACCCTACCGACGTCGTCCCTTGAGTGCCCTAAGTGCTAAAAATTGTAAAACTTTGATGGGCCCTAACTCGAAATCCGTGGCACCTGTGAACGATCTATTTGAACCTATAGGGCCACGAGAGGGGTCCCTACAAAAGCCTATCTTGGGTTTTCAATTTTCCCTACGGTTTTATTAAGGCAGTAATTTTTTGGTTTGCAAAAAAATTGTCAGTCTCATTCAATCGAATGTTGTCGCGTGGCCAATTTCTCGTTTAGCTCGTCGCGATGATGAACCCTTAGCTCTGACATGTCTAGTTAGGCATTATTGCCCTATGCATGGTCCTATTTTTCCCCCCCACTCGATCGAACGTTCGAGGTCATACCCTACCAGTGTCGTCCCTTGAGCTCCCTAAGTGCTAAAAATTGTCAAACTTTGATGGGCCCTAACTTGGAATCTGTGGTATCTGCGAATGATCCGTTTGAACCTACGGGGCCATGAGAGGGGTCCCTACAAAATCCTATCTCATTTTTTCAATTTTCCCTACGGTTTTATTAGGGAAACAATTTTACGGTTGGTGAAAAAATCGTTAGTCTCATTCAATTGAATGTTGTCGTGTGGCCAATTTCTCGTTCAGCTCGTCGTGATGATGAACAGTCAGCTCCAACATGTCTAGTTAGGTATTATTACCCTATGCATGGTCCTATTTTTCCCCCCCACTCGGTGGAACGCTCGAGGTCATACCCTACCGACGTCGTCCCTTGATCGCCCTAAGTGCTAAAAATTGTTAAACTTTTATGGGCCCTAACTCAAAATCTGTTGCACTTGTGAATGATCTGTTTGAATCTATGGGGCCATGCGAGGGGTCCCTACAAAACCTTATCTCATTTTTTCAAGTTTCCCTATGGTTTTATTAGGGAAGCAATTTCTCGGTTGGCGAAAAAATTGTCAGTCTCATTCAATCGAATGTTGTCGCGTGGCTAATTTATCGTTCAGCTCGTCACAATGACGAACCGTCAGCTCCGACATGTCCAGTTAGGCATTATTACCCTATGCATACTCCTATTTTTTCCCCCCCACTCGGTCGAACGCTCAGGGTCATACCCTACCGGCATCATCCCTTGAGCACCCTAAGTGCTAAAAATTATCAAACTTTGATTGGCCCTAACTCAGAATCCATGGCACCTACGAATGATCCATTTGAACCTATGGGGCCACAATAGGGGTCCCTACAAAATCCTATCTCGGTTTTTCAATTTTCCCTATGGTTTTATTAGGGCAGAAATTTTTTGGTTGGCGAAAAAATCGTCATTCGAATGTTGTCTCGTGGCCGTTTTCTCGTTCTGCTCATCGCGATGACAAACCGTTGACTCCAACATGTCTAGTTAGGCATTATTACCCTATGCATGCTCCTATTCCCCCCCCCCCACTCGGTCGAACTCCCGGGGTCATACCCTACCAGCATCGTCCCTTGAGCGCCCTAAGTGCTAAAAATTGTCAAACTTTGATGGGCCCTAACTCGGAATCCGTGGCACCTGCGAATGATACATTTGAACCTACAGGGCCATGAGAGGGGTCCCTACAAAAGCCTATCTCGGTTTTTCAAGTTTCCCTATGGTTTTATTAGGGCAGCAATTTTTTGGTTGGCAAAAAATCATCAGTCTCATTCATTGGAATGTTGTCTCGTGGTCGTTTTCTTGTTCTTCTTGTCGCAATTACAAACCGTCAACTCCGACGTGTCCAGTCAGACATTATTACCCTATGCATGTTCCTATTTTGCCCCCCCACTTGGTCGAACGCTCGGGGTCATACCCTACCGACGTCATCCCTTGAGCGCCCTAAGTGCTAAAAATATAGATAAACAAGAATTACACTATAGACACATAATGATCATCAATATTTCCATGTATTGTATACACATAATTACCATTACACTTGCATGTGACATCCATGAAGGGATATGCAAACATGATTTTTTTTTCATTATCAATACAACTAGACCAATGTACTCATGTACAAATACATTGTATATCATCAATATAACTAAACCAATTTGCTCATGGACATTGTATATCATCATAACAATGTTACATCAATTCAAATCCATATACAAATACAACATCCCACTTCATCTGCATCAGACATCCTCATGTCCTAAGAGAAAAGCTTACGTTCAGCAATGCTTGCATATAAATGAAGACCAAAATAAGAAACAAATTATAACACTTAATACAAAATAGTTTGGCAAATTATAAATAGATCATTTGAAAAATTTTTAAGACGTACAAGATTGTATAATTACAAAACTTACCAGATTCTCTGCAATGTATACAAGCATAACTTTGAAGAAAGATGCATGTTGATTAAAGCCCTTCTCACTGCATTTCCCTGCATGGTTGAAGACGATGGTAGATATGGTCATTTCTAAATAGCAATACATTCACTTGACTTAATGTTTATGCACAAAATTTTATCTCATTAATGCACAAAGGAATATGTACCATCACCAAGAGAGGGTCTTGTAAATGATGAATTATCTAGCATGAACCTGTATTTTTAAGAATTGTTAGTCTACACATAAAATGCATGGATGAACATAAAGGCTTTATGATAATCACTTCAACTGAAATGCATGATAATAAATGAAAAGGTGGGATTATATACCATAAAAATACGTCCCTTTGAATTATATCAACAAAACCCACTATGTTGACGCAAAAATCATAATGTGATACTGTTGTATAACATCAAAAAAGACCTGCATGAGCATAAAGGTTTTGTGATAATTATATCATCAAAAATTGTCAAATAGTGTTCTCTAATAACAAAAATTGTAAAGCTCATCAAATGCATGATAATAAGTCGTGTTGCAAAAATACGTCCCTTCTGATTATATCGAGTGTACCCGCTATGTGCAAGCAAAAACCGCGTTGCCAAAAAAAAAACGTTCATCAATAGACCTGCATTTTCAACACATCCTTAATATACACGTAACAAACTTGAACATTAAGGTTTAATGATCATTGTTAGAAATGCAATGCATGATAAAAAAAATAAGGCACCATTAAAGACCTACTACTCAAGTGTGCCTGAAGGGTCATCTCTTTGCTTAAGAGTATCCAGTATTGCTTCATGATCAACAGTAGTCACTATCCATAGCTCTTTGGTCTTTGGTTTTTCTTGATGCTTCAACAACTTGACATTTGTATCTATAATAAGGTGTGAATACATTGTAATGGTTTTGTGTCTCTCATAGTCTTCAAATGCAGGTATGTCATTCTTTCTAATCATGTATGTTCGCAACCAAGTTCCCACAACAACAAATGAACTTGTAGGATATGTGAACCTGTCATCATCTGTCACTGGTTGTGTTAGCTATTTTTTTCCCTATACACATCATGCCAACTAATATTTTGATCTCTCTTCATTCCCTTGCGGTGCAACAACTGCAAAAGCATGTCCTGGCTGTACAAGATCTGATAGACGGTCATACTCAAGTGAATTTTCCATGTCATCGTTTGACAAGGATATTGTTTGAGATAAAGGAGTTAGATAGTGGGGAACCCACATATCAACCCGCTCACTTGACTCGCACTGATCCCAAACACACCAAACACAACTTTGATAAAAACAAGCCAACGCTCATGTCCAAATGGTCCATGTACTTGCATCTGAGCTGAGAAATGAATGCATCTTTGAAGAATCTTTAATTGTTTGACAATCCAATCTATCTCCCACTATTCCCTCCTCAACCAACCAAAAGAATCTGGTCACTGCTGAATCAAGAGTACCTCCATGTGACAATGTTGAACTAAACCAACCAACAATAGAACGCGCATCAAAGAAATTTGCACCTGAAATCCTCAGTTGCTCCTTTACTAGAGCTCTCTTCAAACATGCACTTGCTCCATCATGCTCTCCCTTCCCATGCCCTGCCTCAAAAATACACCAAATATAAGGTATACACCTCTCTACATGCATTCTAATCAACCAATAAAACATACAGGCATTCTTGAATTGACCCGTATAGTTATCTGACCATATTATATGTCGGTCAATTGCAATATCTTTCTCATGCAAGAACTCAAAAAAATTCTCGAAAGAATGTTGCACATACTCGGAGGAGTGTGATCTATCATCACTCATATAAAAATGATACTCCCTAATTATCTTCCTGTCCTCTTCTGCACTTCAGGAGCATGTCTATATGTAATGTGAACAAAAATAGCAATCTGGACTGAATTGTAGTACTGAGACTGTACCTCATTCTTTGGTTGCAATGTATAGTTCTCTGCAAAATCAACCACCGATACAATAGTGCCAATGGGGAAAGAGTTCTTACACATCTTGAATTGTTGATCCAACCACTGAGACCTATGGGTGTGCCTTGCATACTTGTAGAAAATATTTTCCTTAAAATCCAAAATAAAATCAGCAATACTCACTTCTCTTGAGACTAATTCACATCTAGAACCTTCACCTCCACTCTTCAAAGTATATTTCACTATCTCATATCTTTTTTCTCAACATAATTCTTTCCAAACTCATGTTCGCTGCCCTCATGAAAACATGAAACAAACTTTGACAACCCACCACATTCTGAGCACTTCTCATTCAAACAATCATTTCTATAAAAATAGCAGCCATCATCTTTAGGGCATAAAAATAGATCTTGCAAGTCTCTTGATGATCTCAGAAATAGCATTGCATCACACTCCTACAACATCTTATTAGTATGCATCGTAGAACGAATATGACATAAAAGTTCATGGTACATTGAAAACTCCACATGGTACTTGCAACAACAAGTATTGTGAATCTTAAGAGGAACACAATAAAATGGTTTCAAAGATTCAAAGGCCCTTTGTGACATTTGCAAAGTTGGATGTACTTCACAAAAAAATCTGTACAATATTGTTTGGCTTGATTCCAAGAAATGTTTGGAATGCGGTGTGCGGTCTTAGTTGCCGATTCTTAATTTCAAAATGTCCTTTACATTGGGTGACACTCTAGAATTAGAGTGCCAAAATTGTTGAATCTCCTCCTTCACATTGTCAGTCAACTTTCTATCAACATGTGGAAGCCTCCCACCAAAATCCCATGTATCTTGTTGAAGTGGATCATCAAGTCTTCGTGCAAGTGCTCTATCCAAATTTTTATGGTTTATGTTAAAATCAACACAAGTTTGTCTCATTTGATGAGCCTTCCTCAATTGATGGCTTACTAAGGAGGTTGTAATCACTCTTCGAGCGACTCTCTTATCTCTTTCTTTGGTATTCTTTCCAATAGAATTGAGAGTGTCAAATAGATTTTTTGCAATAATAGAATTTTTCTCCATCTTCTTGTTCATACGAATCTTCAATTTGTTTAGCAATGGTCTCATCTTTATCATCTTTAGCAATTGAACAAAGAGTTGGCATTTCTTGGTCAATGTCTTATTGCTAAAATTTTGGTCTAAAATTTGTGTAGCCCACAACCGAACGGTTCTTGTTGACCTCTTGCCTTCAAGATTCGTAATAATGTTCTCATCGATTTCAAATAACCATTTTTGGGTTCTTGAGGGTCTTGGATTTGGAATTTGTCTTTCATCCATGAGAGGGTTTTCATTTCTAAAGTAATTAGGTGTTACATATGGTTCACTTGGTTGAGCAATTCCACCTTCAATGTCAAATTTTTCCACATTTTCACCTCCTATGTCAAAATTTTCCACATGTTGAGCATTTTCATTATCACTTTCAACATTTTCAACATTTTCAACATTTTCAAAATTTTCACTTTCAAAATCTACATTTTCATTTTCAATAACTTGTGACACATTTTATAATTCAATTTCCTCTTCACTTGAAGTAACATTAGCAGAATTTAACATACCTTGTCTTCTCCTCCTATGACATTCTCTATACACTTCAATTTGGTCATTTGAAAGTTTTCTTTTGCATTTAGACTTCCGACGACTACTACTCCCCATTTACCTCCATGCAGATGCTCCTAAATGATTAACAATGTAAGATTTGACTTTAAGAATCTCCCAAAAGCACAAATTTGTCTCAACCTATCTGAAAACCCATGATCATCAACAAAAAATAGAATATGCGGACTGTGGGCCATTGGAATCCACAAAATGGCCCACAAGGCTATTTTTTATTTACAAAAATCGGATATTCGATTTTAATGTATAAATTTGTGGTCCCAAAATTTTTTCCCATTGCCACCTTTTTATTTACTGTTGCCACATTAATGGCAATGGCAAAAATCGAATATCCTATTAAATTTGATATCCGATTTTATTAGTCATATTTTAGAGAGAGAGAGACAGAGACAGAGAGACAGAGACAGAGACAGAGACAAAGACAGAGTGAGAGAGAGATAAAGAGTGAGAGAGAGAGAGATAAAGAGAGAGAGAGAGAGAGAGAGAGAGGAGGAGAGGGAGAGAGAGAGATTAGGGGTCATATGGTATCCTAAGGGGTCATATTGTGTCCTACAACCCCTTAGGACACCATATGACTCATAACGACACAATTTGGTGCCTTAAGGGGTCATATGGTGTCCTACAACCCCTTAGGACACCATATGACCCCTTAAGACATCATATTTGGTCGTTATGGGTCATATTGTGTCATATGACCCCTTTAAGACATCATATGACCCCTTAGGACACAATATGACCCCTTATGACACCATTTTAGATCGCTTTGGGTCATATGGTGTTCTAAGGGGTCATATTCTATCCTACGACCCCTTAGGATGCCATATGACCCCTAACGACACCATATGGTGCCATAAGGGGTCTTATGGTGTCCATAGTAGTCATATGGTGTCCTACGACCCCTTAGGACACCATATGACCCCTTAAGTCACCATATTGGGTCGTTATGGGTCATATTGTGTCCTAATGGGTCATATTATGTCATATGACCCCTTGAAGACATCATATGCCCCTTAGGACACAATATGACCCCTTATGACACCATATTGGGTTGCTTTGGGTCATATGGTGTCTTAAGGGGTCATATTGTGTCCTACGACCCCTTAGGACACCATATGACCCATAACGACATAATTTGGTGTCTTAAGGGGTCATATGGTGTCCTAGGACACCATATGAACCCTATGGACACCATATGACCCCTAACAACACCATATGGTGTCATAAGGGGTTGTATGTTGTCCTTAGGGATCAAATGGTGTCCCATGAACCCTTATGACCCCTTAGGACACCATACGACTCGTTATGACATCATATTGGGTCGCTTTGGGTCCTATGGTGTCTAAAGGGGTCATATTATGTCCTAAAACCCCTTAAGACACCATATGACCCCTAACGACATAATATGGTGTCATAAGGGGTCCTATGGTGTCCATAGCAGTCATATGGTGTCCTACGACCCCTTAGGACACCATATGACCCCTTAAGACACCATATTGGGTCATTATGGGTCATATTGTGTCATATGACCCCTTCAAGACATCATATGACCCCCTTAGGACACAATATGACCCCTTATGACACCGTATTGGGTCGCTTTGGGTCATATGGTATCCTAAGGGGTCATATTGTGCCCTACAACCCCTTAGGACACCATATGACCCATAACAACACAATTTGGTGTCCTAAGGGGTCATATGGTGTCCTAGGACACTATATGACCCCTAACAACACCATATGGTGTCATAAGGGGTCGTATGTTGTCCTTAGGGGTCAAATGGTGTCCCATGAATCCTTATGACCCCTTAGGACACCATACGACCCGTTATGACACCATATTGGGTCGTTATGGGTCGTATGGTGTCCTAAGGGGTCATATTATGTCCTAAGACCCCTATGGAGACCATATGACCCCTAACGACACCATATGGTGTCATAAGGGGTCCTATGGTGTCCATAAGGGTCATATGGTATCCTACGACCCCTTAGGACACCTTATGACCCCTTAAGAGACCATATTGGGTCGTTATGGGTCATATTGTGTCCTAATGGATCATATTATGTCATATGACCCCTTTAAGACATCATATGACCCCTTAGGACACAATATGACCCCTATGGACACCATATGACGCCTAATGATACCATATGGTGTCATAAGGGGTCGTATGTTGTCTTTAGGGGTCATATAGTGTCCCATGAACCCTTATGACCCCTTAGGATACCATATGACCCCTAACGACACCATATGGTATCATAAGGGGTCCTATGGTGTCCATAGGGATCATATGGTGTCCTACAACCCCTTAGGATACCATATGACCCCTTAAGACACCATATTTGGTCATTATGGGTCACATTGTGTCCTAATGGGTCCTAGAACACCATATGACCCATAACGACACAATTTGGTGTCTTAATCTCTTTCTCTCCCCCTCTCCCCTAATCTCTCTCTATCCCCTAATCTCTCTCTCTCTCTCTCTCTCTCTCTCCACTCCCCCCTCTCCCCCCTCTCCCTCTCCCTCTCCCTAATATCATATACTAATTTATTTATAAATTAATATATTAAAATATTAATAAACATTAGATTAATTATGTGAAAATTTAGTTGGTGAATTTACTTATTAAAATCGGATATCCAATTTGTGTTGTAAAATTTTCAAATTTCGGCTTGGGAATGCTTTGGGATTTGGCTTGGAAGTGACAAGCCTAGAAAGTCAACTGAAAAAATGTGTTTTTCAGTATTCCTTTATTTTCCAGACTTTACACTGGTGGCTAGCGACTTTTTTCTAGCAAAAATTGATAAAACGAAAAAGGGGTTTTTAAGGACGTTCCCAACTTTCCAACAATATAAGGCTTGTCTTATTTCGACTTTAATAGATAATTATTATTTATTTTCTAATTGAATTTTGACAATAGTCCTGATTGATAGATTGATTGAAAAACACTCATAACTTTCAAACAGTATAACATTTTTTGAATCTGAAACATGCATCACATCCTATGCTTCATCTACTATAGGGAAAAATTAAAAAAAATAAAATTCATGAGGTTTTGGCCAAGTTAAGGTGGTCAGACGTATGAGTTTCTGAATTTCTGAAAAGTTGTAGTAAAAAAATTATAAATAATTATTTACTTTATAAAAAATATAAAAAAATGTGTCACATCCAGACATGAGTCTAATAATTACATTATAAATATTATAAAAGAATATTATGATTTGATTGTGATTAGGGTGGTCAGACATACGTCTACTTCTTATCTTTTTCCTGAAATTTCAGTACCACTGCATTGAAATTTAAAATTTTCATCAAATAGGATTTTTTTTTCCAAAAAACAACTTGTAGATTAGAAACTACATTCAATTTTCTATATATTCTCTTCTTACATATTTTAAAAATAATGTTCACAACTTATTCAAATTTTCATGTCAAGTTGCACAACTTTGATTTTCTGAATTTTCATTGCCACTTAAGGGCCTGTTTTGGCACACCATGATCCTGCACATACCCAGGCTCTATGAAAAAAACTTGTGTTTCTATCCCCTTCCTATAGCCAATCAATTTGAGACTTCTGCTTCCAATAAATCTCCTCCCAGAGCTCCCATTCCTCTAGGTCTTGTAAAGCAATAGCCTCTTCTCTAAATAAAGCATCAGACATACACTGCTCTCTAATTTGACAGGTAATGATATCCGCCCTCTGTTGAGCTTTCCTTTTGGCAGAGAAAAGATTACCAAAACTCATTCTATTCCACGTTTTCAGCCTATACTTAACATGTTGCAACTGCCTTGCAAAGCAAACCATAGCCATACCATAAGCAAGCTTCCATTCCCTCCACCATTCAAACATATGATCCTGAAGAGACGCCTCCCTCAGCCACATAGGTCGAAACTTAAATGAGGGGTTCTTAGTTCTCCTAAACTTAGTGGCCAATAGAAGGATAGGCCAGTGATCTGAGCCTCTCCAATCCAAAATCTCTGAATTGGTAGTCCAGCTATCCTCCACCAAGTAGCAAGAAACTAGGAACATGTCTAATCTTTCTAATATAGCATCAACCCCACATCTCCTATTATTCTAGGTAAATAGACCATTGGAAGGTTGGACATCCACAACCCTCAATAGGTCAATGTTACTCCTCAAGAGCCTCATATAAGGGTCAAGCCTAAGAATACCTCCCCACTTCTCTTCCAAACATAATACAACATTAAAATCTCCTACCAGAATCCAGTGAAACAAGAGTGCAAGAGAGAAAACCAATCCTATATGTGACCAAAGTAAGAAATTTCCCACAAAACCAGTTGGAGTATAAACATTAGTGAAAAGGAGAATCTCACCAGTCTCGCAGCAAGTAGCCACCAAGGAGATAGAGGACTTGCTAGAGATCCACCAAAGTAGGACAAGCTTGCGAGGATCCCATAGCAAGGCGAATCCTCCAAAATTACGCTGAGGGCCAATACATTGACAAAGACATCTTGACCAAACTTTAGCAGTCGTTTTAAACATACCATCAATAGATAACTTAGTTTCCTAAATTAAAACCACATCAGGAGAATAAGACCGAATCAACTCTCAAATATATTTTTGTCTAGGGATTCTATTCAATCCCATTACATTCCATGAGAGAACAATCATTTTTGGGACTAAGAGAAGTGAGAATCAATGGTCTTCATCGCACTAGATTCCACTAAAGTCTCACTCGCTAATTTAACCTTTTCCTGATCTTTCTTCCTTCCCACCGTAAGGGACTTCTCCAAAGCATCTTTCTTGAGAGTTTTTTGTTGAATTCCTAAGACAGGGGAAGTTCCATTACCTTTTCTCCCATCCAATAGATCCTTTCCAGTACAAGTCCCCAAACAGATAGAATTTGAGATCACCTGCACTCTCATACCTCCACTACC